>NW_026783561.1:0-300000 GCF_949774975.1 Lagenorhynchus albirostris | reverse complement strand
GTGTTGAATCCATTTCGTTGAGCAAGGAGTAGCTCTTGTCTATTCCATATTTGGCTTAAGGAACTTTATCTGTGCTCATTTCAATCTCTGGTTTTATGAAACACCCCAACTCACCTTTCCCCTTAAGCAAGCATAAGTTGGTTTTCTAAATTTGAGACCCTGTTCTGTTTTGTAATTCAGTTCCTATGTAGCCAAGTTTACATTCCATGTATTAGTGATATCTTATGATGTTTCTTTTTCTGTGTGATTTATTTCAGTTAGAATCATCATACCTGAATCCACTCATTATGCTGCTACGGGCCTGATGACATAGATTTCCTTGCTGAGTGATATTGCATTGTACGTAAGTACCACAACTTCTTTATCCATTTTTCACTTTCTGCGATATTGAACTTGTACCGTAAACCAGGTTCTTGTAAACAGAGCCGTCCCAACATTTGGGGTGGCTGTGTCTTTTGATTTTAATTTCCCTAAGCTATAGGACCATAAGTGGAAGTGCCCTAGGCTCTGTTGCTTTGTTTTTTAGATGTTTCAGGAAACACCATACACTTCTCCGGAGTGGCTGTTGGCAATTGACATCCCGCCCATCAGCATAACAAGGCTCCCAGTTCTCCATGGCCTGTCCTGCCTTTCTGGATTTTACACTTTTTTCAGATGGCCCTTTTGACCGGGGGGAAGTGAGACTTCATTGTAGTGCAGATTTCCTTTGCAAGCTTGCTTGGTTGGCCAAAAAGGGCGTATGCGTTTTTTCCTGAATATATTCAGGAAAAAACGCATACGCCCTGTTTGGCCAAGTGCATCATTGTGGACGTTCTGCCTCTTTTCCTGTGTTTTAAATGCAATTCCAGTCTACCTCCTGAAATCGGTTTCCTGCAATTCTGCCCCGCTTTCAAGTCCTCTTGGCTGCCTTACTTCAGTATATTTTTGGACGATAGCTGTCATTTATAACTCTGCAGGTTTGTGAATTACAGTGCCCCTGAGCTCCTTTCTTCAACTCGCTTTCTCGTGAGCTGGCCGCAACACCGCAGGATGGCTTCAGGCCCTAATCTGGTTCCGGCACGGCACGCTGAGCCTTTGGTTAATTCCTCTTCCTGGTGGGAAATGAGAGTTAAATTTGCCCGTCCAGACACCTCCAGCTAGTCTGTCATTGGTTCTCCCTATTCCTGTTCATCTTCCGCAGAAATTGCAAACTGGGCCAAACAGGAGGTTAAAGGCACTGACTCTCCAAGTCGGGAGAGTGTTAGTAAAGCGTCTGGAATGTTGCACCCGAGTACCAGGGGACGAAAACTGACACATATTGGAACACGTCTCCCGATCACACGGTTGATCATACTCTGGGTTCCACATGCATGTTTTAACTGAAGGAAGAATACCTTAAACCTGGAGAGTTGAGACCCGTGGAATGGGTACCATGCAATATGACTTCAAAGGGTCTTCATTTGCTCACCGAACCTCTCCAGTCCTATCACTGCTGTGTTTATGCCCCTGTACACACGCTTGATTCTCTTTCGGAGACATAGCAATCCATAGGTTTTAAGATACTTCCTAGTCAGGTACATTCTTAGGCGTTTAATATGGGGTGTTGAGTCCATTTTGTTGAGCAAGGAGTAGCTCTTGTCTATTCCATATTTGGCTTAAGGAACTTTATCTGTGCTCATTTCAATCTCTGGTTTTATGCAGCACCCCAACTCACCTTTCCCCTTAAGCAAGCATAAGTTGGTTTTCTAAATTTGAGACCCTGTTCTGTTTTGGAATTCAGTTCCTGTGTAGCCAAGTTTACATTCCGTGTATTAGTGATATCTTATGATGTTTCTTTTTCTGTGTGACTTATTTCAGTTAGAATCATCATACCTGAATCCACTCATTATGCTGCTACGGGCCTGATGACATAGATTTCATTGCTGAGTGATACTGCATTGTACGTAAGTACCACAACTTCTTTATCCATTTTTCACTTTCTGCGATATTGAACTTGTACCGTAAACCAGGTTCTTGTAAACAGAGCCGTCCCAACCTTTGGGGTGGCTGTGTCTTTTTGATTTTAATTTCCCTATGCTATAGGACCATAAGTGGAAGTGCCCTAGGCTCTGTTGCTTTGTTTTTTAGATGTTTCAGGAAACACCATACACTTCTCCCGAGTGGCTGTTGGCAATTGACATCACGCCCATCAGCATAACAAGGCTCCCAGTTCTCCATGGCCTGTCCTGCCTTTCTGGATTTTACACTTTTTTCAGATGTCCCTTTTGTCCGGGGGGAAGTGAGACTTCATTGTAGTGCAGATTTCCTTTGCAATCTTGCTTGGTTGGCCGAAAAGGGCGTATGAGTTTTTTCCTGAATATATTCAGGAAAAAACGCATACGCCATTTTGGGCCAAGTGCATCATTGTGGACGTTCTGCCTCTTTTCCTATGCTTTCAATGCAATTCCAGTCTACCTCCTGAAATCGGTTTCCTGCAATTCTGCCCCGCTTTCAAGTCCTCTTGGCAGCCTTACTTCAGTATATTTTTGGACGATAGCTGTCATTTATAACTCTGCAGGTTTGTGAATTACAGTGCCCCTGAGCTCCTTTCTTCAACTCGCTTTCTCGTGAGCTGGCCGCAACACCGCAGGATTGCTTCAGGCCCTAATCTGGTTCCGGCACGGCACGCTGAGCCTTTGGTTAATTCCTCTTCCTGGTGGGAAATGAGAGTTAAATTTGCCCGTCCAGACACCTCCAGCTTGTCTGTCATTGGTTCTCCCTATTCCTGTTCATCTTCCGCAGAAATTGCAAACTGGGCCAAACAGGAGGTTAAAGGCACTGACTCTCCATGTCGGAGACTGTTAGTAAAGCGTCTGGAATGTTGCACCCGAGTACCAGGGGACGAAAACTGAGACATATTGGAACACGTCTCCCGATCACACGGTTGATCATACTCTGGGTTCCACATGCATATTTTAGCTGAAGGAAGAATACCTTAAACCTGGAGAGTTGAGACCCGTGGAATGGGTACCATGCAATATGACTTCAAATGGTCTTCATTTGCTCACCGAACCTCTCCAGTCCTATCACTGCTGCGTTTATGCCCCTGCACACACGCTTGATTCTCTTTCGGAGACATAGCAATCCATAGGTTTTAAGATACTTCCTAGTCAGGTACATTCTTAGCCGTTTAATATGGGGTGTTGAGTCCATTTCGTTGAGCAAGGAGTAGCTCTTGTCTATTCCATATTTGGCTTAAGGAACTTTATCTGTGCTCATTTCAATCTCTGGTTTTATGCAGCACCCCAACTCACCTTTCCCCTTAAGCAAGCATAAGTTGGGTTTCTAAATTTGAGACCCTGTTCTGTTTTGTAATTCAGTTCCTGTGTAGCCAAGTTTACATTCCGTGTATTAGTGATATCTTATGATGTTTCTTTTTCTGTGTGACTTATTTCAGTTAGAATCATCATACCTGAACCCACTCATTATGCTGCTACGGGCCTGATGACATAGATTTCATTGCTGAGTGATACTGCATTGTACGTAAGTACCACAACTTCTTTATCCATTTTTCACTTTCTGCGATATTGAACTTGCACCGTAAACCAGGTTCTTGTAAACAAAGCCGTCACAACTTGTGGGGTGGCTGTGTCATTTTGATTTTAATTTCTCTAAGCTATAGGACCATAAGTGGAAGTGCCCTAGGCTCTGTTGCTTTGTTTTTTAGATGTTTCAGGAAACACCATACACTTCTCCCGAGTGGCTGTTGGCAATTGACATCCCGCCCATCAGCATAACAAGGCTCCCAGTTCTCCATGGCCTGTCCTGCCTTTCTGGATTTTACACTTTTTTCAGATGGCCCTTTTGACCGGGGGGAAGTGAGACTTCATTGTAGTGCAGATTTCCTTTGCAAGCTTGCTTGGTTGGCCAAAAAGGGCGTATGCGTTTTTTCCTGAATATATTCAGGAAAAAACGCATACGCCCTTTTGGGCCAAGTGCATCATTGTGGACGTTCTGCCTCTTTTCCTATGCTTTCAATGCAATTCCAGTCTACCTCCTGAAATCGGTTTCCTGCAATTCTGCCCCGCTTTCAAGTCCTCTTGGCTGCCTTACTTCAGTATATTTTTGGACGATAGCTGTCATTTATAACTCTGCAGGTTTGTGAATTACAGTGCCCCTGAGCTCCTTTCTTCAACTCGCTTTCTCGTGAGCTGGCCGCAACACCGCAGGATTGCTTCAGGCCCTAATCTGGTTCCGGCACGGCACGCTGAGCCTTTGGTTAATTCCTCTTCCTGGTGGGAAATGAGAGTTAAATTTGCCCGTCCAGACACCTCCAGCTAGTCTGTCATTGGTTCTCCCTATTCCTGTTCATCTTCCGCAGAAATTGCAAACTGGGCCAAACAGGAGGTTAAAGGCACTGACTCTCCAAGTCGGGAGAGTGTTAGTAAAGCGTCTGGAATGTTGCACCCGAGTACCAGGGGACGAAAACTGACACATATTGGAACACGTCTCCCGATCACACGGTTGATCATACTCTGGGTTCCACATGCATGTTTTAGCTGAAGGAAGAATACCTTAAACCTGGAGAGTTGAGACCCGTGGAATGGGTACCATGCAATATGACTTCAAAGGGTCTTCATTTGCTCACCGAACCTCTCCAGTCCTATCACTGCTGCGTTTATGCCCCTGCACACACGCTTGATTTTCTTTCGGAGACATAGCAATCCATAGGTTTTAAGATACTTCCTAGTCAGGTACATTCTTAGCCGTTTAATATGGGGTGTTGAGTCCATTTCGTTGAGCAAGGAGTAGCTCTTGTCTATTCCATATTTGGCTTAAGGAACTTTATCTGTGCTCATTTCAATCTCTGGTTTTATGCAGCACCCCAACTCACCTTTCCCCTTAAGCAAGCATAAGTTGGGTTTCTAAATTTGAGACCCTGTTCTGTTTTGGAATTCAGTTCCTGTGTAGCCAAGTTTACATTCCGTGTATTAGTGATATCTTATGATGTTTCTTTTTCTGTGTGACTTATTTCAGTTAGAATCATCATACCTGAACCCACTCATTATGCTGCTACGGGCCTGATGACATAGATTTCATTGCTGAGTGATACTGCATTGTACGTAAGTACCACAACTTCTTTATCCATTTTTCACTTTCTGCGATATTGAACTTGCACCGTAAACCAGGTTCTTGTAAACAAAGCCGTCCCAACTTGTGGGGTGGCTGTGTCATTTTGATTTTAATTTCCCTAAGCTATAGGACCATAAGTGGATGTGCCCTAGGCTCTGTTGCTTTGTTTTTTAGATGTTTCAGGAAACACCATACACTTCTCCCGAGTGGCTGTTGGCAATTTACATCCCGCCCATCAGCATAACAAGGCTCCCAGTTCTCCATGGCCTTTCCTGCCTTTCTGGATTTTACACTTTTTTCAGATGGCCCTTTTGACCGGGGGGAAGTGAGACTTCATTGTAGTGCAGATTTCCTTTGCAAGCTTGCTTGGTTGGCCAAAAAGGGCGTATGCGTTTTTTCCTGAATATATTCAGGAAAAAACGCATACGCCCTTTTTGGCCAAGTGCATCATTGTGGACGTTCTGCCTCTTTTCCTATGCTTTCAATGCAATTCCAGTCTACCTCCTGAAATCGGTTTCCTGCAATTCTGCCCCGCTTTCAAGTCCTCTTGGCAGCCTTACTTCAGTATATTTTTGGACGATAGCTGTCATTTATAACTCTGCAGGTTTGTGAATTACAGTGCCCCTGAGCTCCTTTCTTCAACTCGCTTTCTCGTGAGCTGGCCGCAACACCGCAGGATGGCTTCAGGCCCTAATCTGGTTCCGGCACGGCACGCTGAGACTTTGGTTAATTCCTCTTCCTGGTGCGAAATGAGAGTTAAATTTGCCCGTCCAGACACCTCCAGCTAGTCTCTCATTGGTTCTCCCTATTCCTGTTCATCTTCCGCAGAAATTGCAAACTGGGCCAAACAGGAGGTTAAAGGCACTGACTCTCCAAGTCGGGAGAGTGTTAGTAAAGCGTCTGGCATGTTGCACCCGAGTACCAGGGAACGAAAAGTGAGACACATTTGAACATGTTTCTCGATCACATGTTGGATCATACTCTGGGTTCCACATGCATGTTTTAGCTGAAGGAAGTATCCCTTAAACCTGGAGAGTTGAGACCCATGGAATGGGTACCATGCAATATGACTTCAAAGGTCTTCATTTGCTCACCGAACCTCACCAATCTTATGAGCCCCAAGTGTCCAGCCTTATGTGTCATCCAGCTCTGGGTGTAGATGTGGTAAATGCAGGTTGCATCAGAAGCCTTGAATGAATTACTTAAGTATTTCTCTCTATTTCACTGTCATTGTGTTTTGTTTAAGAAATTTATTTTTATTATGGGATTTACCTGATTTTCACTGCTTTAATGCCGCTGTACACACTCTTGATTCTCTTACAGAGATATATAAATCCATAGGTTTTATGATTCTTACTAGTCAGGTATATTCCTAGGCGTTGAGTATGGGGTGTTGAGTCCATTTCGTTGAGCAAGGAGTAGCTCTTGTCTATTCCATATTTGGCTTAAGGAACTTTATCTGTGCTCATTTCAATCTCTGGTTTTATGCAGCACCCCAACTCACCTTTCCCCTTAAGCAAGCATAAGTTGGGTTTCTAAATTTGAGACCCTGTTCTGTTTTGGAATTCAGTTCCTGTGTAGCCAAGTTTACATTCCGTGTATTAGTGATACCTTATGATGTTTCTTTTTCTGTGTGACTTATTTCAGTTAGATTCATCGTACTTAGTCCACTCATTATGCTGCTACGGGCCTGATGACATAGATTTCATTGCTGAGTGATATTGCATTGTACGTAAGTACCACAACTTCTTTATCCATTTTTCACTTTCTGCGATATTGAACTTGTACCGTATATGAGGTTCTTGTAAACAGAGCCATCCCAAACTTTGGGGTGGCTGTGTCTTTTTGATTTTAATTGTCCTAAACTATAGTACCATAAGTGGAAGTGCCCTAGGCTCTGTTGCTTTGTTTTTTAGATGTTTCAGGAAACACCAAACACTTCTCCAGAGTGGCTGTTGGCAATTTACATCCTGCCCATCAGCATAAGATGGCTCCCAGTTCTCCATGGCCTGTCATGCCTTTATGGATTTTACACTTTTTTCAGATGGCCCTTTTGACCAGGGGGAATTGAGACTTCATTGTAGTGCAGATTTCCTTTGCAAGCTTGCTTGGTTGGCCAAAAAGGGCGTATGCGTTTTTTCCTGAATATGTTCAGGAAAAAACACATACGCCCTTTTTGGGCAAGTCAGGTTTTTGAATTGCAGTGGCCCTTAGCTCCATTTTTCAGCTCTTAGTTTTGTGATCTTGCCCCATAACCACAGGATTCCTTGAAGCCCTATTCTTCTTCTGGGGCACCTTGCTGTGCCTTTGGTTCATTCTTCTTACTGATGTGAAATTAGAGTGACATGTGCCCATTGAAACCGCTACAGCTAGTTTCTCACTGGTTCCCCCTATTCCCATTCATCCTCCACACTAACTGAAGACTGTGCGATACCAGAACTTAAAGGCATTGACTCTCCATGTGGGGATGTTGTTAGTAAAGCGGCTGGAATGTCGATCCGGAGCCCCAGGAGAGGAAAAATGTGGTGCGTTTTAGAAACCTTTCCCGATCATATGGTATACCAGTCGCTGGGTTTCCCAAGCATGGTTTAGCTGTAGGAAGATTCCCTTCAACCTGGAGTGTTGGGACCCTTGGAATGAGTAGCATGAAGTATTGCATTAAACTTTCGGCAGTTGCTCACCGAAGCTCACCAATCCTCTCAGCCCCAAGTGTCCAGCCTTATGTCTTATCCAGCTGTGGGTTTATATGTGGTCAATCCAGGTTGCATCACAGCCCCTGAGCGAATTTTGTAAGAATTTTTCTCTCTTTCATTGTTTCTGCGTTTTGTTTTTAAAATTTATTTCTATAATGGGGTTTAGCTCATTTTCACTGCTGTGTTTGTGCCGCTCTGCACACACTTGATTCCCTTATGGAGATATATCAATACATGGGTTTTAAGATTCTTATTACTCAGATATATTTCTCTGCGGTGTATAGGGTGTGTTGAGGCCAGTTCATTGAGCAAGGTGTAGATCTTGTCTAATACCTATTTGGTTTCTTGAACGGTATCTGTGCTAATTTCAAACTCTGGTTTTATGCATCACCCCACCTCTCCTTTCCCCTTAAGCTGACATAAGTGTGTTTTCTAAATGTGAGACACTGTTCTGTTCTGTAATTCATTTCTTGTGCAGCCATATTTACCCTCCCTCTATAAGTGATATCTTATGATATGTTTCTTTTTCTGTTTGACTTATTTCAAGTAGTATTATCGGACCTAAATCCACTCTTTATCCTTCTACTAGCCTTATTACATTGATTTCATGGTGAAGAGATATTCCATTGTACATAAGTACCACATCTTCTTTATCCATTGTTCTCTTTCCTGGGATATTTAAGGTGTACTGAAGTTGAGGTTCTTGTAAACAGAGTAGCCCTAAACTGTGGTGTGCTTGTGTCTTGTTGATTTTTAGACTTCCCTAGATATACTCCCATGATTGGAAGTGTCCTATGCTCTGTAGCTCTGTTTTTAGATGATTTAGGAACCACCATACACTTCTCCAGAGTGGCTCTCGGCAGTTCACACACTGCCCATCAGCGTATAAAGGCTCCCTGTTCTCCATGGCCTGTCCTGCATTTCTGGTTTTTACAATTTTTTAGGATGGCCCTTTTGACCGGTGGGAAATGAGACTTCTTTGTTGTGCACATTTGCATTGCTTGCTTGCTTCGTTGCCCATAAAGTGCGTATGCGTTTTTTCCCGGATATAATCAGGAAAACTCGCATACGCCCTTTTGGGCCAACTGCATCATTGTCGAAATTCTGCCGCTTTTCATGTGCGTTAAAGACGAGTCCAATCTATCTCTTGAAATCTGTTTCTTGCAATTCTGTCTTGCATTCAGATCCTCTTCTTTGCCTTACCTCAACATATTTTTGGACGTTAGTTTTCATTTATAACTCTGCAGGTTTGTGAATTGCAGTGACCCTGAGCTCCATGTTTTAAGTTGCTCTTTTGTGAGCTGGCCTCAAACGCGCAGGATTGCTTCAGGCCCTATTTTGGCTCCGGCGAGGCAGGCTGAGCCTTTTTTTAATTCTTATTCTTAATGGGAAATTAGAGTGATATGTGCCCGTCCAAACCCCTACAACTCTTCTCTCATTGGTTCCCCCTCTTCCCGTTCATCCTCCTCACAATTTGCAAAATGTGTGAAACAGAAGTTTAAATGTGCTGATTCTCCAAGTGGGGAGCTTCTAAGTAACGTGGCTGGAATGGTGAACAGGAGCACCAGGAGAGGATAAATGAGGTGCATTTTAGACACATCTCCCGATCACATGGTGTACAGTCCTCTGGGTTTTCCATGCATGTTTTAGCTGTAGGAAGATCCCTTGAACCTGCAGATTTGGGACCCATTGAATGGGTACCAGGTAGTATTACTTTAAAGGGTGTGCATTTCCTCACCCAACCTCACATTTCTCTTAGCGCAAACAGTTTCCAGCCTTATGTCTCATCCTGCTGTGGGTCTAGATGTGTTCAATCCATGTTGCATCACCGTCCCTGAGGAAAAGTTGTAAGAGGTTTTCTCTGTCTCTCTGTCGTTTATTTTTTTCAATTTATTACTATATTGGTTACAGCTGATTTTCAAAGCTCTGTTTCTTGCTGCTGTACATCCACTTGATTCACGTACAGAGAGACATCAATAAATTCTTTTTCAGATTCTTACCAGTCGTATATATTCTTTTCCGGTGACTTGAGTGTGCTGAGTGCAGTTCTTTTAGCTACCGTGTAGGCCTTGTTGATTATCAGTTTGGTATTTGGAATGGTATCTTTGCTAATTTCAACCTCCTGGATGATGCCTCACCCCTCCCCACCTTTCCCGTTTAGCAGCCTTATGCGTGTTTTCTACATATTTGACTATGTTTTTGTTTTGTAATTTATTTCATGTGTAGCCATTTTGGATTCCACCTTTAAGTGATATCTTATGATATGTGTCTTCTTCTTTTTGAATTCTGTCACTTAGAATGATCATACGTAACTCCTCCGGAGTTGTTACAGCTGGCCATATTTCATTGATTTCCAGGCTGAATAATATTCCACTCTACCTAAGTACCACATCTCTATCCATTTTTTCCCTCCAGAGACATTTAAGTTATATCCTAGTCGAGGATCTTTTAAACAGAGAGGGGGTAAACATTGGGGTGCCTGTGTCCTCTCGATTTTTGTTTTTCCCAAGATATACGCCCATGAGTGCAAGTGCCCTAAGATATACGCCCATGAGTGCAAGTGCCCTATGCTCTGTAGCTCATTGTTTAGATGCTTTAGTAGACACAATACACTTCTCCAGAATGGCCGTTGGCAATATACATTTCCACTATAAGTCTCACAGGGCTCCCTCTTCTCCTTGCCCTGTCCTGCATTTCTGTTGTTTACGCTTTATGAGGATGGCTCTTCTGACTGATGCGAAGTGATGTCTTTTGTAGTATTGACTTCCAGTGCCCACCTGTTTGGTTGGCTAAAAAGGTGTACGCTCTTTTCTTGAATATATACACAAAAAAACGCGTACACCCTTTTTGGCCAACTGCAATGTTGGCAATGTTCAGCTCCTTTTCTTGTGCTTAACGGCGAGTCCTTTCTACCTCCTCAAATCCCTTTCCTGCCATTCTCCCTTGCTTACAAGTCCTTTTCTCTGACTTTCCTCAAGACATTTTTCAGTGATGGATATTTTCAACTCTGCAGTTTTGTGAATTTTACTGCCCCTGAGTTCTATTGTTCAACTTGTGTTTATGGGAACTGGCCACAAAGCAGCGGGATTTCCTCAAGCCCTATACTGTTTCCATGGGCAACCCTAGCCTTTGGTCAATTCGTCTTCCTGATTGGAAATTAGAGTGACATGTGCCTGTCTGAACACGTAGGACTTGTCTCTCATTGTTCCTCATCCTTCCGCTTCATCCTCTGGACAAATTCCAAACTGTACGCAACAGGATGTTGACAGTGCTGACATCTCCAAGTGGGGAGACTGTTAGTAAAGACGCTGGCGGGGTGAACCCGAGCACCAGGAGATGAGGAGATGAGATGCCTTTTCCAAACTCTTCCCGATCAGACGGTATACCATCCTCTGGGTGTGACAGACATGTTTTAGCAGTAGGAAGAGTCCCATTCATGTAAGGAGAACACCAGGGCTTTTTCAAAATCAGTGTCTCCCCGAAACCCAAACTGGGGAATTTTTTAAGCTACGGCTACACATATGTTCATTAAGGGCCTTGGGAAGTAGGCAGAGTCCAAACTTTAGATGATTGAAGTCTTCAGGGTCAGAAGCACTCACCACCAGCTTCCCTTAGGTTACACTTTAACTGTCATTGATAGATGATGTCAATAAAAATATCTATTCTTTTTCAGATTATTTCCCCTTATAGGTTATTGCAAAATGTTGAGTGTAGTTCCCTGTGCTATACAGTAGTTCCTTGTTGATGATCTATTTTATACATAGCAGTGTGTATGTGTCAATCCCAAACTGTTAATTTATCCCTCCTCCCACCTTTCCCCTTTGGTAATAATAAATTATAAGATTTTATACTTCTCAGAAATGGGGGAGCTGAAAGAGAGGTATCATTTTCAATGGAAAAGCATTTAAAACAAGATTGAAGGTTTAACCAAGATTATTAGATGTACATCCTTGGAAAGAAATCACTTCATTTCTCTAATATTGAGCTGACAAATAAGACAAACCTTTTCACTGAACTTGCTTATAATAAAGTGATGGAAATATCCAATGGAAGTGTTAGAAACATCTTATTTTACCCGAGCCTTATACACTGTTCTATGTTAACTACACTTTGGCTCACACATCTGTTCATTGAGGTTACAATAGTCTCAATTTCTGTTACTGATCCTCCAGAGTGGACCCCAACAAGTGTCCCCCTGCCCAGTGTCATTGGGGCCAACAGATCGAGACTGAGTTTGGTTCACAAGCAAAGGAAACTTTATATTTTGATCAGAGAATGGAGAGGTGAGAGCATGTACTACCCCGTGGGCTGTGGGCTGGGCTGCTGTGTAGAGATCCTGTCAGAGTCAGTGGGAGGGAGGGGGCGGAGCTCTCGAGGGCCGGGTTGGCTGTAGCTCAGGCTCTATATCGCGGAGTCTGCACTGGGCCCCAGGAGCTGAGGTGTCGACCCAGCCATTCTGCACTAGGAAATCTGGTCTGAAGTGCCGGGTGTGGAACCTCTGCATGCGGGACCCTAGGAGCACGTGAAATTAGACAAAGCACAAAGGATAAAAAAGGTTAGACTTGACTTTATTGCCCAGATTCTATTTTTATCTCCCAGGGATTTTTAATGGGCTTTGCTGGGGACAAACCCCCCCTCTGCCTTTTGTCCCGTTCCTCATTCTTGGAGTGCTGAGGGTGCAGACCCTTCTTCTGTAACTGCTGAGTGCTGAGTTGGGAGCCCTCATACCCTGGGGCGAGGGTCAGAGCTTCTCCCCAGCAGCCTCCAGGTGACGTTGATTGTCCCCAGGCCCCCTGCCTCCCTGCTCGTCCACCTGAGCACCAGCATTGGAAGTGTTATAGATTCTAATGACCTTTAAGGGTCCAGGAAAGAGATGTGCAGAGACGCTGTGGGGGCCGGTTTCACCCCGCCCCACATTTGTTCGGCCACCTTAGGCCGACCGTTTCTGCCAGCCTAGATGCTCTGACCAGTAGTCTGCGCTTTCTTCAATTAGGCCCCTGAATTAACGTACAAACAGCACCAGGTGTCAGAGCCCTGCCCGCTCAACTCCCAGACAGTCCAGGGTCAGTGGTGATCAAGGACCATGATGGCCACTGAGTCAACAGCCTTTTGAAGTAAACAAGAGTCCAGCCGGTCTTACTGGCCACCATCATCACGGTGTCTGTAGGCTTTTCTATGGTGACAGTGTGATATACGGTTCCCCCGCCAAGATTATTAGCTCCCCTCTGGGTGCAGTAAGTCCTGCAAGCAGTAGTCTACTCTTTTGGGACACACTCTTGTTGTTTTATGAGAGAAACTCCAGGTCAAGTGATGTTCACACGAGTCGTCATGGTGCCCTGTTGCCCCCGGTTATCTCTCTGGATGTTGGAGTTGGAGGGCCTCCTCACTCGAGGTCGGTGTGCCCACGGAGCGAACCCTGCAACTTCAGGGCATGGTTGGTGGTTAGGATCACCACGTGGGGTCCTTTTCCCTTAGGAGGGAGGTGGCCTTTTGGGCTGCTGATTTCCAGGGTTTTAGATACCGCCAGTATCTTGGCCAGATGTGGCAGTGGGCCAAGCCCCTTGGTGACCATAGTTTATCCTACCTGGATGGCATTCTTGCATTGTTCCATTTCAAGTGGTCCCAGGTTTTGCACTAATTCTCCAATGGCGATTCACCTTTCACCGGGAATGTAAAGGTCAAAGGGTTTAGCTAAATTAGGGAGTTCCAGGGCAAGGGTCTGAATTGACTGCTCTTTCCATTCTTGAAAGGCCACTTCTGGATTCTATTCAAAAGGATCATCATCTTTTCCTTTCAGTGTTTCATATAGAGGCCCAGCTAGTAGACTGTAGTTAGGGATCCAGAAGCAGCAAACCCTGGCCTCCCCAGGAACCCCTAAGCTGTCTTCTAGTTTTAGAAAGGGGTAAGGCTGAAAATGGTTTCTTCCCTTTCCTGGGATGGACTTCTCCAACCTTCTGTGAGAATGAAGCCCAGGCAGGTCACGGCAGTCTGTGATATTTGAGCTTTTTCTTGGACAACTTCTATCCTTTATTGGCTTGGTAGTTCAGAGGCCTCCTTAGTAGGGCTGGCGATCAGAATGTCGTCTGCATATTGAAGGAGGGTTTCCTTTTCCAGAGGTAGAACTTTTAGGTCTTTAGCTAAGCTTTCCCCAAAGATGGGGTGGGAATTTTTGCACCCTTGGGGCCAGACGGCCCGGAAGTATTGTTTTAGTTGTATGTTGAGTCCTGCCACTCACAAGCCAAAATTTCTTGTGACTCTGGGACTAATGGAATACAAAAGAAGGCATCATTGAAGACTAATACAGAATACCATGTCCTGGTGGTTGGTAGAATGACCAGCAGGGTGTAGGAATTAGGAGCAACTGGAGGTATATCCTCGGTGGCTTCACTGACTGTCCTGACATCCTTTACCAGGTCCCCAGCAGCCCATGGGGCTCTCGTGGTCAGACCAATCCCAGAATATGGAGCTCACCTGGGCAGGTACCCCACCCCCACCCCAGCCCACAGGGCTCTCGTGGTCAGGCCCCTCCCAGGATACAGAGCTACCCTTGCAGGTACCGTGGCAGGGCTGGGCACACAGGAACCGTGCACATAGCCCTCATTGCAGAGCACCCCCAGCTCACCTGTCGCTCAGAGCTGACACAGAGCACCTCAGAGCAGGACTTGAACTAACAAACAGCAGCTGCGACAGGTCTGTGACCCTGGGCATCACTCCGTGAGGCCTCCCTCCACCTGGTCTTCCAGAGACTTCCACTGCACCCGGGGCACCAGGCCTCTGTCTCCAACCACCACCCACCCCTCCTCTCCCTGACTCCTGGGTTCCTCTCATTAGGAGAGGGTTTTCTTGAAGTTGTCTCCCACTCATGGGCCAGATAAAATGATTAGAAAACAAGCCAAAGCTGCAGCCCCTTGTCTATCCTGACTCTCAGGAGCCCACACCTGTTCCTTGGACCTGGCCGGTTCAGCAAGTTCCATTTTCTGCAACTGTGAGCCCCTGAGGGGTGATGATTGGCTGACCTGGGCAGCCTTACCGTGCCGGCCAGCCCTCCCCAGGTGTGCCTGGGTTGAGATCACTATAAATACCACTCCAGGCAGCAAGAGCCCCTGCAGCCGTGCCTGACGCCATTTTCTCTGCCCTGTCAGCAGTCTCGGGGCTGGGCTGGTGGGAGGGAGTGAGAGGCCACGGCTTTGTGGGTGGCCCAGTGTGAGTGGGGCTCTGCTGGACTTTCTGCAGCAGTTGCCAGGCTGCCACCTGCTAAAGAAGAAGATGTGTCACCCATACCTGCTGCTGGAATTTCTCCCTGGGCAGAGGTGAGGAAGGAAAAAAGCAGTGGGGGCAGGGACAGGACGGGTATCTCAGGCAGGGAAATGGAAATCTTCCAGAAGAGCACCCAGGGCCAGGACCATCCTGGCTGGCCTGCAGGCACCAAGTCGGCCGGCATGCTGTCACTCGTGTGGCTCTATGGCCCTCCCTCTAGGCTTTCAAGTCCTTGTCTATATTCAGGTGTTTTACCTGGGATGGGTGGGAATAGTTCAGCAGCAACTGGCCTGGGGCTCAGCTCACGTTTACTCACAGATGCCTCGGCACGGTGCCCCAGCTTTGCAATGAGGACGCTTGTTGCGTGGGGGCTGCTGGCTGAATGGGAGACGATTCCCCACCACTGACCAACTTCAGAATTGTTTACAACTGGAGCAAGTGTCCTGATACGGTTTTCCTCTGTGGAACTGGTGGGTTCTGCGTTTTTTTTCTCTTTTTCGTTTTGGGTTCAAGGTAGATTTTATTCCTCTTTTTTGTATTTACAGATATAAGCATGGAAATAATTTATTCATATAAATACATGTATGTGAAGGGAATAATTGTTTTTTCTATTTTTTAAATTTTATTTCTTTTTAATTTTTAATTTTATTTTATATTTTTATACAGCAGGTTCTTATTGGTTATCTATTTTATACATATAAATGTATACATGCCAATCCCAGTCTCTCAACTCCTCCCACCACCCCCCCCAACAGCTTTCCCCCCTTGTTGTCCATACGTTTGTTGTCTACATCTGTTGCTCTATTTATGCCTTGCAAAATGGTTAATCTGTACAGGTTTTCTAGGTTCCACATATATGCATGAATATACAAGATTTGTTTTTCTCTTTCTGACTTACTTCACTCTGTATGACAGTCTCTAGATGCATCGACGTCTCTACAAATGACCCAATTTCATTCCTTTTCATGGCTTAGTAATATTCCATTTTATATATGTACCACAGCTTTATGCATTCGTCTGTCTGTGGGCATTTAGGTTGCTTCCATTACCTCGATATTGTAAATAGTGATGCAATGAACATTGCGGTGAATGTCTCTTTTTGATTTATGGTTTTGTCTGGGTATATGTCCAGTACTGGGATTGCTGTATCATATGGTAATTCTATTGTTAGTTTCTTAAGAAATTCCATATTGTTCTCCATAGTGACTGTATCAATTTATATTCCCAACAATAGTGGAAGAGGGTTCTTTTTCTCCACACCGTTTCCAGCATTTTTTGCTTGTAGATTTTCTATGATGCCTATTCTACCAGGTGTGAGGTGATACCTCATTGTTGAATCCATTTCGTTGAGCAAGGGGTAGGTCTTGTTTATTCCATATTTGGCTTATGGAACGGTATCTGTGCTAATTTCAAACTCTGGTTTAATGCAGCACCCCAACTCACCTTCCCCCTTAAGCAAGCATAAGTTAGTTTTCTAAACTTGAGACCCTGTTCTGTTTTGTAATTCAGTTCCTGTGTAGCCAAGTTCACATTCCGTGTATTAGTGATACCTTATGATGTTTCTTTTTCTGTGTGACTTATTTCACTTAGAATCATCGTGCCTCAATCCACTCATTATGCTGGTACGGGCCTGGTGACATAGATTTCATTGCTGAGTGGTATTCTGTTGTACATAAGTACCGCAACTTCTTTATCCATTATTTGCTCTCTGGGATATTTAACTTGTGCCGTAGAAGAGATTCCAGTAAAAAGAACCGTCCCAACCTTTGGGGTGGCTGTGTCGTTTTGATTTTAAATTAACTAAGCTATAGGACCATAAGTGGAAGTGCCCTAGGCTCTGTTGCTTTGTTTTTTAGATGTTTCAGGAAACACCATACACTTCTCCCGAGTGGCTGTTGGCAATTTACATCCCGCCCATCAGCATAACAAGGCTCCCAGTTCTCCATGGCCTGTCCTGCCTTTCTGGATTTTACACTTTTTTCAGATGGCCCTTTTGACCGGGGGGAAGTGAGACTTCATTGTAGTGCAGATTTCCATTGCAAGCTTGCTTGGTTGGCCAAAAAGGGCGTATGCGTTTTTTCCTGAATATATTCAGGAAAAAACGCATACGCCCTTTTTGGCCAAGTGCATCATTGTGGACGTTCTGCCTCTTTTCCTATGCTTTAAATGCAATTCCAGTCTACCTCCTGAAATCGGTTTCCTGCAATTCTGCCCCGCTTTCAAGTCCTCTTGGCAGCCTTACTTCAGTATATTTTTGGACGATAGCTGTCATTTATAACTCTGCAGGTTTGTGAATTACAGTGCCCCTGAGCTCCTTTCTTCAACTCACTTTCTCGTGAGCTGGCCGCAACACCGCAGGATGGCTTCAGGCCCTAATCTGGTTCCGGCACGGCACGCTGAGCCTTTGGTTAATTCCTCTTCCTGGTGGGAAATGAGAGTTAAATTTGCCCGTCTAGACACCTCCAGCTAGTCTCTCATTGGTTCTCCCTATTCCTGTTCATCTTCCGCAGAAATTGCAAACTGGGCCAAACAGGAGGTTAAAGGCACTGACTCTCCAAGTCGGGAGAGTGTTAGTAAAGCGTCTGGAATGTTGCACCCGAGTACCAGGGGACGAAAACTGACACATATTGGAACACGTCTCCCGATCACAGGGTTGATCATACTCTGGGTTCCACATGCATGTTTTAGCTGAAGGAAGAATACCTTAAACCTGGAGAGTTGAGACCCGTGGAATGGGTACCATGCAATATGACTTCAAAGGGTCTTCATTTGCTCACCGAACCTCTCCAGTCCTATCACTGCTGCGTTAATGCCCCTGTACACACGCTTGATTCTCTTTCGGAGACATAGCAATCCATAGGTTTTAAGATACTTCCTAGTCAGGTACACTCTTAGGCATTTAATATGGGGTGTTGAGTCCATTTCGTTGAGCAAGGAGTAGCTCTTGTCTATTCCATATTTGGCTTAAGGAACTTTATCTGTGCTCATTTCAATCTCTGGTTTTATGCAGCACCCCAACTCACCTTTCCCCTGAAGCAAGTATAAATTGGTTTTCTAAATTTGAGACCCTGTTCTGTTTTGAAATTCAGTTCCTGTGTAGCCAAGTTTACATTCCGTGTATTAGTGATATCTTATGATGTTTCTTTTTCTGTGTGACTTATTTCAGTTAGAATCATCATACCTGAATCCACTCATTATGCTGCTACGGGCCTGATGACATAGATTTCATTGCTGAGTGATATTGCATTGTACGTAAGTACCACAACTTCTTTATCCATTTTTCACTTTCTGCGATATTGAACTTGTACCGTAAACCAGGTTCTTGTAAACAGAGCCGTCCCAACCTTTGGGGTGGCTGTGTCTTTTGATTTTAATTTCCCTAAGCTATAGGACCATAAGTGGAAGTGCCCTAGGCTCTGTTGCTTTGTTTTTTAGATGTTTCAGGAAACACCATACACTTCTCCCGAGTGGCTGTGGCAATTTACATCCCGCCCATCAGCATAACAAGGCTCCCAGTTCTCCATGGCCTGTCCTGCCTTTCTGGATTTTACACTTTTTTCAGATGGCCCTTTTGACCGGGGGGAAGTGAGACTTCATTGTAGTGCAGATTTCCTTTGCAAGCTTGCTTGGTTGGCCAAAAAGGGCGTATGCGTTTTTTCCTGAATATATTCAGGAAAAAACGCATACGCCCTTTTTGGCCAAGTGCATCATTGTGGACGTTCTGCCTCTTTTCCTATGCTTTCAATGCAATTCCAGTCTACCTCCTGAAATCGGTTTCCTGCAATTCTGCCCCGCTTTCAAGTCCTCTTGGCAGCCTTACTTCAGTATATTTTTGGACGATAGCTGTCATTTATAACTCTGCAGGTTTGTGAATTACAGTGCCCCTGAGCTCCTTTCTTCAACTCGCTTTCTCGTGAGCTGGCCGCAACACCGCAGGATGGCTTCAGGCCCTAATCTGGTTCCGGCACGGCACGCTGAGACTTTGGTTAATTCCTCTTCCTGGTGCGAAATGAGAGTTAAATTTGCCCGTCCAGACACCTCCAGCTAGTCTCTCATTGGTTCTCCCTATTCCTGTTCATCTTCCGCAGAAATTGCAAACTGGGCCAAACAGGAGGTTAAAGGCACTGACTCTCCAAGTCGGGAGAGTGTTAGTAAAGCGTCTGGCATGTTGCACCCGAGTACCAGGGAACGAAAAGTGAGACACATTTGAACATGTTTCTCGATCACATGTTGGATCATACTCTGGGTTCCACATGCATGTTTTAGCTGAAGGAAGTATCCCTTAAACCTGGAGAGTTGAGACCCATGGAATGGGTACCATGCAATATGACTTCAAAGGTCTTCATTTGCTCACCGAACCTCACCAATCTTATGAGCCCCAAGTGTCCAGCCTTATGTGTCATCCAGCTCTGGGTGTAGATGTGGTAAATGCAGGTTGCATCAGAAGCCTTGAATGAATTACTTAAGTATTTCTCTCTATTTCACTGTCATTGTGTTTTGTTTAAGAAATTTATTTTTATTATGGGATTTACCTGATTTTCACTGCTTTAATGCCGCTGTACACACTCTTGATTCTCTTACAGAGATATATAAATCCATAGGTTTTATGATTCTTACTAGTCAGGTATATTCCTAGGCGTTGAGTATGGGGTGTTGAGTCCATTTCGTTGAGCAAGGAGTAGCTCTTGTCTATTCCATATTTGGCTTAAGGAACATTATCTGTGCTCATTTCAATCTCTGGTTTTATGCAGCACCCCAACTCACCTTTCCCCTTAAGCAAGCATAAGTTGGGTTTCTAAATTTGAGACCCTGTTCTGTTTTGGAATTCAGTTCCTGTGTAGCCAAGTTTACATTCCGTGTATTAGTGATACCTTATGATGTTTCTTTTTCTGTGTGACTTATTTCAGTTAGATTCATCGTACTTAGTCCACTCATTATGCTGCTACGGGCCTGATGACATAGATTTCATTGCTGAGTGATATTGCATTGTACGTAAGTACCACAACTTCTTTATCCATTTTTCACTTTCTGCGATATTGAACTTGTACCGTATATGAGGTTCTTGTAAACAGAGCCATCCCAAACTTTGGGGTGGCTGTGTCTTTTTGATTTTAATTGCCCTAAACTATAGTACCATAAGTGGAAGTGCCCTAGGCTCTGTTGCTTTGTTTTTTAGATGTTTCAGGAAACACCAAACACTTCTCCAGAGTGGCTGTTGGCAATTTACATCCTGCCCATCAGCATAAGATGGCTCCCAGTTCTCCATGGCCTGTCATGCCTTTATGGATTTTACACTTTTTTCAGATGGCCCTTTTGACCAGGGGGAATTGAGACTTCATTGTAGTGCAGATTTCCTTTGCAAGCTTGCTTGGTTGGCCAAAAAGGGCGTATGCGTTTTTTCCTGAATATGTTCAGGAAAAAACACATACGTCCTTTTTGGGCAAGTCAGGTTTTTGAATTGCAGTGGCCCTTAGCTCCATTTTTCAGCTCTTAGTTTTGTGATCTTGCCCCATAACCACAGGATTCCTTGAAGCCCTATTCTTCTTCTGGGGCACCTTGCTGTGCCTTTGGTTCATTCTTCTTACTGATGTGAAATTAGAGTGACATGTGCCCATTGAAACCGCTACAGCTAGTTTCTCACTGGTTCCCCCTATTCCCATTCATCCTCCGCACTAACTGAAGACTGTGCGATACCAGAACTTAAAGGCATTGACTCTCCATGTGGGGATGTTGTTAGTAAAGCGGCTGGAATGTCGATCCGGAGCCCCAGGAGAGGAAAAATGTGGTGCGTTTTAGAAACCTTTCCCGATCATATGGTATACCAGTCGCTGGGTTTCCCAAGCATGGTTTAGCTGTAGGAAGATTCCCTTCAACCTGGAGTGTTGGGACCCTTGGAATGAGTAGCATGAAGTATTGCATTAAACTTTCGGCAGTTGCTCACCGAAGCTCACCAATCCTCTCAGCCCCAAGTGTCCAGCCTTATGTCTTATCCAGCTGTGGGTTTATATGTGGTCAATCCAGGTTGCATCACAGCCCCTGAGCGAATTTTGTAAGAATTTTTCTCTCTTTCATTGTTTCTGCGTTTTGTTTTTAAAATTTATTTCTATAATGGGGTTTAGCTCATTTTCACTGCTGTGTTTGTGCCGCTCTGCACACACTTGATTCCCTTATGGAGATATATCAATACATGGGTTTTAAGATTCTTATTACTCAGATATATTTCTCTGCGGTGTATAGGGTGTGTTGAGGCCAGTTCATTGAGCAAGGTGTAGATCTTGTCTAATACCTATTTGGTTTCTTGAACGGTATCTGTGCTAATTTCAAACTCTGGTTTTATGCATCACCCCACCTCTCCTTTCCCCTTAAGCTGACATAAGTGTGTTTTCTAAATGTGAGACACTGTTCTGTTCTGTAATTCATTTCTTGTGCAGCCATATTTACCCTCCCTCTATAAGTGATATCTTATGATATGTTTCTTTTTCTGTTTGACTTATTTCAAGTAGTATTATCGGACCTAAATCCACTCTTTATCCTTCTACTAGCCTTATTACATTGATTTCATGGTGAAGAGATATTCCATTGTACATAAGTACCACATCTTCTTTATCCATTGTTCTCTTTCCTGGGATATTTAAGGTGTACTGAAGTTGAGGTTCTTGTAAACAGAGTAGCCCTAAACTGTGGTGTGCTTGTGTCTTGTTGATTTTTAGACTTCCCTAGATATACTCCCATGATTGGAAGTGTCCTATGCTCTGTAGCTCTGTTTTTAGATGATTTAGGAACCACCATACACTTCTCCAGAGTGGCTCTCGGCAGTTCACACACTGCCCATCAGCGTATAAAGGCTCCCTGTTCTCCATGGCCTGTCCTGCATTTCTGGTTTTTACAATTTTTTAGGATGGCCCTTTTGACCGGTGGGAAATGAGACTTCTTTGTTGTGCACATTTGCATTGCTTGCTTGCTTCGTTGCCCATAAAGTGCGTATGCGTTTTTTCCCGGATATAATCAGGAAAACTCGCATACGCCCTTTTGGGCCAACTGCATCATTGTCGAAATTCTGCCGCTTTTCATGTGCGTTAAAGACGAGTCCAATCTATCTCTTGAAATCTGTTTCTTGCAATTCTGTCTTGCATTCAGATCCTCTTCTTTGCCTTACCTCAACATATTTTTGGACGTTAGTTTTCATTTATAACTCTGCAGGTTTGTGAATTGCAGTGACCCTGAGCTCCATGTTTTAAGTTGCTCTTTTGTGAGCTGGCCTCAAACGCGCAGGATTGCTTCAGGCCCTATTTTGGCTCCGGCGAGGCAGGCTGAGCCTTTTTTTAATTCTTATTCTTAATGGGAAATTAGAGTGATATGTGCCCGTCCAAACCCCTACAACTCTTCTCTCATTGGTTCCCCCTCTTCCCGTTCATCCTCCTCACAATTTGCAAAATGTGTGAAACAGAAGTTTAAATGTGCTGATTCTCCAAGTGGGGAGCTTCTAAGTAACGTGGCTGGAATGGTGAACAGGAGCACCAGGAGAGGATAAATGAGGTGCATTTTAGACACATCTCCCGATCACATGGTGTACAGTCCTCTGGGTTTTCCATGCATGTTTTAGCTGTAGGAAGATCCCTTGAACCTGCAGATTTGGGACCCATTGAATGGGTACCAGGTAGTATTACTTTAAAGGGTGTGCATTTCCTCACCCAACCTCACATTTCTCTTAGCGCAAACAGTTTCCAGCCTTATGTCTCATCCTGCTGTGGGTCTAGATGTGTTCAATCCATGTTGCATCACCGTCCCTGAGGAAAAGTTGTAAGAGGTTTTCTCTGTCTCTCTGTCGTTTATTTTTTTCAATTTATTACTATATTGGTTACAGCTGATTTTCAAAGCTCTGTTTCTTGCTGCTGTACATCCACTTGATTCACGTACAGAGAGACATCAATAAATTCTTTTTCAGATTCTTACCAGTCGTATATATTCTTTTCCGGTGACTTGAGTGTGCTGAGTGCAGTTCTTTTAGCTACCGTGTAGGCCTTGTTGATTATCAGTTTGGTATTTGGAATGGTATCTTTGCTAATTTCAACCTCCTGGATGATGCCTCACCCCTCCCCACCTTTCCCGTTTAGCAGCCTTATGCGTGTTTTCTACATATTTGACTATGTTTTTGTTTTGTAATTTATTTCATGTGTAGCCATTTTGGATTCCACCTTTAAGTGATATCTTATGATATGTGTCTTCTTCTTTTTGAATTCTGTCACTTAGAATGATCATACGTAACTCCTCCGGAGTTGTTACAGCTGGCCATATTTCATTGATTTCCAGGCTGAATAATATTCCACTCTACCTAAGTACCACATCTCTATCCATTCTTTCCCTCCAGAGACATTTAAGTTATATCCTAGTCGAGGATCTTTTAAACAGAGAGGGGGTAAACATTGGGGTGCCTGTGTCCTCTCGATTTTTGTTTTTCCCAAGATATACGCCCATGAGTGCAAGTGCCCTATGCTCTGTAGCTCATTGTTTAGATGCTTTAGTAGACACAATACACTTCTCCAGAATGGCCGTTGGCAATATACATTTCCACTATAAGTCTCACAGGGCTCCCTCTTCTCCTTGCCCTGTCCTGCATTTCTGTTGTTTACGCTTTATGAGGATGGCTCTTCTGACTGATGCGAAGTGATGTCTTTTGTAGTATTGACTTCCAGTGCCCACCTGTTTGGGTGGCTAAAAAGGTGTACGCTCTTTTCTTGAATATATACACAAAAAAAATGCGTACACCCTTTTTGGCCAACTGCAATGTTGGCAATGTTCAGCTCCTTTTCTTGTGCTTAACGGCGAGTCCTTTCTACCTCCTCAAATCCCTTTCCTGCCATTCTCCCTTGCTTACAAGTCCTTTTCTCTGACTTTCCTCAAGACATTTTTCAGTGATGGATATTTTCAACTCTGCAGTTTTGTGAATTTTACTGCCCCTGAGTTCTATTGTTCAACTTGTGTTTATGGGAACTGGCCACAAAGCAGCGGGATTTCCTCAAGCCCTATACTGTTTCCATGGGCAACCCTAGCCTTTGGTCAATTCGTCTTCCTGATTGGAAATTAGAGTGACATGTGCCTGTCTGAACACGTAGGACTTGTCTCTCATTGTTCCTCATCCTTCCGCTTCATCCTCTGGACAAATTCCAAACTGTACGCAACAGGATGTTGACAGTGCTGACATCTCCAAGTGGGGAGACTGTTAGTAAAGACGCTGGAGGGGTGAACCCGAGCACCAGGAGATGAGGAGATGAGATGCCTTTTCCAAACTCTTCCCGATCAGACGGTATACCATCCTCTGGGTGTGACAGACATGTTTTAGCAGTAGGAAGAGTCCCATTCATGTAAGGAGAACACCAGGGCTTTTTCAAAATCAGTGTCTCCCCGAAACCCAAACTGGGGAATTTTTTAAGCTACGGCTACACATATGTTCATTAAGGGCCTTGGGAAGTAGGCAGAGTCCAAACTTTAGATGATTGAAGTCTTCAGGGTCAGAAGCACTCACCACCAGCTTCCCTTAGGTTACACTTTAACTGTCATTGATAGATGATGTCAATAAAAATATCTATTCTTTTTCAGATTATTTCCCCTTATAGGTTATTGCAAAATGTTGAGTGTAGTTCCCTGTGCTATACAGTAGTTCCTTGTTGATGATCTATTTTATACATAGCAGTGTGTATGTGTCAATCCCAAACTGTTAATTTATCCCTCCTCCCACCTTTCCCCTTTGGTAATAATAAATTATAAGATTTTATACTTCTCAGAAATGGGGGAGCTGAAAGAGAGGTATCATTTTCAATGGAAAAGCATTTAAAACAAGATTGAAGGTTTAACCAAGATTATTAGATGTACATCCTTGGAAAGAAATCACTTCATTTCTCTAATATTGAGCTGACAAATAAGACAAACCTTTTCACTGAACTTGCTTATAATAAAGTGATGGAAATATCCAATGGAAGTGTTAGAAACATCTTATTTTACCCGAGCCTTATACACTGTTCTATGTTAACTACACTTTGGCTCACACATCTGTTCATTGAGGTTACAATAGTCTCAATTTCTGTTACTGATCCTCCAGAGTGGACCCCAACAAGTGTCCCCCTGCCCAGTGTCATTGGGGCCAACAGATCGAGACTGAGTTTGGTTCACAAGCAAAGGAAACTTTATATTTTGATCAGAGAATGGAGAGGTGAGAGCATGTACTACCCCGTGGGCTGTGGGCTGGGCTGCTGTGTAGAGATCCTGTCAGAGTCAGTGGGAGGGAGGGGGCGGAGCTCTCGAGGGCCGGGTTGGCTGTAGCTCAGGCTCTATATCGCGGAGTCTGCACTGGGCCCCAGGAGCTGAGGTGTCGACCCAGCCATTCTGCACTAGGAAATCTGGTCTGAAGTGCCGGGTGTGGAACCTCTGCATGCGGGACCCTAGGAGCACGTGAAATTAGACAAAGCACAAAGGATAAAAAAGGTTAGACTTGACTTTATTGCCCAGATTCTATTTTTATCTCCCAGGGATTTTTAATGGGCTTTGCTGGGGACAAACCCCCCCTCTGCCTTTTGTCCCGTTCCTCATTCTTGGAGTGCTGAGGGTGCAGACCCTTCTTCTGTAACTGCTGAGTGCTGAGTTGGGAGCCCTCATACCCTGGGGCGAGGGTCAGAGCTTCTCCCCAGCAGCCTCCAGGTGACGTTGATTGTCCCCAGGCCCCCTGCCTCCCTGCTCGTCCACCTGAGCACCAGCATTGGAAGTGTTATAGATTCTAATGACCTTTAAGGGTCCAGGAAAGAGATGTGCAGAGACGCTGTGGGGGCCGGTTTCACCCCGCCCCACATTTGTTCGGCCACCTTAGGCCGACCGTTTCTGCCAGCCTAGATGCTCTGACCAGTAGTCTGCGCTTTCTTCAATTAGGCCCCTGAATTAACGTACAAACAGCACCAGGTGTCAGAGCCCTGCCCGCTCAACTCCCAGACAGTCCAGGGTCAGTGGTGATCAAGGACCATGATGGCCACTGAGTCAACAGCCTTTTGAAGTAAACAAGAGTCCAGCCGGTCTTACTGGCCACCATCATCACGGTGTCTGTAGGCTTTTCTATGGTGACAGTGTGATATACGGTTCCCCCGCCAAGATTATTAGCTCCCCTCTGGGTGCAGTAAGTCCTGCAAGCAGTAGTCTACTCTTTTGGGACACACTCTTGTTGTTTTATGAGAGAAACTCCAGGTCAAGTGATGTTCACACGAGTCGTCATGGTGCCCTGTTGCCCCCGGTTATCTCTCTGGATGTTGGAGTTGGAGGGCCTCCTCACTCGAGGTCGGTGTGCCCACGGAGCGAACCCTGCAACTTCAGGGCATGGTTGGTGGTTAGGATCACCACGTGGGGTCCTTTTCCCTTAGGAGGGAGGTGGCCTTTTGGGCTGCTGATTTCCAGGGTTTTAGATACCGCCAGTATCTTGGCCAGATGTGGCAGTGGGCCAAGCCCCTTGGTGACCATAGTTTATCCTACCTGGATGGCATTCTTGCATTGTTCCATTTCAAGTGGTCCCAGGTTTTGCACTAATTCTCCAATGGCGATTCACCTTTCACCGGGAATGTAAAGGTCAAAGGGTTTAGCTAAATTAGGGAGTTCCAGGGCAAGGGTCTGAATTGACTGCTCTTTCCATTCTTGAAAGGCCACTTCTGGATTCTATTCAAAAGGATCATCATCTTTTCCTTTCAGTGTTTCATATAGAGGCCCAGCTAGTAGACTGTAGTTAGGGATCCAGAAGCAGCAAACCCTGGCCTCCCCAGGAACCCCTAAGCTGTCTTCTAGTTTTAGAAAGGGGTAAGGCTGAAAATGGTTTCTTCCCTTTCCTGGGATGGACTTCTCCAACCTTCTGTGAGAATGAAGCCCAGGCAGGTCACGGCAGTCTGTGATATTTGAGCTTTTTCTTGGACAACTTCTATCCTTTATTGGCTTGGTAGTTCAGAGGCCTCCTTAGTAGGGCTGGCGATCAGAATGTCGTCTGCATATTGAAGGAGGGTTTCCTTTTCCAGAGGTAGAACTTTTAGGTCTTTAGCTAAGCTTTCCCCAAAGATGGGGTGGGAATTTTTGCACCCTTGGGGCCAGACGGCCCGGAAGTATTGTTTTAGTTGTATGTTGAGTCCTGCCACTCACAAGCCAAAATTTCTTGTGACTCTGGGACTAATGGAATACAAACGAAGGCATCATTGAAGACTAATACAGAATACCATGTCCTGGTGGTTGGTAGAATGACCAGCAGGGTGTAGGAATTAGGAGCAACTGGAGGTATATCCTCGGTGGCTTCACTGACTGTCCTGACATCCTTTACCAGGTCCCCAGCAGCCCATGGGGCTCTCGTGGTCAGACCAATCCCAGAATATGGAGCTCACCTGGGCAGGTACCCCACCCCCACCCCAGCCCACAGGGCTCTCGTGGTCAGGCCCCTCCCAGGATACAGAGCTACCCTTGCAGGTACCGTGGCAGGGCTGGGCACACAGGAACCGTGCACATAGCCCTCATTGCAGAGCACCCCCAGCTCACCTGTCGCTCAGAGCTGACACAGAGCACCTCAGAGCAGGACTTGAACTAACAAACAGCAGCTGCGACAGGTCTGTGACCCTGGGCATCACTCCGTGAGGCCTCCCTCCACCTGGTCTTCCAGAGACTTCCACTGCACCCGGGGCACCAGGCCTCTGTCTCCAACCACCACCCACCCCTCCTCTCCCTGACTCCTGGGTTCCTCTCATTAGGAGAGGGTTTTCTTGAAGTTGTCTCCCACTCATGGGCCAGATAAAATGATTAGAAAACAAGCCAAAGCTGCAGCCCCTTGTCTATCCTGACTCTCAGGAGCCCACACCTGTTCCTTGGACCTGGCCGGTTCAGCAAGTTCCATTTTCTGCAACTGTGAGCCCCTGAGGGGTGATGATTGGCTGACCTGGGCAGCCTTACCGTGCCGGCCAGCCCTCCCCAGGTGTGCCTGGGTTGAGATCACTATAAATACCACTCCAGGCAGCAAGAGCCCCTGCAGCCGTGCCTGACGCCATTTTCTCTGCCCTGTCAGCAGTCTCGGGGCTGGGCTGGTGGGAGGGAGTGAGAGGCCACGGCTTTGTGGGTGGCCCAGTGTGAGTGGGGCTCTGCTGGACTTTCTGCAGCAGTTGCCAGGCTGCCACCTGCTAAAGAAGAAGATGTGTCACCCATACCTGCTGCTGGAATTTCTCCCTGGGCAGAGGTGAGGAAGGAAAAAAGCAGTGGGGGCAGGGACAGGACGGGTATCTCAGGCAGGGAAATGGAAATCTTCCAGAAGAGCACCCAGGGCCAGGACCATCCTGGCTGGCCTGCAGGCACCAAGTCGGCCGGCATGCTGTCACTCGTGTGGCTCTATGGCCCTCCCTCTAGGCTTTCAAGTCCTTGTCTATATTCAGGTGTTTTACCTGGGATGGGTGGGAATAGTTCAGCAGCAACTGGCCTGGGGCTCAGCTCACGTTTACTCACAGATGCCTCGGCACGGTGCCCCAGCTTTGCAATGAGGACGCTTGTTGCGTGGGGGCTGCTGGCTGAATGGGAGACGATTCCCCACCACTGACCAACTTCAGAATTGTTTACAACTGGAGCAAGTGCCCTGATACTGTTTTCCTCTGTGGAACTGGTGGGTTCTGTGGTTTTTTTCTCTTTTTCGTTTTGGGTTCAAGGTAGATTTTATTCCTCTTTTTTGTATTTACAGATATAAGCATGGAAATAATTTATTCATATAAATACATGTATGTGAAGGGAATAATTGTTTTTTCTATTTTTTAAATTTTATTTCTTTTTAATTTTGAATTTTATTTTATATTTTTATACAGCAGGTTCTTATTGGTTATCTATTTTATACATATAAATGTATACATGCCAATCCCAGTCTCTCAACTCCTCCCACCACCCCCCCCAACAGCTTTCCCCCCTTGTTGTCCATACGTTTGTTGTCTACATCTGTTGCTCTATTTATGCCTTGCAAAATGGTTAATCTGTACAGGTTTTCTAGATTCCACATATATGCATGAATATACAAGATTTGTTTTTCTCTTTCTGACTTACTTCACTCTGTATGACAGTCTCTAGATGCATCGACGTCTCTACAAATGACCCAATTTCATTCCTTTTCATGGCTTAGTAATATTGCATTTTATATATGTACCACGGCTTTATGCATTCGTCTGTCTGTGGGCATTTAGGTTGCTTCCATTACCTCGATATTGTAAATAGTGATGCAATGAACATTGCGGTGAATGTCTCTTTTTGATTTATGGTTTTGTCTGGGTATATGTCCAGTACTGGGATTGCTGTATCATATGGTAATTCTATTGTTAGTTTCTTAAGAAATTCCATATTGTTCTCCATAGTGACTGTATCAATTTATATTCCCAACAATAGTGGAAGAGGGTTCCTTTTCTCCACACCCTTTCCAGCATTTTTTGCTTGTAGATTTTCTATGATGCCTATTCTACCAGGTGTGAGGTGATACCTCATTGTTGAATCCATTTCGTTGAGCAAGGGTAGGTCTTGTCTATTCCATATTTGGCTTATGGAACGGTATCTGTGCTAATTTCAAACTCTGGTTTAATGCAGCACCCCAACTCACCTTCCCCCTTAAGCAAGCATAAGTTAGTTTTCTAAACTTGAGACCCTGTTCTGTTTTGGAATTCAGTTCCTGTGTAGCCAAGTTCACATTCCGTGTATTAGTGATACCTTACGATGTTTCTTTTTCTGTGTGACTTATTTCACTTAGAATCATCGTGCCTCAATCCACTCATTATGCTGGTACGGGCCTGGTGACATAGATTTCATTGCTGAGTTGTATTCTGTTGTACATAAGTACCGCAACTTCTTTATCCATTATTTGCTCTCTGGGATATTTAACTTGTGCCGTAGAAGAGATTCCAGTAAAAAGAACCGTCCCAACCTTTGGGGTGGCTGTGTCTGTTTGATTTTAAATTAACTAAGCTATAGGACCATAAGTGGAAGTGCCCTAGGCTCTGTTGCTTTGTTTTTTAGATGTTTCAGGAAACACCATACACTTCTCCCGAGTGGCTGTTGGCAATTTACATCCCGCCCATCAGCATAACAAGGCTCCCAGTTCTCCATGGCCTGTCCTGCCTTTCTGGATTTTACACTTTTTTCAGATGGCCCTTTTGACCGGGGGGAATTGAGACTTCATTGTAGTGCAGATTTCCTTTGCAAGCTTGCTTGGTTGGCCAAAAAGGGCGTATGCGTTTTTTCCTGAATATATTCAGGAAAAAACGCATACGCCCTTTTTGGCCAAGTGCATCATTGTGGACGTTCTGCCTCTTTTCCTATGCTTTCAATGCAATTCCAGTCTACCTCCTGAAATCGGTTTCCTGCAATTCTGCCCCGCTTTCAAGTCCTCTTGGCAGCCTTACTTCAGTATATTTTTGGACGATAGCTGTCATTTATAACTCTGCAGGTTTGTGAATTACAGTGCCCCTGAGCTCCTTTCTTCAACTCGCTTTCTCGTGAGCTGGCCGCAACACCGCAGGATGGCTTCAGGCCCTAATCTGGTTCCGGCACGGCACGCTGAGCCTTTGGTTAATTCCTCTTCCTGGTGGGAAATGAGAGTTAAATTTGCCCGTCTAGACACCTCCAGCTAGTCTCTCATTGGTTCTCCCTATTCCTGTTCATCTTCCGCAGAAATTGCAAACTGGGCCAAACAGGAGGTTAAAGGCACTGACTCTCCAAGTCGGGAGAGTGTTAGTAAAGCGTCTGGAATGTTGCACCCGAGTACCAGGGGACGAAAACTGACACATATTGGAACACGTCTCCCGATCACACGGTTGATCATACTCTGGGTTCCACATGCATGTTTTAGCTGAAGGAAGAATACCTTAAACCTGGAGAGTTGAGACCCGTGGAATGGGTACCATGCAATATGACTTCAAAGGGTCTTCATTTGCTCACCGAACCTCTCCAGTCCTATCACTGCTGCGTTAATGCCCCTGTACACATGCTTGATTCTCTTTCGGAGACATAGCAATCCATAGGTTTTAAGATACTTCCTAGTCCGGTACACTCTTAGGCATTTAATATGGGGTGTTGAGTCCATTTCGTTGAGCAAGGAGTAGCTCTTGTCTATTCCATATTTGGCTTAAGGAACTTTATCTGTGCTCATTTCAATCTCTGGTTTTATGCAGCACCCCAACTCACCTTTCCCCTGAAGCAAGCATAAATTGGTTTTCTAAATTTGAGACCCTGTTCTGTTTTGAAATTCAGTTCCTGTGTAGCCAAGTTTACATTCCGTGTATTAGTGATATCTTATGATGTTTCTTTTTCTGTGTGACTTATTTCAGTTAGAATCATCATACCTGAATCCACTCATTATGCTGCTACGGGCCTGATGACATAGATTTCATTGCTGAGTGATATTGCATTGTACGTATGTACCACAACTTCTTTATCCATTTTTCACTTTCTGCGATATTGAACTTGTACCGTATATGAGGTTCTTGTAAACAGAGCCGTCCCAACCTTTGGGGTGGCTGTGTCTTTTTGATTTTAATTTCCCTTAGCTATAGGACCATAAGTGGAAGTGCCCTAGGGTTTGTTGCTTTATTTTTTAGATGTTTCAGGAAACACCATACACTTTTCCCGAGTGGCTGTGGCAATTTACATCCCGCCCATCAGCATAACAAGGCTCCCAGTTCTCCATGGCCTGTCCTGCCTTTCTGGATTTTACACTTTTTTCAGATGGCCCTTTTGACCGGGGGGAAGTGAGACTTCATTGTAGTGCAGATTTCCTTTGCAAGCTTGCTTGGTTGGCCAAAAAGGGCGTATGCGTTTTTTCCTGAATATATTCAGGAAAAAACGCATACGCCCTTTTTGGCCAAGTGCATCATTGTGGACGTTCTGCCTCTTTTCCTATGCTTTCAATGCAATTCCAGTCTACCTCCTGAAATCGGTTTCCTGCAATTCTGCCCCGCTTTCAAGTCCTCTTGGCAGCCTTACTTCAGTATATTTTTGGACGATAGCTGTCATTTATAACTCTGCAGGTTTGTGAATTACAGTGCCCCTGAGCTCCTTTCTTCAACTCGCTTTCTCGTGAGCTGGCCGCAACACCACAGGATGGCTTCAGGCCCTAATCTGGTTCCGGCACGGCACGCTGAGCCTTTGGTTAATTCCTCTTCCTTGTGGGAAATGAGAGTTAAATTTGCCCGTCCAGACACCTCCAGCTGGTCTCTCAATGGTTCTCCCTATTCCTGTTCATCTTCCACAGAAATTGCAAACTGGGCCAAACAGGAGGTTAAAGGCACTGACTCTCCAAGTCGGGAGAGTGTTAGTAAAGCGTCTGGCATGTTGCACCCGAGTACCAGGGAACGAAAAGTGAGACACATTTGAACATGTTTCTCGATCACATTTTGGATCATACTCTGGGTTCCACATGCATGTTTTAGCTGAAGGAAGTATCCCTTAAACCTGGAGAGTTGAGACCCATGGAATGGGTACCATGCAATATGACTTCAAAGGTCTTCATTTGCTCACCGAACCTCACCAATCTTATGAGCCCCAAGTGTCCAGCCTTATGTGTCATCCAGCTCTGGGTGTAGATGTGGTAAATGCAGGTTGCATCAGAAGCCTTGAATGAATTACTTAAATATTTCTCTCTATTTCACTGTCATTGTGTTTTGTTTAAGAAATTTATTTTTATTATGGGATTTACCTGATTTTCACTGCTTTAATGCCGCTGTACACACTCTTGATTCTCTTACAGAGATATATAAATCCATAGGTTTTATGATTCTTACTAGTCAGGTATATTCCTAGGCGTTGAGTATGGGGTGTTGAGTCCATTTCGTTGAGCAAGGAGTAGCTCTTGTCTATTCCATATTTGGCTTAAGGAACATTATCTGTGCTCATTTCAATCTCTGGTTTTATGCAGCACCCCAACTCACCTTTCCCCTTAAGCAAGCATAAGTTGGGTTTCTAAATTTGAGACCCTGTTCTGTTTTGGAATTCAGTTCCTGTGTAGCCAAGTTTACATTCCGTGTATTAGTGATACCTTATGATGTTTCTTTTTCTGTGTGACTTATTTCAGTTAGATTCATCGTACTTAGTCCACTCATTATGCTGCTACGGGCCTGATGACATAGATTTCATTGCTGAGTGATATTGCATTGTACGTAAGTACCACAACTTCTTTATCCATTTTTCACTTTCTTCGATATTGAACTTGTACCGTATATGAGGTTCTTGTAAACAGAGCCATCCCAAACTTTGGGGTGGCTGTGTCTTTTTGATTTTAATTGCCCTAAACTATAGTACCATAAGTGGAAGTGCCCTAGGCTCTGTTGCTTTGTTTTTTAGATGTTTCAGGAAACACCAAACACTTCTCCAGAGTGGCTGTTGGCAATTTACATCCTGCCCATCAGCATAAGATGGCTCCCAGTTCTCCATGGCCTGTCATGCCTTTATGGATTTTACACTTTTTTCAGATGGCCCTTTTGACCAGGGGGAATTGAGACTTCATTGTAGTGCAGATTTCCTTTGCAAGCTTGCTTGGTTGGCCAAAAAGGGCGTATGCGTTTTTTCCTGAATATATTCAGGAAAAAACACATACGCCCTTTTTGGGCAAGTCAGGTTTTTGAATTGCAGTGGCCCTTAGCTCCATTTTTCAGCTCTTAGTTTTGTGATCTTGCCCCATAACCACAGGATTCCTTGAAGCCCTATTCTTCTTCTGGGGCACCTTGCTGTGCCTTTGGTTCATTCTTCTTACTGATGTGAAATTAGAGTGACATGTGCCCATTGAAACCGCTACAGCTAATTTCTCACTGGTTCCCCCTATTCCCATTCATCCTCCGCACTAACTGAAGACTGTGCGATACCAGAACTTAAAGGCATTGACTCTCCATGTGGGGATGTTGTTAGTAAAGCGGCTGGAATGTCGATCCGGAGCCCCAGGAGAGGAAAAATGTGGTGCGTTTTAGAAACCTTTCCCGATCATATGGTATACCAGTCGCTGGGTTTCCCAAGCATGGTTTAGCTGTAGGAAGATTCCCTTCAACCTGGAGTGTTGGGACCCTTGGAATGAGTAGCATGAAGTATTGCATTAAACTTTCGGCAGTTGCTCACCGAAGCTCACCAATCCTCTCAGCCCCAAGTGTCCAGCCTTATGTCTTATCCAGCTGTGGGTTTATATGTGGTCAATCCAGGTTGCATCACAGCCCCTGAGCGAATTTTGTAAGAATTTTTCTCTCTTTCATTGTTTCTGCGTTTTGTTTTTAAAATTTATTTCTATAATGGGGTTTAGCTCATTTTCACTGCTGTGTTTGTGCCGCTCTGCACACACTTGATTCCCTTATGGAGATATATCAATACATGGGTTTTAAGATTCTTATTACTCAGATATATTTCTCTGCGGTGTATAGGGTGTGTTGAGGCCAGTTCATTGAGCAAGGTGTAGATCTTGTCTAATACCTATTTGGTTTCTTGAACGGTATCTGTGCTAATTTCAAACTCTGGTTTTATGCATCACCCCACCTCTCCTTTCCCCTTAAGCTGACATAAGTGTGTTTTCTAAATGTGAGACACTGTTCTGTTCTGTAATTCATTTCTTGTGCAGCCATATTTACCCTCCCTCTATAAGTGATATCTTATGATATGTTTCTTTTTCTGTTTGACTTATTTCAAGTAGTATTATCGGACCTAAATCCACTCTTTATCCTTCTACTAGCCTTATTACATTGATTTCATGGTGAAGAGATATTCCATTGTACATAAGTACCACATCTTCTTTATCCATTGTTCTCTTTCCTGGGATATTTAAGGTGTACTGAAGTTGAGGTTCTTGTAAACAGAGTAGCCCTAAACTGTGGTGTGCTTGTGTCTTGTTGATTTTTAGACTTCCCTAGATATACTCCCATGATTGGAAGTGTCCTATGCTCTGTAGCTCTGTTTTTAGATGATTTAGGAACCACCATACACTTCTCCAGAGTGGCTCTCGGCAGTTCACACACTGCCCATCAGCGTATAAAGGCTCCCTGTTCTCCATGGCCTGTCCTGCATTTCTGGTTTTTACAATTTTTTAGGATGGCCCTTTTGACCGGTGGGAAATGAGACTTCTTTGTTGTGCACATTTGCATTGCTTGCTTGCTTCGTTGCCCATAAAGTGCGTATGCGTTTTTTCCTGGATATAATCAGGAAAACTCGCATACGCCCTTTTGGGCCAACTGCATCATTGTCGAAATTCTGCCGCTTTTCATGTGCGTTAAAGACGAGTCCAATCTATCTCTTGAAATCTGTTTCTTGCAATTCTGTCTTGCATTCAGATCCTCTTCTTTGCCTTACCTCAACATATTTTTGGACGTTAGTTTTCATTTATAACTCTGCAGGTTTGTGAATTGCAGTGACCCTGAGCTCCATGTTTTAAGTTGCTCTTTTGTGAGCTGGCCTCAAACGCGCAGGATTGCTTCAGGCCCTATTTTGGCTCCGGCGAGGCAGGCTGAGCCTTTTTTTAATTCTTATTCTTAATGGGAAATTAGAGTGATATGTGCCCGTCCAAACCCCTACAACTCTTCTCTCATTGGTTCCCCCTCTTCCCGTTCATCCTCCTCACAATTTGCAAAATGTGTGAAACAGAAGTTTAAATGTGCTGATTCTCCAAGTGGGGAGCTTCTAAGTAACGTGGCTGGAATGGTGAACAGGAGCACCAGGAGAGGATAAATGAGGTGCATTTTAGACACATCTCCCGATCACATGGTGTACAGTCCTCTGGGTTTTCCATGCATGTTTTAGCTGTAGGAAGATCCCTTGAACCTGCAGATTTGGGACCCATTGAATGGGTACCAGGTAGTATTACTTTAAAGGGTGTGCATTTCCTCACCCAACCTCACATTTCTCTTAGCGCAAACAGTTTCCAGCCTTATGTCTCATCCTGCTGTGGGTCTAGATGTGTTCAATCCATGTTGCATCACCGTCCCTGAGGAAAAGTTGTAAGAGGTTTTCTCTGTCTCTCTGTCGTTTATTTTTTTCAATTTATTACTATATTGGTTACAGCTGATTTTCAAAGCTCTGTTTCTTGCTGCTGTACATCCACTTGATTCACGTACAGAGAGACATCAATAAATTCTTTTTCAGATTCTTACCAGTCGTATATATTCTTTTCCGGTGACTTGAGTGTGCTGAGTGCAGTTCTTTTAGCTACCGTGTAGGCCTTGTTGATTATCAGTTTGGTATTTGGAATGGTATCTTTGCTAATTTCAACCTCCTGGATGATGCCTCACCCCTCCCCACCTTTCCCGTTTAGCAGCCTTATGCGTGTTTTCTACATATTTGACTATGTTTTTGTTTTGTAATTTATTTCATGTGTAGCCATTTTGGATTCCACCTTTAAGTGATATCTTATGATATGTGTCTTCTTCTTTTTGAATTCTGTCACTTAGAATGATCATACGTAACTCCTCCGGAGTTGTTACAGCTGGCCATATTTCATTGATTTCCAGGCTGAATAATATTCCACTCTACCTAAGTACCACATCTCTATCCATTTTTTCCCTCCAGAGACATTTAAGTTATATCCTAGTCGAGGATCTTTTAAACAGAGAGGGGGTAAACATTGGGGTGCCTGTGTCCTCTCGATTTTTGTTTTTCCCAAGATATACGCCCATGAGTGCAAGTGCCCTAAGATATACGCCCATGAGTGCAAGTGCCCTATGCTCTGTAGCTCATTGTTTAGATGCTTTAGTAGACACAATACACTTCTCCAGAATGGCCGTTGGCAATATACATTTCCACTATAAGTCTCACAGGGCTCCCTCTTCTCCTTGCCCTGTCCTGCATTTCTGTTGTTTACGCTTTATGAGGATGGCTCTTCTGACTGATGCGAAGTGATGTCTTTTGTAGTATTGACTTCCAGTGCCCACCTGTTTGGTTGGCTAAAAAGGTGTACGCTCTTTTCTTGAATATATACACAAAAAAACGCGTACACCCTTTTTGGCCAACTGCAATGTTGGCAATGTTCAGCTCCTTTTCTTGTGCTTAACGGCGAGTCCTTTCTACCTCCTCAAATCCCTTTCCTGCCATTCTCCCTTGCTTACAAGTCCTTTTCTCTGACTTTCCTCAAGACATTTTTCAGTGATGGATATTTTCAACTCTGCAGTTTTGTGAATTTTACTGCCCCTGAGTTCTATTGTTCAACTTGTGTTTATGGGAACTGGCCACAAAGCAGCGGGATTTCCTCAAGCCCTATACTGTTTCCATGGGCAACCCTAGCCTTTGGTCAATTCGTCTTCCTGATTGGAAATTAGAGTGACATGTGCCTGTCTGAACACGTAGGACTTGTCTCTCATTGTTCCTCATCCTTCCGCTTCATCCTCTGGACAAATTCCAAACTGTACGCAACAGGATGTTGACAGTGCTGACATCTCCAAGTGGGGAGACTGTTAGTAAAGACGCTGGAGGGGTGAACCCGAGCACCAGGAGATGAGGAGATGAGATGCCTTTTCCAAACTCTTCCCGATCAGACGGTATACCATCCTCTGGGTGTGACAGACATGTTTTAGCAGTAGGAAGAGTCCCATTCATGTAAGGAGAACACCAGGGCTTTTTCAAAATCAGTGTCTCCCCGAAACCCAAACTGGGGAATTTTTTAAGCTACGGCTACACATATGTTCATTAAGGGCCTTGGGAAGTAGGCAGAGTCCAAACTTTAGATGATTGAAGTCTTCAGGGTCAGAAGCACTCACCACCAGCTTCCCTTAGGTTACACTTTAACTGTCATTGATAGATGATGTCAATAAAAATATCTATTCTTTTTCAGATTATTTCCCCTTATAGGTTATTGCAAAATGTTGAGTGTAGTTCCCTGTGCTATACAGTAGTTCCTTGTTGATGATCTATTTTATACATAGCAGTGTGTATGTGTTAATCCCAAACTGTTAATTTATCCCTCCTCCCACCTTTCCCCTTTGGTAATAATAAATTATAAGATTTTATACTTCTCAGAAATGGGGGAGCTGAAAGAGAGGTATCATTTTCAATGGAAAAGCATTTAAAACAAGATTGAAGGTTTAACCAAGATTATTAGATGTACATCCTTGGAAAGAAATCACTTCATTTCTCTAATATTGAGCTGACAAATAAGACAAACCTTTTCACTGAACTTGTTTATAATAAAGTGATGGAAATATCCAATGGAAGTGTTAGAAACATCTTATTTTACCCGAGCCTTATACACTGTTCTATGTTAACTACACTTTGGCTCACACATCTGTTCATTGAGGTTACAATAGTCTCAATTTCTGTTACTGATCCTCCAGAGTGGACCCCAACAAGTGTCCCCCTGCCCAGTGTCATTGGGGCCAACAGATCGAGACTGAGTTTGGTTCACAAGCAAAGGAAACTTTATATTTTGATCAGAGAATGGAGAGGTGAGAGCATGTACTACCCCGTGGGCTGTGGGCTGGGCTGCTGTGTAGAGATCCTGTCAGAGTCAGTGGGAGGGAGGGGGCGGAGCTCTCGAGGGCCGGGTTGGCTGTAGCTCAGGCTCTATATCGCGGAGTCTGCACTGGGCCCCAGGAGCTGAGGTGTCGACCCAGCCATTCTGCACTAGGAAATCTGGTCTGAAGTGCCGGGTGTGGAACCTCTGCATGCGGGACCCTAGGAGCACGTGAAATTAGACAAAGCACAAAGGATAAAAAAGGTTAGACTTGACTTTATTGCCCAGATTCTATTTTTATCTCCCAGGGATTTTTAATGGGCTTTGCTGGGGACAAACCCCCCCTCTGCCTTTTGTCCCGTTCCTCATTCTTGGAGTGCTGAGGGTGCAGACCCTTCTTCTGTAACTGCTGAGTGCTGAGTTGGGAGCCCTCATACCCTGGGGCGAGGGTCAGAGCTTCTCCCCAGCAGCCTCCAGGTGACGTTGATTGTCCCCAGGCCCCCTGCCTCCCTGCTCGTCCACCTGAGCACCAGCATTGGAAGTGTTATAGATTCCAATGACCTTTAAGGGTCCAGGAAAGAGATGTGCAGAGACGCTGTGGGGGCCGGTTTCACCCCGCCCCACATTTGTTCGGCCACCTTAGGCCGACCGTTTCTGCCAGCCTAGATGCTCTGACCAGTAGTCTGCGCTTTCTTCAATTAGGCCCCTGAATTAACGTACAAACAGCACCAGGTGTCAGAGCCCTGCCCGCTCAACTCCCAGACAGTCCAGGGTCAGTGGTGATCAAGGACCATGATGGCCACTGAGTCAACAGCCTTTTGAAGTAAACAAGAGTCCAGCCGGTCTTACTGGCCACCATCATCACGGTGTCTGTAGGCTTTTCTATGGTGACAGTGTGATATACGGTTCCCCCGCCAAGATTATTAGCTCCCCTCTGGGTGCAGTAAGTCCTGCAAGCAGTAGTCTACTCTTTTGGGACACACTCTTGTTGTTTTATGAGAGAAACTCCAGGTCAAGTGATGTTCACACGAGTCGTCATGGTGCCCTGTTGCCCCCGGTTATCTCTCTGGATGTTGGAGTTGGAGGGCCTCCTCACTCGAGGTCGGTGTGCCCACGGAGCGAACCCTGCAACTTCAGGGCATGGTTGGTGGTTAGGATCACCACGTGGGGTCCTTTTCCCTTAGGAGGGAGGTGGCCTTTTGGGCTGCTGATTTCCAGGGTTTTAGATACCGCCAGTATCTTGGCCAGATGTGGCAGTGGGCCAAGCCCCTTGGTGACCATAGTTTATCCTACCTGGATGGCATTCTTGCATTGTTCCATTTCAAGTGGTCCCAGGTTTTGCACTAATTCTCCAATGGCGATTCACCTTTCACCGGGAATGTAAAGGTCAAAGGGTTTAGCTAAATTAGGGAGTTCCAGGGCAAGGGTCTGAATTGACTGCTCTTTCCATTCTTGAAAGGCCACTTCTGGATTCTATTCAAAAGGATCATCATCTTTTCCTTTCAGTGTTTCATATAGAGGCCCAGCTAGTAGACTGTAGTTAGGGATCCAGAAGCAGCAAACCCTGGCCTCCCCAGGAACCCCTAAGCTGTCTTCTAGTTTTAGAAAGGGGTAAGGCTGAAAATGGTTTCTTCCCTTTCCTGGGATGGACTTCTCCAACCTTCTGTGAGAATGAAGCCCAGGCAGGTCACGGCAGTCTGTGATATTTGAGCTTTTTCTTGGACAACTTCTATCCTTTATTGGCTTGGTAGTTCAGAGGCCTCCTTAGTAGGGCTGGCGATCAGAATGTCGTCTGCATATTGAAGGAGGGTTTCCTTTTCCAGAGGTAGAACTTTTAGGTCTTTAGCTAAGCTTTCCCCAAAGATGGGGTGGGAATTTTTGCACCCTTGGGGCCAGACGGCCCGGAAGTATTGTTTTAGTTGTATGTTGAGTCCTGCCACTCACAAGCCAAAATTTCTTGTGACTCTGGGACTAATGGAATACAAACGAAGGCATCATTGAAGACTAATACAGAATACCATGTCCTGGTGGTTGGTAGAATGACCAGCAGGGTGTAGGAATTAGGAGCAACTGGAGGTATATCCTCGGTGGCTTCACTGACTGTCCTGACATCCTTTACCAGGTCCCCAGCAGCCCATGGGGCTCTCGTGGTCAGACCAATCCCAGAATATGGAGCTCACCTGGGCAGGTACCCCACCCCCACCCCAGCCCACAGGGCTCTCGTGGTCAGGCCCCTCCCAGGATACAGAGCTACCCTTGCAGGTACCGTGGCAGGGCTGGGCACACAGGAACCGTGCACATAGCCCTCATTGCAGAGCACCCCCAGCTCACCTGTCGCTCAGAGCTGACACAGAGCACCTCAGAGCAGGACTTGAACTAACAAACAGCAGCTGCGACAGGTCTGTGACCCTGGGCATCACTCCGTGAGGCCTCCCTCCACCTGGTCTTCCAGAGACTTCCACTGCACCCGGGGCACCAGGCCTCTGTCTCCAACCACCACCCACCCCTCCTCTCCCTGACTCCTGGGTTCCTCTCATTAGGAGAGGGTTTTCTTGAAGTTGTCTCCCACTCATGGGCCAGATAAAATGATTAGAAAACAAGCCAAAGCTGCAGCCCCTTGTCTATCCTGACTCTCAGGAGCCCACACCTGTTCCTTGGACCTGGCCGGTTCAGCAAGTTCCATTTTCTGCAACTGTGAGCCCCTGAGGGGTGATGATTGGCTGACCTGGGCAGCCTTACCGTGCCGGCCAGCCCTCCCCAGGTGTGCCTGGGTTGAGATCACTATAAATACCACTCCAGGCAGCAAGAGCCCCTGCAGCCGTGCCTGACGCCATTTTCTCTGCCCTGTCAGCAGTCTCGGGGCTGGGCTGGTGGGAGGGAGTGAGAGGCCACGGCTTTGTGGGTGGCCCAGTGTGAGTGGGGCTCTGCTGGACTTTCTGCAGCAGTTGCCAGGCTGCCACCTGCTAAAGAAGAAGATGTGTCACCCATACCTGCTGCTGGAATTTCTCCCTGGGCAGAGGTGAGGAAGGAAAAAAGCAGTGGGGGCAGGGACAGGACGGGTATCTCAGGCAGGGAAATGGAAATCTTCCAGAAGAGCACCCAGGGCCAGGACCATCCTGGCTGGCCTGCAGGCACCAAGTCGGCCGGCATGCTGTCACTCGTGTGGCTCTATGGCCCTCCCTCTAGGCTTTCAAGTCCTTGTCTATATTCAGGTGTTTTACCTGGGATGGGTGGGAATAGTTCAGCAGCAACTGGCCTGGGGCTCAGCTCACGTTTACTCACAGATGCCTCGGCACGGTGCCCCAGCTTTGCAATGAGGACGCTTGTTGCGTGGGGGCTGCTGGCTGAATGGGAGACGATTCCCCACCACTGACCAACTTCAGAATTGTTTACAACTGGAGCAAGTGCCCTGATACGGTTTTCCTCTGTGGAACTGGTGGGTTCTGTGGTTTTTTTCTCTTTTTCGTTTTGGGTTCAAGGTAGATTTTATTCCTCTTTTTTGTATTTACAGATATAAGCATGGAAATAATTTATTCATATAAATACATGTATGTGAAGGGAATAATTGTTTTTTCTATTTTTTAAATTTTATTTCTTTTTAATTTTGAATTTTATTTTATATTTTTATACAGCAGGTTCTTATTGGTTATCTATTTTATACATATAAATGTATACATGCCAATCCCAGTCTCTCAACTCCTCCCACCACCCCCCCCAACAGCTTTCCCCCCTTGTTGTCCATACGTTTGTTGTCTACATCTGTTGCTCTATTTATGCCTTGCAAAATGGTTAATCTGTACAGGTTTTCTAGATTCCACATATATGCATGAATATACAAGATTTGTTTTTCTCTTTCTGACTTACTTCACTCTGTATGACAGTCTCTAGATGCATCGACGTCTCTACAAATGACCCAATTTCATTCCTTTTCATGGCTTAGTAATATTGCATTTTATATATGTACCACGGCTTTATGCATTCGTCTGTCTGTGGGCATTTAGGTTGCTTCCATTACCTCGATATTGTAAATAGTGATGCAATGAACATTGCGGTGAATGTCTCTTTTTGATTTATGGTTTTGTCTGGGTATATGTCCAGTACTGGGATTGCTGTATCATATGGTAATTCTATTGTTAGTTTCTTAAGAAATTCCATATTGTTCTCCATAGTGACTGTATCAATTTATATTCCCAACAATAGTGGAAGAGGGTTCCTTTTCTCCACACCCTTTCCAGCATTTTTTGCTTGTAGATTTTCTATGATGCCTATTCTACCAGGTGTGAGGTGATACCTCATTGTTGAATCCATTTCGTTGAGCAAGGGTAGGTCTTGTCTATTCCATATTTGGCTTATGGAACGGTATCTGTGCTAATTTCAAACTCTGGTTTAATGCAGCACCCCAACTCACCTTCCCCCTTAAGCAAGCATAAGTTAGTTTTCTAAACTTGAGACCCTGTTCTGTTTTGGAATTCAGTTCCTGTGTAGCCAAGTTCACATTCCGTGTATTAGTGATACCTTACGATGTTTCTTTTTCTGTGTGACTTATTTCACTTAGAATCATCGTGCCTCAATCCACTCATTATGCTGGTACGGGCCTGGTGACATAGATTTCATTGCTGAGTGGTATTCTGTTGTACATAAGTACCGCAACTTCTTTATCCATTATTTGCTCTCTGGGATATTTAACTTGTGCCGTAGACGAGATTCCAGTAAAAAGAACCGTCCCAACCTTTGGGGTGGCTGTGTCTGTTTGATTTTAAATTAACTAAGCTATAGGACCATAAGTGGAAGTGCCCTAGGCTCTGTTGCTTTGTTTTTTAGATGTTTCAGGAAACACCATACACTTCTCCCGAGTGGCTGTTGGCAATTTACATCCCGCCCATCAGCATAACAAGGCTCCCAGTTCTCCATGGCCTGTCCTGCCTTTCTGGATTTTACACTTTTTTCAGATGGCCCTTTTGACCGGGGGGAAGTGAGACTTCATTGTAGTGCAGATTTCCTTTGCAAGCTTGCTTGGTTGGCCAAAAAGGGCGTATGCGTTTTTTCCTGAATATATTCAGGAAAAAACGCATACGCCCTTTTTGGCCAAGTGCCTCATTGTGGACGTTCTGCCTCTTTTCCTATGCTTTAAATGCAATTCCAGTCTACCTCCTGAAATCGGTTTCCTGCAATTCTGCCCCGCTTTCAAGTCCTCTTGGCAGCCTTACTTCAGTATATTTTTGGACGATAGCTGTCATTTATAACTCTGCAGGTTTGTGAATTACAGTGCCCCTGAGCTCCTTTCTTCAACTCGCTTTCTCGTGAGCTGGCCGCAACACCACAGGATGGCTTCAGGCCCTAATCTGGTTCCGGCACGGCACGCTGAGCCTTTGGTTAATTCCTCTTCCTGGTGGGAAATGAGAGTTAAATTTGCCCGTCTAGACACCTCCAGCTAGTCTCTCATTGGTTCTCCCTATTCCTGTTCATCTTCCGCAGAAATTGCAAACTGGGCCAAACAGGAGGTTAAAGGCACTGACTCTCCAAGTCGGGAGAGTGTTAGTAAAGCGTCTGGAATGTTGCACCCGAGTACCAGGGGACGAAAACTGACACATATTGGAACACGTCTCCCGATCACATGGTTGATCATACTCTGGGTTCCACATGCATGTTTTAGCTGAAGGAAGAATACCTTAAACCTGGAGAGTTGAGACCCGTGGAATGGGTACCATGCAATATGACTTCAAAGGGTCTTCATTTGCTCACCGAACCTCTCCAATCCTATCACTGCTGCGTTTATGCCCCTGTACACACGCTTGATTCTCTTTCAGAGACATAGCAATCCATAGGTTTTAAGATACTTCCTAGTCAGGTATATTCTTAGGTGTTTAATATGGGATGTTGAGTCCATTTCGTTGAGCAAGGAGTAGCTCTTGTCTATTCCATATTTGGCTTAAGGAACTTTATCTGTGCTCATTTCAATCTCTGGTTTTATGCAGCACCCCAACTCACCTTTCCCCTGAAGCAAGCATAAATTGGTTTTCTAAATTTGAGACCCTGTTCTGTTTTGAAATTCAGTTCCTGTGTAGCCAAGTTTACATTCCGTGTATTAGTGATATCTTATGATGTTTCTTTTTCTGTGTGACTTATTTCAGTTAGAATCATCATACCTGAATCCACTCATTATGCTGCTACGGGCCTGATGACATAGATTTCATTGCTGAGTGATATTGCATTGTACGTAAGTACCACAACTTCTTTATCCATTTTTCACTTTCTGCGATATTGAACTTGTACCGTATATGAGGTTCTTGTAAACAGAGCCGTCCCAACCTTTGGGGTGGCTGTGTCTTTTTGATTTTAATTTCCCTAAGCTATAGGACCATAAGTGGAAGTGCCCTAGGGTTTGTTGCTTTATTTTTTAGATGTTTCAGGAAACACCATACAGTTCTCCCGAGTGGCTGTGGCAATTTACATCCCGCCCATCAGCATAACAAGGCTCCCAGTTCTCCATGGCCTGTCCTGCCTTTCTGGATTTTACACTTTTTTCAGATGGCCCTTTTGACCGGGGGGAAGTGAGACTTCATTGTAGTGCAGATTTCCTTTGCAAGCTTGCTTGGTTGGCCAAAAAGGGCGTATGCGTTTTTTCCTGAATATATTCAGGAAAAAACGCATACGCCCTTTTTGGCCAAGTGCATCATTGTGGACGTTCTGCCTCTTTTCCTATGCTTTCAATGCAATTCCAGTCTACCTCCTGAAATCGGTTTCCTGCAATTCTGACCCGCTTTCAAGTCCTCTTGGCAGCCTTACTTCAGTATATTTTTGGACGATAGCTGTCATTTATAACTCTGCAGGTTTGTGAATTACAGTGCCCCTGAGCTCCTTTCTTCAACTCGCTTTCTCGTGAGCTGGCCGCAACACCACAGGATGGCTTCAGGCCCTAATCTGGTTCCGGCACGGCACGCTGAGCCTTTGGTTAATTCCTCTTCCTTGTGGGAAATGAGAGTTAAATTTGCCCGTCCAGACACCTCCAGCTGGTCTCTCAATGGTTCTCCCTATTCCTGTTCATCTTCCACAGAAATTGCAAACTGGGCCAAACAGGAGGTTAAAGGCACTGACTCTCCAAGTCGGGAGAGTGTTAGTAAAGCGTCTGGCATGTTGCACCCGAGTACCAGGGAACGAAAAGTGAGACACATTTGAACATGTTTCTCGATCACATGTTGGATCATACTCTGGGTTCCACATGCATGTTTTAGCTGAAGGAAGTATCCCTTAAACCTGGAGAGTTGAGACCCATGGAATGGGTACCATGCAATATGACTTCAAAGGTCTTCATTTGCTCACCGAACCTCACCAATCTTATGAGCCCCAAGTGTCCAGCCTTATGTGTCATCCAGCTCTGGGTGTAGATGTGGTAAATGCAGGTTGCATCATAAGCCTTGAATGAATTACTTAAATATTTCTCTCTATTTCACTGTCATTGTGTTTTGTTTAAGAAATTTATTTTTATTATGGGATTTACCTGATTTTCACTGCTTTAATGCCGCTGTACACACTCTTGATTCTCTTACAGAGATATATAAATCCATAGGTTTTATGATTCTTACTAGTCAGGTATATTCCTAGGCGTTGAGTATGGGGTGTTGAGTCCATTTCGTTGAGCAAGGAGTAGCTCTTGTCTATTCCATATTTGGCTTAAGGAACATTATCTGTGCTCATTTCAATCTCTGGTTTTATGCAGCACCCCAACTCACCTTTCCCCTTAAGCAAGCATAAGTTGGGTTTCTAAATTTGAGACCCTGTTCTGTTTTGGAATTCAGTTCCTGTGTAGCCAAGTTTACATTCCGTGTATTAGTGATACCTTATGATGTTTCTTTTTCTGTGTGACTTATTTCAGTTAGATTCATCGTACTTAGTCCACTCATTATGCTGCTACGGGCCTGATGACATAGATTTCATTGCTGAGTGATATTGCATTGTACGTAAGTACCACAACTTCTTTATCCATTTTTCACTTTCTTCGATATTGAACTTGTACCGTATATGAGGTTCTTGTAAACAGAGCCATCCCAAACTTTGGGGTGGCTGTGTCTTTTTGATTTTAATTGCCCTAAACTATAGTACCATAAGTGGAAGTGCCCTAGGCTCTGTTGCTTTGTTTTTTAGATGTTTCAGGAAACACCAAACACTTCTCCAGAGTGGCTGTTGGCAATTTACATCCTGCCCATCAGCATAAGATGGCTCCCAGTTCTCCATGGCCTGTCATGCCTTTATGGATTTTACACTTTTTTCAGATGGCCCTTTTGACCAGGGGGAATTGAGACTTCATTGTAGTGCAGATTTCCTTTGCAAGCTTGCTTGGTTGGCCAAAAAGGGCGTATGCGTTTTTTCCTGAATATATTCAGGAAAAAACACATACGCCCTTTTTGGGCAAGTCAGGTTTTTGAATTGCAGTGGCCCTTAGCTCCATTTTTCAGCTCTTAGTTTTGTGATCTTGCCCCATAACCACAGGATTCCTTGAAGCCCTATTCTTCTTCTGGGGCACCTTGCTGTGCCTTTGGTTCATTCTTCTTACTGATGTGAAATTAGAGTGACATGTGCCCATTGAAACCGCTACAGCTAATTTCTCACTGGTTCCCCCTATTCCCATTCATCCTCCGCACTAACTGAAGACTGTGCGATACCAGAACTTAAAGGCATTGACTCTCCATGTGGGGATGTTGTTAGTAAAGCGGCTGGAATGTCGATCCGGAGCCCCAGGAGAGGAAAAATGTGGTGCGTTTTAGAAACCTTTCCCGATCATATGGTATACCAGTCGCTGGGTTTCCCAAGCATGGTTTAGCTGTAGGAAGATTCCCTTCAACCTGGAGTGTTGGGACCCTTGGAATGAGTAGCATGAAGTATTGCATTAAACTTTCGGCAGTTGCTCACCGAAGCTCACCAATCCTCTCAGCCCCAAGTGTCCAGCCTTATGTCTTATCCAGCTGTGGGTTTATATGTGGTCAATCCAGGTTGCATCACAGCCCCTGAGCGAATTTTGTAAGAATTTTTCTCTCTTTCATTGTTTCTGCGTTTTGTTTTTAAAATTTATTTCTATAATGGGGTTTAGCTCATTTTCACTGCTGTGTTTGTGCCGCTCTGCACACACTTGATTCCCTTATGGAGATATATCAATACATGGGTTTTAAGATTCTTATTACTCAGATATATTTCTCTGCGGTGTATAGGGTGTGTTGAGGCCAGTTCATTGAGCAAGGTGTAGATCTTGTCTAATACCTATTTGGTTTCTTGAACGGTATCTGTGCTAATTTCAAACTCTGGTTTTATGCATCACCCCACCTCTCCTTTCCCCTTAAGCTGACATAAGTGTGTTTTCTAAATGTGAGACACTGTTCTGTTCTGTAATTCATTTCTTGTGCAGCCATATTTACCCTCCCTCTATAAGTGATATCTTATGATATGTTTCTTTTTCTGTTTGACTTATTTCAAGTAGTATTATCGGACCTAAATCCACTCTTTATCCTTCTACTAGCCTTATTACATTGATTTCATGGTGAAGAGATATTCCATTGTACATAAGTACCACATCTTCTTTATCCATTGTTCTCTTTCCTGGGATATTTAAGGTGTACTGAAGTTGAGGTTCTTGTAAACAGAGTAGCCCTAAACTGTGGTGTGCTTGTGTCTTGTTGATTTTTAGACTTCCCTAGATATACTCCCATGATTGGAAGTGTCCTATGCTCTGTAGCTCTGTTTTTAGATGATTTAGGAACCACCATACACTTCTCCAGAGTGGCTCTCGGCAGTTCACACACTGCCCATCAGCGTATAAAGGCTCCCTGTTCTCCATGGCCTGTCCTGCATTTCTGGTTTTTACAATTTTTTAGGATGGCCCTTTTGACCGGTGGGAAATGAGACTTCTTTGTTGTGCACATTTGCATTGCTTGCTTGCTTCGTTGCCCATAAAGTGCGTATGCGTTTTTTCCTGGATATAATCAGGAAAACTCGCATACGCCCTTTTGGGCCAACTGCATCATTGTCGAAATTCTGCCGCTTTTCATGTGCGTTAAAGACGAGTCCAATCTATCTCTTGAAATCTGTTTCTTGCAATTCTGTCTTGCATTCAGATCCTCTTCTTTGCCTTACCTCAACATATTTTTGGACGTTAGTTTTCATTTATAACTCTGCAGGTTTGTGAATTGCAGTGACCCTGAGCTCCATGTTTTAAGTTGCTCTTTTGTGAGCTGGCCTCAAACGCGCAGGATTGCTTCAGGCCCTATTTTGGCTCCGGCGAGGCAGGCTGAGCCTTTTTTTAATTCTTATTCTTAATGGGAAATTAGAGTGATATGTGCCCGTCCAAACCCCTACAACTCTTCTCTCATTGGTTCCCCCTCTTCCCGTTCATCCTCCTCACAATTTGCAAAATGTGTGAAACAGAAGTTTAAATGTGCTGATTCTCCAAGTGGGGAGCTTCTAAGTAACGTGGCTGGAATGGTGAACAGGAGCACCAGGAGAGGATAAATGAGGTGCATTTTAGACACATCTCCCGATCACATGGTGTACAGTCCTCTGGGTTTTCCATGCATGTTTTAGCTGTAGGAAGATCCCTTGAACCTGCAGATTTGGGACCCATTGAATGGGTACCAGGTAGTATTACTTTAAAGGGTGTGCATTTCCTCACCCAACCTCACATTTCTCTTAGCGCAAACAGTTTCCAGCCTTATGTCTCATCCTGCTGTGGGTCTAGATGTGTTCAATCCATGTTGCATCACCGTCCCTGAGGAAAAGTTGTAAGAGGTTTTCTCTGTCTCTCTGTCGTTTATTTTTTTCAATTTATTACTATATTGGTTACAGCTGATTTTCAAAGCTCTGTTTCTTGCTGCTGTACATCCACTTGATTCACGTACAGAGAGACATCAATAAATTCTTTTTCAGATTCTTACCAGTCGTATATATTCTTTTCCGGTGACTTGAGTGTGCTGAGTGCAGTTCTTTTAGCTACCGTGTAGGCCTTGTTGATTATCAGTTTGGTATTTGGAATGGTATCTTTGCTAATTTCAACCTCCTGGATGATGCCTCACCCCTCCCCACCTTTCCCGTTTAGCAGCCTTATGCGTGTTTTCTACATATTTGACTATGTTTTTGTTTTGTAATTTATTTCATGTGTAGCCATTTTGGATTCCACCTTTAAGTGATATCTTATGATATGTGTCTTCTTCTTTTTGAATTCTGTCACTTAGAATGATCATACGTAACTCCTCCGGAGTTGTTACAGCTGGCCATATTTCATTGATTTCCAGGCTGAATAATATTCCACTCTACCTAAGTACCACATCTCTATCCATTCTTTCCCTCCAGAGACATTTAAGTTATATCCTAGTCGAGGATCTTTTAAACAGAGAGGGGGTAAACATTGGGGTGCCTGTGTCCTCTCGATTTTTGTTTTTCCCAAGATATACGCCCATGAGTGCAAGTGCCCTATGCTCTGTAGCTCATTGTTTAGATGCTTTAGTAGACACAATACACTTCTCCAGAATGGCCGTTGGCAATATACATTTCCACTATAAGTCTCACAGGGCTCCCTCTTCTCCTTGCCCTGTCCTGCATTTCTGTTGTTTACGCTTTATGAGGATGGCTCTTCTGACTGATGCGAAGTGATGTCTTTTGTAGTATTGACTTCCAGTGCCCACCTGTTTGGGTGGCTAAAAAGGTGTACGCTCTTTTCTTGAATATATACACAAAAAAAATGCGTACACCCTTTTTGGCCAACTGCAATGTTGGCAATGTTCAGCTCCTTTTCTTGTGCTTAACGGCGAGTCCTTTCTACCTCCTCAAATCCCTTTCCTGCCATTCTCCCTTGCTTACAAGTCCTTTTCTCTGACTTTCCTCAAGACATTTTTCAGTGATGGATATTTTCAACTCTGCAGTTTTGTGAATTTTACTGCCCCTGAGTTCTATTGTTCAACTTGTGTTTATGGGAACTGGCCACAAAGCAGCGGGATTTCCTCAAGCCCTATACTGTTTCCATGGGCAACCCTAGCCTTTGGTCAATTCGTCTTCCTGATTGGAAATTAGAGTGACATGTGCCTGTCTGAACACGTAGGACTTGTCTCTCATTGTTCCTCATCCTTCCGCTTCATCCTCTGGACAAATTCCAAACTGTACGCAACAGGATGTTGACAGTGCTGACATCTCCAAGTGGGGAGACTGTTAGTAAAGACGCTGGAGGGGTGAACCCGAGCACCAGGAGATGAGGAGATGAGATGCCTTTTCCAAACTCTTCCCGATCAGACGGTATACCATCCTCTGGGTGTGACAGACATGTTTTAGCAGTAGGAAGAGTCCCATTCATGTAAGGAGAACACCAGGGCTTTTTCAAAATCAGTGTCTCCCCGAAACCCAAACTGGGGAATTTTTTAAGCTACGGCTACACATATGTTCATTAAGGGCCTTGGGAAGTAGGCAGAGTCCAAACTTTAGATGATTGAAGTCTTCAGGGTCAGAAGCACTCACCACCAGCTTCCCTTAGGTTACACTTTAACTGTCATTGATAGATGATGTCAATAAAAATATCTATTCTTTTTCAGATTATTTCCCCTTATAGGTTATTGCAAAATGTTGAGTGTAGTTCCCTGTGCTATACAGTAGTTCCTTGTTGATGATCTATTTTATACATAGCAGTGTGTATGTGTTAATCCCAAACTGTTAATTTATCCCTCCTCCCACCTTTCCCCTTTGGTAATAATAAATTATAAGATTTTATACTTCTCAGAAATGGGGGAGCTGAAAGAGAGGTATCATTTTCAATGGAAAAGCATTTAAAACAAGATTGAAGGTTTAACCAAGATTATTAGATGTACATCCTTGGAAAGAAATCACTTCATTTCTCTAATATTGAGCTGACAAATAAGACAAACCTTTTCACTGAACTTGTTTATAATAAAGTGATGGAAATATCCAATGGAAGTGTTAGAAACATCTTATTTTACCCGAGCCTTATACACTGTTCTATGTTAACTACACTTTGGCTCACACATCTGTTCATTGAGGTTACAATAGTCTCAATTTCTGTTACTGATCCTCCAGAGTGGACCCCAACAAGTGTCCCCCTGCCCAGTGTCATTGGGGCCAACAGATCGAGACTGAGTTTGGTTCACAAGCAAAGGAAACTTTATATTTTGATCAGAGAATGGAGAGGTGAGAGCATGTACTACCCCGTGGGCTGTGGGCTGGGCTGCTGTGTAGAGATCCTGTCAGAGTCAGTGGGAGGGAGGGGGCGGAGCTCTCGAGGGCCGGGTTGGCTGTAGCTCAGGCTCTATATCGCGGAGTCTGCACTGGGCCCCAGGAGCTGAGGTGTCGACCCAGCCATTCTGCACTAGGAAATCTGGTCTGAAGTGCCGGGTGTGGAACCTCTGCATGCGGGACCCTAGGAGCACGTGAAATTAGACAAAGCACAAAGGATAAAAAAGGTTAGACTTGACTTTATTGCCCAGATTCTATTTTTATCTCCCAGGGATTTTTAATGGGCTTTGCTGGGGACAAACCCCCCCTCTGCCTTTTGTCCCGTTCCTCATTCTTGGAGTGCTGAGGGTGCAGACCCTTCTTCTGTAACTGCTGAGTGCTGAGTTGGGAGCCCTCATACCCTGGGGCGAGGGTCAGAGCTTCTCCCCAGCAGCCTCCAGGTGACGTTGATTGTCCCCAGGCCCCCTGCCTCCCTGCTCGTCCACCTGAGCACCAGCATTGGAAGTGTTATAGATTCCAATGACCTTTAAGGGTCCAGGAAAGAGATGTGCAGAGACGCTGTGGGGGCCGGTTTCACCCCGCCCCACATTTGTTCGGCCACCTTAGGCCGACCGTTTCTGCCAGCCTAGATGCTCTGACCAGTAGTCTGCGCTTTCTTCAATTAGGCCCCTGAATTAACGTACAAACAGCACCAGGTGTCAGAGCCCTGCCCGCTCAACTCCCAGACAGTCCAGGGTCAGTGGTGATCAAGGACCATGATGGCCACTGAGTCAACAGCCTTTTGAAGTAAACAAGAGTCCAGCCGGTCTTACTGGCCACCATCATCACGGTGTCTGTAGGCTTTTCTATGGTGACAGTGTGATATACGGTTCCCCCGCCAAGATTATTAGCTCCCCTCTGGGTGCAGTAAGTCCGGCAAGCAGTAGTCTACTCTTTTGGGACACACTCTTGTTGTTTTATGAGAGAAACTCCAGGTCAAGTGATGTTCACACGAGTCGTCATGGTGCCCTGTTGCCCCCGGTTATCTCTCTGGATGTTGGAGTTGGAGGGCCTCCTCACTCGAGGTCGGTGTGCCCACGGAGCGAACCCTGCAACTTCAGGGCATGGTTGGTGGTTAGGATCACCACGTGGGGTCCTTTTCCCTTAGGAGGGAGGTGGCCTTTTGGGCTGCTGATTTCCAGGGTTTTAGATACCGCCAGTATCTTGGCCAGATGTGGCAGTGGGCCAAGCCCCTTTGTGACCATAGTTTATCCTACCTGGATGGCATTCTTGCATTGTTCCATTTCAAGTGGTCCCAGGTTTTGCACTAATTCTCCAATGGCGATTCACCTTTCACCGGGAATGTAAAGGTCAAAGGGTTTAGCTAAATTAGGGAGTTCCAGGGCAAGGGTCTGAATTGACTGCTCTTTCCATTCTTGAAAGGCCACTTCTGGATTCTATTCAAAAGGATCATCATCTTTTCCTTTCAGTGTTTCATATAGAGGCCCAGCTAGTAGACTGTAGTTAGGGATCCAGAAGCAGCAAACCCTGGCCTCCCCAGGAACCCCTAAGCTGTCTTCTAGTTTTAGAAAGGGGTAAGGCTGAAAATGGTTTCTTCCCTTTCCTGGGATGGACTTCTCCAACCTTCTGTGAGAATGAAGCCCAGGCAGGTCACGGCAGTCTGTGATATTTGAGCTTTTTCTTGGACAACTTCTATCCTTTATTGGCTTGGTAGTTCAGAGGCCTCCTTAGTAGGGCTGGCGATCAGAATGTCGTCTGCATATTGAAGGAGGGTTTCCTTTTCCAGAGGTAGAACTTTTAGGTCTTTAGCTAAGCTTTCCCCAAAGATGGGGTGGGAATTTTTGCACCCTTGGGGCCAGACGGCCCGGAAGTATTGTTTTAGTTGTATGTTGAGTCCTGCCACTCACAAGCCAAAATTTCTTGTGACTCTGGGACTAATGGAATACAAAAGAAGGCATCATTGAAGACTAATACAGAATACCATGTCCTGGTGGTTGGTAGAATGACCAGCAGGGTGTAGGAATTAGGAGCAACTGGAGGTATATCCTCGGTGGCTTCACTGACTGTCCTGACATCCTTTACCAGGTCCCCAGCAGCCCATGGGGCTCTCGTGGTCAGACCAATCCCAGAATATGGAGCTCACCTGGGCAGGTACCCCACCCCCACCCCAGCCCACAGGGCTCTCGTGGTCAGGCCCCTCCCAGGATACAGAGCTACCCTTGCAGGTACCGTGGCAGGGCTGGGCACACAGGAACCGTGCACATAGCCCTCATTGCAGAGCACCCCCAGCTCACCTGTCGCTCAGAGCTGACACAGAGCACCTCAGAGCAGGACTTGAACTAACAAACAGCAGCTGCGACAGGTCTGTGACCCTGGGCATCACTCCGTGAGGCCTCCCTCCACCTGGTCTTCCAGAGACTTCCACTGCACCCGGGGCACCAGGCCTCTGTCTCCAACCACCACCCACCCCTCCTCTCCCTGACTCCTGGGTTCCTCTCATTAGGAGAGGGTTTTCTTGAAGTTGTCTCCCACTCATGGGCCAGATAAAATGATTAGAAAACAAGCCAAAGCTGCAGCCCCTTGTCTATCCTGACTCTCAGGAGCCCACACCTGTTCCTTGGACCTGGCCGGTTCAGCAAGTTCCATTTTCTGCAACTGTGAGCCCCTGAGGGGTGATGATTGGCTGACCTGGGCAGCCTTACCGTGCCGGCCAGCCCTCCCCAGGTGTGCCTGGGTTGAGATCACTATAAATACCACTCCAGGCAGCAAGAGCCCCTGCAGCCGTGCCTGACGCCATTTTCTCTGCCCTGTCAGCAGTCTCGGGGCTGGGCTGGTGGGAGGGAGTGAGAGGCCACGGCTTTGTGGGTGGCCCAGTGTGAGTGGGGCTCTGCTGGACTTTCTGCAGCAGTTGCCAGGCTGCCACCTGCTAAAGAAGAAGATGTGTCACCCATACCTGCTGCTGGAATTTCTCCCTGGGCAGAGGTGAGGAAGGAAAAAAGCAGTGGGGGCAGGGACAGGACGGGTATCTCAGGCAGGGAAATGGAAATCTTCCAGAAGAGCACCCAGGGCCAGGACCATCCTGGCTGGCCTGCAGGCACCAAGTCGGCCGGCATGCTGTCACTCGTGTGGCTCTATGGCCCTCCCTCTAGGCTTTCAAGTCCTTGTCTATATTCAGGTGTTTTACCTGGGATGGGTGGGAATAGTTCAGCAGCAACTGGCCTGGGGCTCAGCTCACGTTTACTCACAGATGCCTCGGCACGGTGCCCCAGCTTTGCAATGAGGACGCTTGTTGCGTGGGGGCTGCTGGCTGAATGGGAGACGATTCCCCACCACTGACCAACTTCAGAATTGTTTACAACTGGAGCAAGTGCCCTGATACGGTTTTCCTCTGTGGAACTGGTGGGTTCTGTGGTTTTTTTCTCTTTTTCGTTTTGGGTTCAAGGTAGATTTTATTCCTCTTTTTTGTATTTACAGATATAAGCATGGAAATAATTTATTCATATAAATACATGTATGTGAAGGGAATAATTGTTTTTTCTATTTTTTAAATTTTATTTCTTTTTAATTTTTAATTTTATTTTATATTTTTATACAGCAGGTTCTTATTGGTTATCTATTTTATACATATAAATGTATACATGCCAATCCCAGTCTCTCAACTCCTCCCACCACCCCCCCCAACAGCTTTCCCCCCTTGTTGTCCATACGTTTGTTGTCTACATCTGTTGCTCTATTTATGCCTTGCAAAATGGTTAATCTGTACAGGTTTTCTAGATTCCACATATATGCATGAATATACAAGATTTGTTTTTCTGTTTCTGACTTACTTCACTCTGTATGACAGTCTCTAGATGCATCGACGTCTCTACAAATGACCCAATTTCATTCCTTTTCATGGCTTAGTAATATTGCATTTTATATATGTACCACGGCTTTATGCATTCGTCTGTCTGTGGGCATTTAGGTTGCTTCCATTACCTCGATATTGTAAATAGTGATGCAATGAACATTGCGGTGAATGTCTCTTTTTGATTTATGGTTTTGTCTGGGTATATGTCCAGTACTGGGATTGCTGTATCATATGGTAATTCTATTGTTAGTTTCTTAAGAAATTCCATATTGTTCTCCATAGTGACTGTATCAATTTATATTCCCAACAATAGTGGAAGAGGGTTCCTTTTCTCCACACCCTTTCCAGCATTTTTTGCTTGTAGATTTTCTATGATGCCTATTCTACCAGGTGTGAGGTGATACCTCATTGTTGAATCCATTTCGTTGAGCAAGGGTAGGTCTTGTCTATTCCATATTTGGCTTATGGAACGGTATCTGTGCTAATTTCAAACTCTGGTTTAATGCAGCACCCCAACTCACCTTCCCCCTTAAGCAAGCATAAGTTAGTTTTCTAAACTTGAGACCCTGTTCTGTTTTGGAATTCAGTTCCTGTGTAGCCAAGTTCACATTCCGTGTATTAGTGATACCTTATGATGTTTCTTTTTCTGTGTGACTTATTTCACTTAGAATCATCGTGCCTCAATCCACTCATTATGCTGCTACGGGCCTGGTGACATAGATTTCATTGCTGAGTTGTATTCTGTTGTACATAAGTACCGCAACTTCTTTATCCATTATTTGCTCTCTGGGATATTTAACTTGTGCCGTAGAAGAGATTCCAGTAAAAAGAACCGTCCCAACCTTTGGGGTGGCTGTGTCTGTTTGATTTTAAATTAACTAAGCTATAGGACCATAAGTGGAAGTGCCCTAGGCTCTGTTGCTTTGTTTTTTAGATGTTTCAGGAAACACCATACACTTCTCCCGAGTGGCTGTTGGCAATTTACATCCCGCCCATCAGCATAACAAGGCTCCCAGTTCTCCATGGCCTGTCCTGCCTTTCTGGATTTTACACTTTTTTCAGATGGCCCTTTTGACCGGGGGGAAGTGAGACTTCATTGTAGTGCAGATTTCCATTGCAAGCTTGCTTGGTTGGCCAAAAAGGGCGTATGCGTTTTTTCCTGAATATATTCAGGAAAAAACGCATACGCCCTTTTTGGCCACGTGCATCATTGTGGACGTTCTGCCTCTTTTCCTATGCTTTCAATGCAATTCCAGTCTACCTCCTGAAATCGGTTTCCTGCAATTCTGCCCCGCTTTCAAGTCCTCTTGGCAGCCTTACTTCAGTATATTTTTGGACGATAGCTGTCATTTATAACTCTGCAGGTTTGTGAATTACAGTGCCCCTGAGCTCCTTTCTTCAACTCGCTTTCTCGTGAGCTGGCCGCAACACCGCAGGATGGCTTCAGGCCCTAATCTGGTTCCGGCACGGCACGCTGAGCCTTTGGTAAATTCCTCTTCCTGGTGGGAAATGAGAGTTAAATTTACCCGTCCACACACCTCCAGCTAGTCTGTCATTGGTTCTCCCTATTCCTGTTCATCTTCCGCAGAAATTGCAAACTGGGCCAAACAGGAGGTTAAAGGCACTGACTCTCCAAGTCGGGAGAGTGTTAGTAAAGCGTCTGGAATGTTGTACCCGAGTACCAGGGGACGAAAACTGACACATATTGGAACACGTCTCCCGATCACACGGTTGATCATACTCTGGGTTCCACATGCATGTTTTAGCTGAAGGAAGAATACCTTAAACCTGGAGAGTTGAGACCCGTGGAATGGGTACCATGCAATATGACTTCAAAGGGTCTTCATTTGCTCACCGAACCTCTCCAATCCTATCACTGCTGCGTTTATGCCCCTGTACACACGCTTGATTCTCTTTCGGAGACATAGCAGTCCATAGGTTTAAGATACTTCCTAGTCAGGTACATTCTTAGGCGTTTAATATGGGGTGTTGAGTCCATTTCGTTGAGCAAGGAGTAGCTCTTGTCTATTCCATATTTGGCTTAAGGAACTTTATCTGTGCTCTTTTCAATCTCTGGTTTTATGCAGCACCCCAACTCACCTTTCCCCTTAAGCAAGCATAAGTTGGGTTTCTAAATTTGAGACCCTGTTCTGTTTTGTAATTCAGTTCCTGTGTAGCCAAGTTTACATTCCGTGTATTAGTGATATCTTATGATGTTTCTTTTTCTGTGTGACTTATTTCAGTTAGAATCATCGTACCTGAATCCACTCATTATGCTGCTACGGGCCTGATGACGTAGATTTCATTGCTGAGTGATATTGCATTGTACGTAAGTACCACAACTTCTTTATCCATTTTTCACTTTCTGCGATATTGAACTTGTACCGTAAACGTGGTTCTTGTAAACACAGCCGTGCCAATATTTGGGGTGGCTGTGTCTTTTTGATTTTAATTTCCCTAAGCTATAGGACCATAAGTGGAAGTGCCCTAGGCTCTGTTGCTTTGTTTTTTAGATGTTTCAGGAAACACCATACACTTCTCCCGAGTGGCTGTTGGCAATTGACATCCCGCCCATCAGCATAACAAGGCTCCCAGTTCTCTATGGCCTGTCCTGCCTTTCTGGATTTTACACTTTTTTCAGATGGCCCTTTTGACCGGGGGGAAGTGAGACTTCATTGTAGTGCAGATTTCCTTTGCAAGCTTGCTTGGTTGGCCAAAAAGGGCGTATGCGTTTTTTCCTGAATATATTCAGGAAAAAACGCATACGCCCTTTTTGGCCAAGTGCATCATTGTGGACGTTCTGCCTCTTTTCCTATGCTTTAAATGCAATTCCAGTCTACCTCCTGAAATCGGTTTCCTGCAATTCTGCCCCGCTTTCAAGTCCTCTTGGCAGCCTTACTTCAGTATATTTTTGGATGATAGCTATCATTTATAACTCTGCAGGTTTGTGAATTACAGTGCCCCTGAGCTCCTTTCTTCAACTCGCTTTCTCGTGAGCTGGCCGCAACACCGCAGGATTGCTTCAGGCCCTAATCTGGTTCCGGCACGGCACGCTGAGCCTTTGGTTAATTCCTCTTCCTGGTGCGAAATGAGAGTTAAATTTGCCCGTCCAGACACCTCCAGCTAGTCTGTCATTGGTTCTCCCATTTCCTGTTCATCTTCCGCAGAAATTGCAAACTGGGCCAAACAGGAGGTTAAAGGCACTGACTCTCCAAGTCGGGAGAGTGTTAGTAAAGCGTCTGGAATGTTGCACCCGAGTACCAGGGGACGAAAACTGACACATATTGGAACACGTCTCCCGATCACATGGTTGATCATACTCTGGGTTCCACATGCATGTTTTAGCTGAAGGAAGAATACCTTAAAACTGGAGAGTTGAGACCCGTGGAATGGGTACCATGCAATATGACTTCAAAGGGTCTTCATTTGCTCACCGAACCTCTCCAGTCCTATCACTGCTGCGTTTATGCCCCTGTACACATGCTTGATTCTCTTTGGAGACATAGCAGTCCATAGGTTTTAAGATACTTCCTAGTCAGGTACATTCTAAGGCATTTAATATGGGGTGTTGAGTCCATTTCGTTGAGCAAGGAGTAGCTCTTGTCTATTCCATATTTGGCTTAAGGAACTTTATCTGTGCTCATTTCAATCTCTGGTTTTATGCAGCACCCCAACTCACCTTTCCCCTTAAGCAAGCATAAGTTGGGTTTCTAAATTTGAGACCCTGTTCTGTTTTGGAATTCAGTTCTTGTGTAGCCAAGTTTACATTCCGTGTATTAGTGATATCTTATGATGTTTCTTTTTCTGTGTAACTTATTTCAGTTAGAATCATCATACCTGAATCCACTCATTATGCTGCTATGGGCCTGATGACATAGATTTCATTGCTGAGTGATATTGCATTGTACGTAAGTACCACAACTTCTTTATCCATTTTTCACTTTCTGCGATATTGAACTTGTACCGTAAACGTGGTTCTTGTAAACACAGCCGTGTCACACTTTGGGGTGGCTGTGTCTTTTTGATTTTAATTTCCCTAAGCTATAGGACCATAAGTGGAAGTGCCCTAGGCTCTGTTGCTTTGTTTTTTAGATGTTTCAGGAAACACCATACACTTCTCCCGAGTGGCTGTTGGCAATTTACATCCCGCCCATCAGCATAACAAGGCTCCCAGTTCTCCATGGCCTGTCCTGCCTTTCTGGATTTTACAGTTTTTTCAGATGGCCCATTTGACCGGGGGGAAGTGAGACTTCATTGTAGTGCAGATTTCCTTTGCAAGCTTGCTTGGTTGGCCAAAAAGGGCGTATGCGTTTTTTCCTGAATATATTCAGGAAAAAACGCATACGCCCTTTTTGGCCAAGTGCATCATTGTGGGTGTTCTGCCTCTTTTCCTATGCTTTAAATGCAATTCCAGTCTACCTCCTGAAATCGGTTTCCTGCAATTCTGCCCCGCTTTCAAGTCCTCTTGGCAGCCTTACTTCAGTATATTTTTGGACGATAGCTGTCATTTATAACTCTGCAGGTTTGTGAATTACAGTGCCCCTGAGCTCCTTTCTTCAACTCGCTTTCTCGTGAGCTGGCCGCAACACCGCAGGATTGCTTCAGGCCCTAATCTGGTTCCGGCACGGCACGCTGAGCCTTTGGTTAATTCCTCTTCCTGGTGCGAAATGAGAGTTAAATTTGCCCGTCCACACACCTCCAGCTAGTCTGTCATTGGTTCTCCCATTTCCTGTTCATCTTCCGCAGAAATTGCAAACTGGGCCAAACAGGAGGTTAAAGGCACTGACTCTCCAAGTCGGGAGAGTGTTAGTAAAGCGTCTGGAATGTTGCACCCGAGTACCAGGGGACGAAAACTGAGACATATTGGAACACGTCTCCCGATCACACGGTTGATCATACTCTGGGTTCCACATGCATGTTTTAGCTGAAGGAAGAATACCTTAAACCTGGAGAGTTGAGACCCGTGGAATGGGTACCATGCAATATGACTTCAAAGGGTCTTCATTTGCTCACCGAACCTCTCCAGTCCTATCAGTGCTGCGTTTATGCCCCTGTACACACGCTTGATTCTCTTTCGGAGACATAGCAATCCATAGGTTTTAAGATACTTCCTAGTCAGGTACACTCTTAGGCGTTTAATATGGGGTGTTGAGTCCATTTCGTTGAGCAAGGAGTAGCTCTTGTCTATTCCATATTTGGCTTAAGGAACTTTATCTGTGCTCATTTCAATCTCTGGTTTTATGCAGCACCCCAACTCACCTTTCACCTTAAGCAAGCATAAGTTGGGTTTCTAAATTTGAGACCCTGTTCTGTTTTGTAATTCAGTTCCTGTGTAGCCAAGTTTACATTCCGTGTATTAGTGATATCTTATGATGTTTCTTTTTCTGTGTGACTTATTTCAGTTAGAATCATCATACCTGAATCCACTCATTATGCTGCTACGGGCCTGATGACATAGATTTCATTGCTGAGTGATACTGCATTGTACGTAAGTACCACAACTTCTTTATCAATTTTTCACTTTCTGCGATATTGAACTTGCACCGTAAACCAGGTTCTTGTAAACAGAGCCGTCCCAACTTTTGGGGTGGCTGTGTCTTTTTGATTTTAATTTCCCTAAGCTATAGGACCATAAGTGGAAGTGCCCTAGGCTCTGTTGCTTTGTTTTTTAGATGTTTAAGGAAGCACCATACACTTCTCCCAAGTGGCTGTTGGCAATTTACATCCCGCCCATCAGCATAACAAGGCTCCCAGTTCTCCATGGCCTGTCCTGCCTTTCTGGATTTTACATGTTTTTCAGATGGCCCTTTTGACCGGGGGGAAGTGAGACTTCATTGTAGTGCAGATTTCCTTTGCAAGCTTGCTTGGTTGGCCAAAAAGGGCGTATGCGTTTTTTCCTGAATATATTCAGGAAAAAACGCATACGCCCTTTTTGGCCAAGTGCATCATTGTGGACGTTCTGCCTCTTTTCCTATGCTTTAAATGCAATTCCAGTCTACCTCCTGAAATCGGATTCCTGCAATTCTGCCCCGCTTTCAAGTCCTCTTAGCAGCCTTACTTCAGTATATTTTTGGACAATAGCTGTCATTTATAACTCTGCAGGTTTGTGAATTACAGTGCCCCTGAGCTCCTTTCTTCAACTCGCTTTCTCGTGAGCTGGCCGCAACACCGCACGATTGCTTCAGGCCCTAATCTGGTTCCGGGACGGCACGCTGAGCCTTTGGTTAATTCCTCTTCCTGGTGGGAAATGAGAGTTAAATTTGCACGTCCAGACACCTCCAGCTAGTCTGTCATTGGTTCTCCCTATTCCTGTTCATCTTCCGCAGAAATTGCAAACTGGGCCAAACAGGAGGTTAAAGGCACTGACTCTCCAAGTCGGGAGAGTGTTAGTAAAGCGTCTGGAATGTTGCACCCGAGTACCAGGGGACGAAAACTGACACATATTGGAACACGTCTCCCGATCACACGGTTGATCATACTCTGGGTTCCACATGCATGTTTTAGCTGAAGGAAGAATACCTTAAACCTGGAGAGTTGAGACCTGTGGAATGGGTACCATGCAATATAACTTCAAAGGGTCTTCATTTGCTCACCGAACCTCTCCAGTCCTATCACTGCTGTGTTTATGCCCCTGTACACACGCTTGATTCTCTTTCAGAGACATAGCAATCCATAGGTTTTAAGATACTTCCTAGTCAGGTACATTCTTAGGCGTTTAATATGGGGTGTTGAGTCCATTTCGTTGAGCAAGGAGTAGCTCTTGTCTATTCCATATTTGGCTTAAGGAACTTTATCTGTGCTCATTTCAATCTCTGGTTTTATGCAGCACCCCAACTCACCTTTCCCCTTAAGCAAGCATAAGTTGGGTTTCTAAATTTGAGACCCTGTTCTGTTTTGTAATTCAGTTCCTGTGTAGCCAAGTTTACATTCCGTGTATTAGTGATATCTTATGATGTTTGTTTTTCTGTGTGACTTATTTCAGTTAGAATCATCATACCTGAATCCACTCATTATGTTGCTACGGGCCTGATGACATAGATTTCATTGCTGAGTGATACTGCATTGTACATAAGTACCACAACTTCTTTATCCATTTTTCACTTTCTGCGATATTGAACTTGTACCGTATATGAGGTTCTTGTAAACAGAGCCATCCCAAACTTTTGGGGTGGCTGTGTCTTTTTGATTTTAATTTCCCTAAGCTATAGGACCATAAGTGGAAGTGCCCTAGGCTCTGTTGCTTTGTTTTTTAGATGTTTCAGGAAACACCATACACTTCTCCCGAGTGGCTGTTGGCAATTGACATCCCGCCCATCAGCATAACAAGGCTCCCAGTTCTCCATGGCCTGTCCTGCCTTTCTGGATTTTACACTTTTTTCAGATGGCCCATTTGACCGGGGGGAAGTGAGACTTCATTGTAGTGCAGATTTCCTTTGCAAGCTTGCTTGGTTGGCCAAAAAGGGCGTATGCGTTTTTTCCTGAATATATTCAGGAAAAAACGCATACGCCCTTTTTGGCCAAGTGCATCATTGTGGGTGTTCTGCCTCTTTTCCTATGCTTTAAATGCAATTCCAGTCTACCTCCTGAAATCGGTTTCCTGCAATTCTGCCCCGCTTTCAAGTCCTCTTGGCAGCCTTACTTCAGTATATTTTTGGACGATAGCTGTCATTTATAACTCTGCAGGTTTGTGAATTACAGTGCCCCTGAGCTCCTTTCTTCAACTCGCTTTCTCGTGAGCTGGCCGCAACACCGCAGGATTGCTTCAGGCCCTAATCTGGTTCCGGCACGGCACGCTGAGCCTTTGGTTAATTCCTCTTCCTGGTGCGAAATGAGAGTTAAATTTGCCCGTCCACACACCTCCAGCTAGTCTGTCATTGGTTCTCCCATTTCCTGTTCATCTTCCGCAGAAATTGCAAACTGGGCCAAACAGGAGGTTAAAGGCACTGACTCTCCAAGTCGGGAGAGTGTTAGTAAAGCGTCTGGAATGTTGCACCCGAGTACCAGGGGACGAAAACTGAGACATATTGGAACACGTCTCCCGATCACACGGTTGATCATACTCTGGGTTCCACATGCATGTTTTAGCTGAAGGAAGAATACCTTAAACCTGGAGAGTTGAGACCCGTGGAATGGGTACCATGCAATATGACTTCAAAGGGTCTTCATTTGCTCACCGAACCTCTCCAGTCCTATCAGTGCTGCGTTTATGCCCCTGTACACACGCTTGATTCTCTTTCGGAGACATAGCAATCCATAGGTTTTAAGATACTTCCTAGTCAGGTACACTCTTAGGCGTTTAATATGGGGTGTTGAGTCCATTTCGTTGAGCAAGGAGTAGCTCTTGTCTATTCCATATTTGGCTTAAGGAACTTTATCTGTGCTCATTTCAATCTCTGGTTTTATGCAGCACCCCAACTCACCTTTCCCCTTAAGCAAGCATAAGTTGGGTTTCTAAATTTGAGACCCTGTTCTGTTTTGTAATTCAGTTCCTGTGTAGCCAAGTTTACATTCCGTGTATTAGTGATATCTTATGATGTTTCTTTTTCTGTGTGACTTATTTCAGTTAGAATCATCATACCTGAATCCACTCACTATGCTGCTACGGGCCTGATGACATAGATTTCCTTGCTGAGTGATACTGCATTGTACGTAAGTACCACAACTTCTTTATCAATTTTTCACTTTCTGCGATATTGAACTTGCACCGTAAACCAGGTTCTTGTAAACAGAGCCGTCCCAACTTTTGGGGTGGCTGTGTCTTTTTGATTTTAATTTCCCTAAGCTATAGGACCATAAGTGGAAGTGCCCTAGGCTCTGTTGCTTTGTTTTTTAGATGTTTAAGGAAGCACCATACACTTCTCCCAAGTGGCTGTTGGCAATTTACATCCCGCCCATCAGCATAACAAGGCTCCCAGTTCTCCATGGCCTGTCCTGCCTTTCTGGATTTTACATGTTTTTCAGATGGCCCTTTTGACCGGGGGGAAGTGAGACTTCATTGTAGTGCAGATTTCCTTTGCAAGCTTGCTTGGTTGGCCAAAAAGGGCGTATGCGTTTTTTCCTGAATATATTCAGGAAAAAACGCATACGCCCTTTTTGGCCAAGTGCATCATTGTGGACGTTCTGCCTCTTTTCCTATGCTTTAAATGCAATTCCAGTCTACCTCCTGAAATCGGATTCCTGCAATTCTGCCCCGCTTTCAAGTCCTCTTAGCAGCCTTACTTCAGTATATTTTTGGACAATAGCTGTCATTTATAACTCTGCAGGTTTGTGAATTACAGTGCCCCTGAGCTCCTTTCTTCAACTCGCTTTCTCGTGAGCTGGCCGCAACACCGCACGATTGCTTCAGGCCCTAATCTGGTTCCGGGACGGCACGCTGAGCCTTTGGTTAATTCCTCTTCCTGGTGGGAAATGAGAGTTAAATTTGCACGTCCAGACACCTCCAGCTAGTCTGTCATTGGTTCTCCCTATTCCTGTTCATCTTCCGCAGAAATTGCAAACTGGGCCAAACAGGAGGTTAAAGGCACTGACTCTCCAAGTCGGGAGAGTGTTAGTAAAGCGTCTGGAATGTTGCACCCGAGTACCAGGGGACGAAAACTGACACATATTGGAACACGTCTCCCGATCACACGGTTGATCATACTCTGGGTTCCACATGCATGTTTTAGCTGAAGGAAGAATACCTTAAACCTGGAGAGTTGAGACCTGTGGAATGGGTACCATGCAATATAACTTCAAAGGGTCTTCATTTGCTCACCGAACCTCTCCAGTCCTATCACTGCTGTGTTTATGCCCCTGTACACACGCTTGATTCTCTTTCAGAGACATAGCAATCCATAGGTTTTAAGATACTTCCTAGTCAGGTACATTCTTAGGCGTTTAATATGGGGTGTTGAGTCCATTTCGTTGAGCAAGGAGTAGCTCTTGTCTATTCCATATTTGGCTTAAGGAACTTTATCTGTGCTCATTTCAATCTCTGGTTTTATGCAGCACCCCAACTCACCTTTCCCCTTAAGCAAGCATAAGTTGGGTTTCTAAATTTGAGACCCTGTTCTGTTTTGTAATTCAGTTCCTGTGTAGCCAAGTTTACATTCCGTGTATTAGTGATATCTTATGATGTTTGTTTTTCTGTGTGACTTATTTCAGTTAGAATCATCATACCTGAATCCACTCATTATGTTGCTACGGGCCTGATGACATAGATTTCATTGCTGAGTGATACTGCATTGTACATAAGTACCACAACTTCTTTATCCATTTTTCACTTTCTGCGATATTGAACTTGTACCGTATATGAGGTTCTTGTAAACAGAGCCATCCCAAACTTTTGGGGTGGCTGTGTCTTTTTGATTTTAATTTCCCTAAGCTATAGGACCATAAGTGGAAGTGCCCTAGGCTCTGTTGCTTTGTTTTTTAGATGTTTCAGGAAACACCATACACTTCTCCCGAGTGGCTGTTGGCAATTGACATCCTGCCCATCAGCATAACAAGGCTCCCAGTTCTCCATGGCCTGTCCTGCCTTTCTGGATTTTACACTTTTTTCAGATGGCCCTTTTGACCGGGGGGAAGTGAGACTTCATTGTAGTGCAGATTTCCTTTGCAAGCTTGCTTGGTTGGCCAAAAAGGGCGTATGCGTTTTTTCCTGAATATATTCAGGAAAAAACGCATACGCCCTTTTTGGCCAAGTGCATCATTGTGGACGTTCTGCCTCTTTTCCTATGCTTTAAATGCAATTCCAGTCTACTTCCTGAAATCGGTTTCCTGCAATTCTGCCCCGCTTTCATGTCCTCTTGGCAGCCTTACTTCAGTATATTTTTGGACGATAGCTGTCATTTATAACTCTGCAGGTTTGTGAATTACAGTGCCCCTGAGCTCCTTTCTTCAACTCGCTTTCTTGTGAGCTGGCCTCAACACCGCATGATGGCTTCAGGCCCTAATCTGGTTCCAGCACGGCACACTGAGCCTTTGGTTAATTCCTCTTCCTGGTGGGAAATGAGAGTTAAATTTGCCCGTCCAGACACCTCCAGCTAGTCTCTCATTGGTTCTCCCTATTCCTGTTCATCTTCCGCAGAAATTGCAAACTGGGCCAAACAGGAGGTTAAAGGCACTGACTCTCCAAGTCGGGAGAGTGTTAGTAAAGCGTCTGGAATGTTGCACCCGAGTACCAGGGGACGAAAACTGACACATATTGGAACACGTCTCCCGATCACACGGTTGATCATACTCTGGGTTCCACATGCATGTTTTAGCTGAAGGAAGAATCCCTTAAACCTGGAGACTTGAGACCCGTGGAATGGGTACCATGCAATATGACTTCAAAGGGTCTTCATTTGCTCACCGAACCTCTCCAATCCTATCACTGCTGCGTTTATGCCCCTGGACACACACTTGATTCTCTTTCGGAGACATAGCAATCCATAGGTTTTAAGATACTTCCTAGTCAGGTACATTCTTAGGCGTTTAATATGGGGTGTTGAGTACATTTCGTTGAGCAAGGAGTAGCTCTTGTCTATTCCATATTTGGCTTAAGGAACTTTATCTGTGCTCATTTCAATCTCTGGTTTTATGCAGCACCCCAACTCACCTTTCCCCTTAAGCAAGCATAAGTTGGGTTTCTAAATTTGAGACCCTGTTCTGTTTTGTAATTCAGTTCCTGTGTAGCCAAGTTTACATTCCGTGTATTAGTGATATCTTATGATGTTTCTTTTTCTGTGTGACTTATTTCAGTTAGAATCATCGTACCTGAATCCACTCATTATGCTGCTACGGGCCTGATGACATAGATTTCCTTGCTGAGTGATATTGCATTGTACGTAAGTACCACAACTTCTTTATCCATTTTTCACTTTCTGCGATATTGAACTTGTACCGTAAACCAGGTTCTTGTAAACAGAGCCGTCCCAACCTTTGGGGTGGCTGTGTCTTTTTGATTTTAATTTCCCTAAGCTATAGGACCATAAGTGGAAGTGCCCTAGGCTCTGTTGCTTTGTTTTTTAGATGTTTCAGGAAACACCATACACTTCTCCCCAGTGGCTGTTGGCAATTGACATCCCGCCCATCAGCATAACAAGGCTCCCAGTTCTCCATGGCCTGTCCTGCCTTTCTGGATTTTACACTTTTTTCAGATGGCCCATTTGACCGGGGGGAAGTGAGACTTCATTGTAGTGCAGATTTCCTTTGCAAGCTTGCTTGGTTGGCCAAAAAGGGCGTATGCGTTTTTTCCTGAATATATTCAGGAAAAAACGCATATGCCCTTTTTGGCCAAGTGCATCATTGTGGGTGTTCTGCCTCTTTTCCTATGCTTTAAATGCAATTCCAGTCTACCTCCTGAAATCGGTTTCCTGCAATTCTGCCCCGCTTTCAAGTCCTCTTGGCAGCCTTACTTCAGTATATTTTTGGACGATAGCTGTCATTTATAACTCTGCAGGTTTGTGAATTACAGTGCCCCTGAGCTCCTTTCTTCAACTCGCTTTCTCGTGAGCTGGCCGCAACACCGCAGGATTGCTTCAGGCCCTAATCTGGTTCCGGCACGGCACGCTGAGCCTTTGGTTAATTCCTCTTCCTGGTGCGAAATGAGAGTTAAATTTGCCCGTCCACACACCTCCAGCTAGTCTGTCATTGGTTCTCCCATTTCCTGTTCATCTTCCGCAGAAATTGCAAACTGGGCCAAACAGGAGGTTAAAGGCACTGACTCTCCAAGTCGGGAGAGTGTTAGTAAAGCGTCTGGAATGTTGCACCCGAGTACCAGGGGACGAAAACTGACACATATTGGAACACGTCTCCCGATCACACGGTTGATCATACTCTGGGTTCCTCATGCATGTTTTAGCTGAAGGAAGAATACCTTAAACCTAGAGAGTTGAGACCCGTGGAATGGGTACCATGCAATATGACTTCAAAGGGTCTTCATTTGCTCACCGAACCTCTCCAGTCCTATCACTGCTGCGTTTATGCCCCTGTACACACGCTTGATTCACTTTCAGAGACATAGCAATCCATAGGTTTTAAGATACTTCCTAGTCAGGTACATTCTTAGGCGTTTAATATGGGGTGTTGAGTCCATTTCGTTGAGCAAGGAGTAGCTCTTGTCTATTCCATATTTGGCTTAAGGAACTTTATCTGTGCTCAATTCAATCTCTGGTTTTATGCAGCACCCCAACTCACCTTTCCCCTTAAGCAAGCATAAGTTGGTTTTCTAAATTTGAGACCCTGTTCTGTATTGTAATTCAGTTCCTATGTAGCCAAGTTTACATTCCGTGTATTAGTGATATCTTATGATGTTTCTTTTTCTGTGTGAATTATTTCAGTTAGAATCATCATACCTGAATCCACTTATTATGCTGCTACGGGCCTGATGACATAGATTTCATTGCTGAGTGATATTGCATTGTACGTAAGTACCACAACTTCTTTATCCATTTTTCACTTTCTGCGATATTGAACTTGTACCGTAAATGAGTTTCTTGTAAACAGAGCCGTCCCAACCTTTTGGGTGGCTCTGTCTTTTTGATTTTAATTTCCCTAAGCTATAGGACCATAAGTGGAAGTGCCCTAGGCTCTGTTGCTTTGTTTTTTAGATGTTTAAGGAAACAGCATACACTTCTCCGGAGTGGCTGTTGGCAATTTACATCCCGCCCATCAGCATAACAAGGCTCCCAGTTCTCCATGGCCTGTCCTGCCTTTCTGGATTTCACACTTTTTTCAGATGGCCCTTTTGACCGGGGGGAAGTGAGACTTCATTGTAGTGCAGATTTCCTTTGCAAGCTTGCTTGGTTGGCCAAAAAGGGCGTATGCGTTTTTTCCTGAATATATTCAGGAAAAAACGCATACGCCCTTTTTGGCCAAGTGCATCATTGTGGACGTTCTGCCTCTTTTCCTATGCTTTCAATGCAATTCCAGTCTACCTCCTGAAATCGGTTTCCTGCAATTCTGCCCCGCTTTCAAGTCCTCTTGGCAGCCTTACTTCAGTATATTTTTGGACGATAGCTGTCATTTATAACTCTGCAGGTTTGTGAATTACAGTGCCCCTGAGCTCCTTTCTTCAACTCGCTTTCTCGTGAGCTGGCCGCAACACCGCAGGATGGCTTCAGGCCCTAATCTGGTTCCGGCACGGCACGCTGAGACTTTGGTTAATTCCTCTTCCTGGTGCGAAATGAGAGTTAAATTTGCCCGTCCAGACACCTCCAGCTAGTCTCTCATTGGTTCTCCCTATTCCTGTTCATCTTCCGCAGAAATTGCAAACTGGGCCAAACAGGAGGTTAAAGGCACTGACTCTCCAAGTCGGGAGAGTGTTAGTAAAGCGTCTGGAATGTTGCACCCGAGTACCTGGGGACGAAAACTGAGACATATTTGAACACGTCTTCCGATCTCACGGTTGATCATACTCTGGGTTCCACATGCATGTTTTAGCTGAAGGAAGAATACCTTAAACCTGGAGAGTTGAGACCCGTGGAATGGGTACCATGCAATATGACTTCAAAGGGTCTTCATTTGCTCACCGAACCTCTCCAATCCTATCACTGCTGCGTTTATGCCCCTGCACACACGCTTGATTCTCTTTCGGAGACATAGCAATCCATAGGTTTTAAGATACTTCCTAGTCAGGTATATTCTTATGTGTTTAATATGGGGTGTTGACTCCATTTCGTTGAGCAAGGAGTAGCTCTTGTCTATTACACATTTGGCTTAAGGAACTTTATCTGTGCTCATTTCAATCTCTGGTTTTATGCGGCACCCCAACTCACCTTTCCCCTTAAGCAAGCATAAGTTGGTTTTCTAAATTTGAGACCCTGTTCTGTTTTGAAATTCAGTTCCTGTGTAGCCAAGTTTACATTCCGTGTATTAGTGATATCTTATGATGTTTCTTTTTCTGTGTGACTTATTTCAGTTAGAATCATCATACCTGAATCCACTCATTATGCTGCTACGGGCCTGATGACATAGATTTCATTGCTGAGTGATATTGCATTGTACGTAAGTACCACAACTTCTTTATCCATTTTTCACTTTCTGCGATATTGAACTTGTACCGTAAACCAGGTTCTTGTAAACAGAGCCGTCCCAACTTTTGGGGTGGCTGTGTCTTTTTAATTTTATTTTCCCTAAGCTGTAGGACCATAAGTGGAAGTGCCCTAGGCTCTGTTGCTTTGTTTTTTAGATGTTTCAGGAAACACCATACACTTCTCCCGAGTGGCTGTTGGCAATTTACATCCCGCCAATCAGCATAACAAGGCTCCCAGTTCTCCATGGCCTGTCCTGCCTTTCTGGATTTTACACTTTTTTCAGATGGCCCTTTTGACCGGGGGGAAGTGAGACTTCATTGTAGTGCAGATTTCGTTTGCAAGATTGCTTGGTTGGCCAAAAAGGGCGTATGCGTTTTTTCCTGAATATATTCAGGAAAAAACGCATACGCCCTTTTTGGCCAAGTGCATCATTGTGGACGTTCTGCCTCTTTTCCTATGCTTTAAATGCAATTCCAGTCTACCTCCTGAAATCGGTTTTCTGCAATTCTGCCCCGCTTTCAAGTCCTCTTGGCAGCCTTACTTCAGTATATTTTTGGACGATAGCTGTCATTTATAACTCTGCAGGTTTGTGAATTACAGTGCCCCTCAGCTCCTTTCTTCAACTCGCTTTCTCGTGAGCTGGCCGCAACACCGCAGGATGGCTTCAGGCCCTAATCTGGTTCCGGCACGGCACGCTGAGCCTTTGGTTAATTCCTCTTCCTGGTGGGAAATGAGAGTTAAATTTGCCCGTCCAGACACCTCCAGCTAGTCTCTCATTGGTTCTCCCTATTCGTGTTCATCTTCCGCAGAAATTGCAAACTGGGCCAAACAGGAGGTTAAAGGCACTGACTCTCCAAGTCGGGAGAGTGTTAGTAAAGCGTCTGGAATGTTGCACCCGAGTACCAGGGGACGAAAACTGACACATATTGGAACACGTCTCCCGATCACACGGTTGATCATACTCTGGGTTCCACATGCATGTTTTAGCTGAAGGAAGAATACCTTAAACCTGGAGAGTTGAGACCCGTGGAATGGGTACCATGCAATATGACTTCAAAGGGTCTTCATTTGCTCACCGTACTTCTCCAATCCTATCACTGCTGCGTTTATGCCCCTGTACACACGCTTGATTCTCTTTCGGAGACATAGCAATCCATAGGTTTTAAGATACTTCCTAGTCAGGTACACACTTAGGCATTTAATGTGGGGTGTTGAGTCCATTTCGTTGAGCAAGGAGTAGCTCTTGTCTATTCCATATTTGGCTTAAGGAACTTTATCTGTGCTCATTTCAATCTCTGGTTTTATGCATTACCCCAACTCACCTTTTCCCTTAAGCAAGCATAAGTTGGTTTTCTAAATTTGAGACCCTGTTCTGTTTTGGAATTCAGTTCCTGTGTAGCCAAGTTTACATTCCGTGTATTAGTGATATCTTATGATGTTTCTTTTTCTGTGTGACTTATTTCAGTTAGAATCATCATACCTGAATCCACTCACTATGCAGCTACGGGCCTGATGACATAGATTTCATTGCTGAGTGATACTGCATTGTGCGTAAGTACCACAACTTCTTTATCCATTTTTCACTTTCTGCGATATTGAACTTGTATCGTAAACCAGGTTCTTGTAAACAGAGCCGTCCCAACCTTTGGGGTGGCTGTGTCTTTTGATTTTAATTTCCCTAAGCTATAGGACCATAAGTGGAAGTGCCCTAGGCTCTGTTGCTTTGTTTTTTAGATGTTTCAGGAAACACCATACACTTCTCCCGAGTGGCTGTTGGCAATTTACATCCCACCCATCAGCATAACAAGGCTCCCAGTTCTCCATGGCCTGTCCTGCCTTTCTGGATTTTACACCTTTTTCAGATGGCCCTTTTGACCGGGGGGAAGTGAGACTTCATTGTAGTGCAGATTTCCTTTGCAAGCTTGCTTGGTTGGCCAAAAAGGGCGTATGCGTTTTTTCCTGAATATATTCAGGAAAAAACGCTTACGCCCTTTTTGGCCAAGTGCATCATTGTGGACGTTCTGCCTCTTTTCCTATGCTTTCAATGCAATTCCAGTCTACCTCCTGAAATCGGTTTCCTGCAATTCTGCCCCGCTTTCAAGTCCTCTTGGCAGCCTTACTTCAGTATATTTTTGGACGATAGCTGTCATTTATAACTCTGCAGTTATGTGAATTACAGTGCCCCTGAGCTCCTTTCTTCAACTCGCTTTCTCGTGAGCTGGCCGCAACACCGCACAATTGCTTCAGGCCCTAATCTGGTTCCGGCACGGCATGCTAAGCCTTTGGTTAATTCCTCTTATTGGTGGGAAATGAGAGTTAAATTTGCCCGTCCAGACACCTCCAGCTACTCTGTCATTGGTTCTCCCTATTCCTGTTCATCTTCCGCAGAAATTGCAAACTGGGCCAAACAGGAGGTTAAAGGCACTGACTCTCCAAGTCGGGAGAGTGTTAGTAAAGCGTCTGGAATGTTGCACCCGAGTACCAGGGGATGAAAACTGAGACATATTGGAACACGTCTCCCGATCACACGGTTGATCATACTCTGGGTTCCACATGCATGTTTTAGCTGAAGGAAGAATACCTTAAACCTGGAGAGTTGAGACCCGTGGAATGGGTACCATGCAATATGACTTCAAAGGGTCTTCATTTGCTCACCGAACTTCTCCAATCTTATCACTGCTGCGTTTATGCCCCTGCACACACTCTTGATTCTCTTTCGGAGACATAGCAATCCATAGGTTTTAAGATACTTCCTAGTCAGCTATATTCTTAGGCGTTTAATATGGGGTGTTGAATCCATTTCGTTGAGCAAGGAGTAGCTCTTGTCTATTCCATATTTGGCTTAAGGAACTTTATCTGTGCTCATTTCAATCTCTGGTTTTATGCAGCACCCCAACTCACCTTTCCCCTTAAGCAAGCATAAGTTGGTTTTCTAAATTTGAGACCCTGTTCTGTTTTGCAATTCAGTTCCTGTGTAGCCAAGTTTATATTCCGTGTATTAGTGATATCTTATGATGTTTCTTTTTCTGTGTGACTTATTTCAGTTAGAATAATCATACCTGAATCCACTCACTATGCTGCTACGGGTTGATGACATAGATTTCATTGCTGAGTGATACTGCATTGTACGTAAGTACCACAACTTCTTTATCCATTTTTCACTTTCTGCGATATTGAACTTGTACCGTAAACCAGGTTCTTGTAAACAGAGCCGTCCCAACCTTTGGGGTGGCTGTGTCTTTTGATTTTAATTATCCTAAGCTATAGGACCATAAGTGGAAGTGCCCTAGGCTCTGTTGCTTTGTTTTTTAGATGTTTCAGGAAACACCATACACTTCTCCCGAGTGGCTGTTGGCAATTTACATCCCACCCATCAGCATAACAAGGCTCCCAGTTCTCCATGGCCTGTCCTGCCTTTCTGGATTTTACACTTTTTTCAGATGGCCCTTTTGACCGGGGGGAAGTGAGACTTCATTGTAGTGCAGATTTCCTTTGCAAGCTTGCTTGGTTGGCCAAAAAGGGCGTATGCGTTTTTTCCTGAATATATTCAGGAAAAAACGCATACGCCCTTTTTGGCCAAGTGCATCATTGTGGACGTTCTGCCTCCTTTCCTATGCTTTAAATGCAATTCCAGTCTACCTCCTGAAATCGGTTTCCTGCAATTCTGCCCCGCTTTCAAGTCCTCTTGGCAGCCTTACTTCAGTATATTTTTGGACGATAGCTGTCATTTATAACTCTGCAGGTTTGTGAATTACAGTGCCCCTGAGCTCCTTTCTTCAACTCGCTTTCTCATGAGCTGGCCGCAACACCGCACGATTGCTTCAGGCCCTAATCTGGTTCCGGCACGGCATGCTGAACCTTTGGTTAATTCCTCTTATTGGTGGGAAATGAGAGTTAAATTTGCCCGTCCAGACACCTCCAGCTACTCTGTCATTGGTCCTCCCTATTACTGTTCATCTTCCGCAGAAATTGCAAACTGGGCCAAACAGGAGGTTAAAGGCACTGACTCTCCAAGTCGGGAGAGTGTTAGTAAAGCGTCTGGAATGTTGCACCCGAGTACCAGGGGACGAAAACTGAGACATATTGGAACACGTCTCCCGATCACACGGTTGATCATACTCTGGGTTCCACATGCATGTTTTAGCTGAAGGAAGAATACCTTAAACCTGGAGAGTTGAGACCCGTGGAATGGGTACCATGCAATATGATTTCAAAGGGTCTTCATTTGCTCACCGAACCTCTCCAATCCTATCACTGCTGCGTTTATGCCCCTGCACACACACTTGATTCTCTTTCGGAGACATAGCAATCCATAGGTTTTAAGATACTTCCTAGTCAGTTATATTCTTAGGCGTTTAATATGGGGTGTTGAATCCATTTCGTTGAGCAAGGTGTAGCTCTTCTCTATTCCATATTTGGCTTAAGGAACATTATCTGTGCTCATTTCAATCTCTGGTTTTATGCAGCACCCCAACTCACCTTTCCCCTTAAGCAAGCATAAGTTGGTTTTCTAAATTTGAGACCCTGTTCTGTTTTGTAATTCAGTTCCTGTGTAGCCAAGTTTACATTCCGTGTATTAGTGATATCTTATGATGTTTCTTTTTCTGTGTGATTTATTTCAGTTAGAATCATCATACCTGAATCCACTCATTATGCTGCTACGGGCCTGATGACATAGATTTCCTTGCTGAGTGATATTGCATTGTATGTAAGTACCACAACTTCTTTATCCATTTTTCACTTTCTGCGATATTGAACTTGTACCGTAAACCAGGTTCTTGTAAACAGAGCCGTCCCAACCTTTGGGGTGGCTGTGTCTTTTGATTTTAATTTCCCTAAGCTATAGGACCATAAGTGGAAGTGCCCTAGGCTCTGTTGCTTTGTTTTTTAGATGTTTCAGGAAACACCATACACTTCTCCCGAGTGGCTGTTGGCAATTTACATCCCGCCCATCAGCATAACAAGGCTCCCAGTTCTCCATGGCCTGTCCTGCCTTTCTGGATTTTACACTTTTTTCAGATGGCCCTTTTGACCGGGGGGAAGTGAGACTTCATTGTAGTGCAGATTTCCTTTGCAAGCTTGCTTGGTTGGCCAAAAAGGGCGTATGCACGCATACGCCCTTTTTGGCCAAGTGCATCATTGTGGACGTTCTGCCTCTTTTCCTATGCTTTAAATGCAATTCCAGTCTACCTCCTGAAATCGGTTTCCTGCAATTCTGCCCCGCTTTCAAGTCCTCTTGGCAGCCTTATTTCAGTATATTTTTGGACGATAGCTATCATTTATAACTCTGCAGGTTTGTGAATTACAGTGCCCCTCAGCTCCTTTCTTCAACTCGCTTTCTCGTGAGCTGGCCGCAACACCGCAGGATTGCTTCAGGCCCTAATCTGGTTCCGGCACGGCACGCTGAGTCTTTGGTTAATTCCTTTTCCTGGTGGGAAATGAGAGTTAAATTTGCCCGTCCAGACACCTCCAGCTAGTCTGTCATTGGTTCTCCCTATTCCTGTTCATCTTCCGCAGAAATTGCAAACTGGGCCAAACAGGAGGTTAAAGGCACTGACTCTCCAAGTCGGGAGAGTGTTAGTAAAGCGTCTGGAATGTTGCACCCGAGTACCAGGGGACGAAAACTGACACATATTGGAACACGTCTCCCGATCACACGGTTGATCATACTCTGGGTTCCACATACATGTTTTAGCTGAAGGAAGAATACCTTAAACCTGGAGAGTTGAGACCCATGGAATGGGTACCATGCAATATGACTTCAAAGGGTCTTCATTTGCTCAGCGAACTTCTCCAATCCTATCACTGCTGCGTTTATGCCCCTGCACACACGCTTGATTCTCTTTCGAAGACATAGCAATCCATAGGTTTTAAGATACTTCCTAGTCAGGTATATTCTTAGGTGTTTAATATGGGGTGTTGAATCCATTTCGTTGAGCAAGGAGTAGCTCTTGTCTATTCCATATTTGGCTTAAGGAACTTTATCTGTGCTCATTTCAATCTCTGGTTTTATGCAGCACCCCAACTCACCTTTCCCCTTAAGCAAGCATAAGTTGGTTTTCTAAATTTGAGACCCTGTTCTGTTTTGGAATTCAGTTCCTGTGTAGCCAAGTTTACATTCCGTGTATTAGTGATATCTTATGATGTTTCTTTTTCTGTGTGACTTATTTCAGTTAGAATCATCATACCTGAATCCACTCATTATGCTGCTACGGGCCTGATGACATAGATTTCCTTGCTGAGTGATATTGCATTGTACGTAAGTACCACAACTTCTTTATCCATTTTTCACTTTCTGCGATATTGAACTTGTACCGTAAACCAGGTTCTTGTAAACAGAGCCGTCCCAACCTTTGGGGTGGCTGTGTCTTTTGATTTTAATTTCCCTAAGCTATTGGACCATAAGTGGAAGTGCCCTAGGCTCTGTTGCTTTGTTTTTTAGATGTTTCAGGAAACAGCATACACTTCTCCCGAGTGGCTGTTGGCAATTTACATCCCGCCCATCAGCATAACAAGGCTCCCAGTTCTCCATGGCCTGTCCTGCCTTTCTGGATTTTACACTTTTTTCAGATGGCCCTTTTGACCGGGGGGAAGTGAGACTTCATTGTAGGGCAGATTTCCTTTGCAAGCTTGCTTGGTTGGCCAAAAAGGGCGTATGCGTTTTTTCCTGAATATATTCAGGAAAAAACGCATACGCCCTTTTTGGCCAAGTGCATCATTGTGGACGTTCTGCCTCTTTTCCTATGCTTTAAATGCAATTCCAGTCTACCTCCTGAAATCGGTTTCCTGCAATTCTGCCCCGCTTTCAAGTCCTCTTGGCAGCCTTACTTCAGTATATTTTTGAACGATAGCTGTCATTTATAACTCTGCAGGTTTGTGAATTACAGTGCCCCTGAGCTCCTTTCTTCAACTCGCTTTCTCGTGAGCTGGCCGCAACACCGCAGGATGGCTTCAGGCCCTAATCTGGTTCCGGCACGGCACGCTGAGCCTTTGGTTAATTCCTCTTCCTGGTGGGAAATGAGAGTTAAATTTGCCCGTCCAGACACCTCCAGCTAGTCTCTCATTGGTTCTCCCTATTCCTGTTCATCTTCCGCAGAAATTGCAAACTGGGCCAAACAGGAGGTTAAAGGCGCTGACTCTCCAAGTCGGGAGAGTGTTAGTAAAGCGTCTGGAATGTTGCACCCGAGTACCAGGGGACGAAAACTGACACATATTGGAACACGTCTCCCGATCACACGGTTGATCATACTCTGGGTTCCACATGCATGTTTTAGCTGAAGGAAGAATCCCTTAAACCTGGAGAGTTGAGACCCGTGGAATGGGTACCATGCAATATGACTTCAAAGGGTCTTCATTTGCTCACCGAACTTCTCCAATCCTATCACTGCTGCGTTTATGCCCCTGCACACACGCTTGATTCTCTTTCGGAGACATAGCAATCCATAGGTTTTAAGATACTTCCTAGTCAGGTACACTGTTAGGCGTTATAATGGGGTGTTGAATCCATTTCGTTGAGCAAGGAGTAGCTCTTGTCTATTCCATATTTGGCTTAAGGAACTTTATCTGTGCTCATTTCAATCTCTGGTTTTATGCAGCACCCCAACTCACCTTTCCCCTTAAGCAAGCATAAGTTGGTTTTCTAAATTTGAGACCCTGTTCTGTTTTGGAATTCAGTTCCTGTGTAGCCAAGTTTACATTCCGTGTATTAGTGATATCTTATGATGTTTCTTTTTCTGTGTGACTTATTTCAGTTAGAATCATCATACCTGAATCCACTCATTATGCTGCTACGGGCCTGATGACATAGATTTCCTTGCTGAGTGATATTGCATTGTACGTAAGTACCACAACTTCTTTATCCATTTTTCACTTTCTGCGATATTGAACTTGTACCGTAAACCAGGTTCTTGTAAACAGAGCCGTCCCAACCTTTGGGCTGGCTGTGTCTTTTGATTTTAATTTCCCTAAGCTATAGGACCATAAGTGGAAGTGCCCTAGGCTCTGTTGCTTTGTTTTTTAGATGTTTCAGGAAACAGCATACACTTCTCCCGAGTGGCTGTTGGCAATTGACATCCCGCCCATCAGCATAACAAGGCTCCCAGTTCTCCATGGCCTGTCCTGCCTTTCTGGATTTTACACTTTTTTCAGATGGCCCTTTTGACCGGGGGGAAGTGAGACTTCATTGTAGGGCAGATTTCCTTTGCAAGCTTGCTTGGTTGGCCAAAAAGGGCGTATGCGTTTTTTCCTGAATATATTCAGGAAAAAACGCATACGCCCTTTTTGGCCAAGTGCATCATTGTGGACGTTCTGCCTCTTTTCCTATGCTTTAAATGCAATTCCAGTCTACCTCCTGAAATCGGTTTCCTGCAATTCTGCCCCGCTTTCAAGTCCTCTTGGCAGCCTTACTTCAGTATATTTTTGAACGATAGCTGTCATTTATAACTCTGCAGGTTTGTGAATTACAGTGCCCCTGAGCTCCTTTCTTCAACTCGCTTTCTCGTCAGCTGGCCGCAACACCGCAGGATGGCTTCAGGCCCTAATCTGGTTCCGGCACGGCACGCTGAGCCTTTGGTTAATTCCTCTTCCTGGTGGGAAATGAGAGTTAAATTTGCCCGTCCAGACACCTCCAGCTAGTCTGTCATTGGTTCTCCCTATTCCTGTTCATCTTCCGCAGAAATTGCAAACTGGGCCAAACAGGAGATTAAAGGCACTGACTCTCCAAGTCGGGAGAGTGTTAGTAAAGCGTCTGGAATGTTGCACCCGAGTACCAGGGGACGATAACTGACACATATTGGAACACGTCTCCCGATCACACGGTTGATCATACTCTGGGTTCCACATGCATGTTTTAGCTGAAGGAAGAATCCCTTAAACCTGGAGAGTTGAGACCCGTGGAATGGGTACCATGCAATATGACTTCAAAGGGTCTTCATTTGCTCACCGAACTTCTCCAATCCTATCACTGCTGCGTTTATGCCCCTGTACACATGCTTGATTCTCTTTCGGAGACATAGCAGTCCATAGGTTTTAAGATACTTCCTAGTCAGGTACATTCTTAGGCGTTTAATATGGGGTGTTGAGTCCATTTCGTTGAGCAAGGAGTAGCTCTTGTCTATTCCATATTTGGCTTAAGGAACTTTATCTGTGCTCAATTCAATCTCTGGTTTTATGCAGCACCCCAACTCACCTTTCCCCTTAAGCAAGCATAAGTTGGTTTTCTAAATTTGAGACCCTGTTCTGTATTGTAATTCAGTTCCTATGTAGCCAAGTTTACATTCCGTGTATTAGTGATATCTTATGATGTTTCTTTTTCTGTGTGAATTATTTCAGTTAGAATCATCATACCTGAATCCACTTATTATGCTGCTACGGGCCTGATGACATAGATTTCATTGCTGAGTGATATTGCATTGTACGTAAGTACCACAACTTCTTTATCCATTTTTCACTTTCTGAGATATTGAACTTGTACCGTAAATGAGTTTCTTGTAAACAGAGCCGTCCCAACCTTTTGGGTGGCTCTGTCTTTTTGATTTTAATTTCCCTAAGCTATAGGACCATAAGTGGAAGTGCCCTAGGCTCTGTTGCTTTGTTTTTTAGATGTTTAAGGAAACAGCATACACTTCTCCTGAGTGGCTGTTGGCAATTAACATCCCGCCCATCAGCATAACAAGGCTCCCAGTTCTCCATGGCCTGTCCTGCCTTTCTGGATTTCACACTTTTTTCAGATGGCCCTTTTGACCGGGGGGAAGTGAGACTTCATTGTAGTGCAGATTTCCTTTGCAAGCTTGCTTGGTTGGCCAAAAAGGGCGTATGCGTTTTTTCCTGAATATATTTAGGAAAAAACGCATACGCACTTTTTGGCCAAGTGCATCATTGTGGACGTTCTGCCTCTTTTCCTATGCTTTAAATGCAATTCCAGTCTACCTCCTGAAATCGGTTTCCTGCAATTCTGCCCCGCTTTCAAGTCCTCTTGGCAGCCTTACTTCAGTATATTTTTGGACGATAGCTGTCATTTATAACTCTGCAGGTTTGTGAATTACAGTGCCCCTGAGCTCCTTTCTTCAACTCGCTTTCTTGTGAGCTGGCCGCAACACCGCAGGATGGCTTCAGGCCCTAATCTGGTTCCGGCACGGCACGCTGAGCCTTTGGTTAATTCCTCTTCCTGGTGGGAAATGAGAGTTAAATTTGCCCGTCCAGACACCTCCAGCTAGTCTCTCATTGGTTCTCCCTATTCCTGTTCATCTTCCGCAGAAATTGCAAACTGGGCCAAACAGGAGGTTAAAGGCAGTGACTCTCCAAGTCGGGAGAGTGTTAGTAAAGCGTCTGGAATGTTGCACCCGAGTACCTGGGGACGAAAACTGAGACATACTTGAACACGTCTCCCGATCACACAGTTGATCATACTCAGGGTTCCACATGCATGTTTTAGCTGAAGGAAGAATACCTTAAACCTGGAGAGTTGAGACCCGTGGAATGGGTACCATGCAATATGACTTCAAAGGGTCTTCATTTGCTCACCGAACTTCTCCAATCCTATCACTGCTGCGTTTATGCCCCTGTACACACGCTTGATTCTCTTTCGGAGACATAGCAATCCATAGGTTTTAAGATAGTTGCTAGTCAGGTACACACTTAGGCATTTAATATGGGGTGTTGAGTCCATTTCGTTGAGCAAGGAGTAGCTCTTGTCTATTCCATATTTGGCTTAAGGAACTTTATCTGTGCTCATTTCAATCTCTGGTTTTATGCAGCACCCCAACTCACCTTTCCCCTTAAGCAAGCATAAGTTGGTTTTCTAAATTTGAGACCCTGTTCTGTATTGTAATTCAGTTCCTATGTAGCCAAGTTTACATTCCGTGTATTAGTGATATCTTATGATGTTTCTTTTTCTGTGTGACTTATTTCAGTTAGAATCATCATACCTGAATCCACTCACTATGCTGCTACGGGCCTGATGACATAGATTTCATTGCTGAGTGATACTGCATTGTACGTAAGTACCACAACTTCTTTATCCATTTTTCACTTTCTGCGATATTGAACTTGTACCTTAAACCAGGTTCTTGTAAACAGAGCCGTCCCAACCTTTGGGGTGGCTCTGTCTTTTTGATTTTAATTTCCCTAAGCTATAGGACCATAAGTGGAAGTGCCCTAGGCTCTGTTGCTTTGTTTTTTAGATGTTTCAGGAAACACCATACACTTCTCCCGAGTGGCTGTTGGCAATTTACATTCCACCCATCAGCAAAACAAGGCTCCCAGTTCTCCATGGCCTGTCCTGCCTTTCTGGATTTTACACTTTTTTCACATGGCCCTTTTGACCGGGGGGGAAGTGAGACTTCAATGTAGTGCAGATTTCCTTTGCAAGCTTGCTTGGTTGGCCAAAAAGGGCGTATGCGTTTTTTCCTGAATATATTCAGGAAAAAACGCATACGCCCTTTTTGGCCAAGTGCATCATTGTGGACGTTCTGCCTCTTTTCCTATGCTTTAAATGCAATTCCACTCTACCTCCTTAAATCGGTTTCCTGCAATTCTGCCCCGCTTTCAAGTCCTCTTGGCAGCCTTACTTCAGTATATTTTTGGACGATAGCTGTCATTTATAACTCTGCAGGTTTGTGAATTACAGTGCCCCTGAGCTCCTTTCTTCAACTCGCTTTCTCGTGAGCTGGCCGCAACACCGCAGGATGGCTTCAGGCCCTAATCTGGTTCCGGCACGGCACGCTGAGCCTTTGGTTAATTCCTATTCCTGGTGGGAAATGAGAGTCAAATTTGCCCGTCCAGACACCTCCAGCTAGTCTCTCATTGGTTCTCCCTATTCCTGTTCATCTTCCGCAGAAATTGCAAACTGGGCCAAACAGGAGGTTAAAGGCACTGACTTTCCAAGTCGGGAGAGTGTTAGTAAAGCGTCTGGAATGTTGCACCCGAGTACCAGGGGACGAAAACTGAGACATATTGGAACACGTCTCCCGATCACACGGTTGATCATACTCAGGGTTCCACATGCATGTTTTAGCTGAAGGAAGAATACCTTAAACCTGGAGAGTTGAGACCCGTGGAATGGGTACCATGCAATATGACTTCAAAGGGTCTTCATTTGCTCACCGAACCTCTCCAATCCTATCACTGCTGCGTTTATGCCCCTGTACACACGCTTGATTCTCTTTCGGAGACATAGCAATCCATAGGTTTTAAGATACTTCCTAGTCAGGTATATTCTTATGTGTTTAATATGGGGTGTTGACTCCATTTCGTTGAGCAAGGAGTAGCTCTTGTCTATTACACATTTGGCTTAAGGAACTTTATCTGTGCTCATTTCAATCTCTGGTTTTATGCGGCACCCCAACTCACCTTTCCCCTTAAGCAAGCATAAGTTGGTTTTCTAAATTTGAGACCCTGTTCTGTTTTGAAATTCAGTTCCTGTGTAGCCAAGTTTACATTCCGTGTATTAGTGATATCTTATGATGTTTCTTTTTCTGTTTGACTTATTTCAATTAGAATCATCATACCTGAATCCACTCATTATGCTGCTACGGGCCTGATGACATAGATTTCATTGCTGAGTGATATTGCATTGTACGTAAGTACCACAACTTCTTTATCCATTTTTCACTTTCTGCGATATTGAACTTGTACCGTAAACCAGGTTCTTGTAAACAGAGCCTTCCCAACTTTTGGGGTGGCTGTGTCTTTTTAATTTTATTTTCCCTAAGCTATAGGACCATAAGGGGAAGTGCCCTAGGCTCTGTTGCTTTGTTTTTTAGATGTTTCAGGAAACACCATACACTTCTCCCGAGTGGCTGTTGGCAATTTACATCCCGCCAATCAGCATAACAAGGCTCCCAGTTCTCCATGGCCTGTCCTGCCTTTCTGGATTTTACACTTTTTTCAGATGGCCCTTTTGACCGGGGGGAAGTGAGACTTCATTGTAGTGCAGATTTCCTTTGCAAGCTTGCTTGGTTGGCCAAAAAGGGCGTATGCGTTTTTTCCTGAATATATTCAGGAAAAAACGCATACGCCCTTTTTGGACAAGTGCATCATTGTGGACGTTCTGCCTCTTTTCCTATGCTTTCAATGCAATTCCAGTCTACCTCCTGAAATCGGTTTCCTGCAATTCTGCCCCGCTTTCAAGTCCTCTTGGCAGCCTTACTTCAGTATATTTTTGGACGATAGCTGTCATTTATAACTCTGCAGTTATGTGAATTACAGTGCCCCTGAGCTCCTTTCTTCAACTCGCTTTCTCGTGAGCTGGCCGCAACACCGCACGATTGCTTCAGGCCCTAATCTGGTTCCGGCACCGCATGCTGAGCCTTTGGTTAATTCCTCTTATTGGTGGGAAATGAGAGTTAAATTTGCCCGTCCAGACACCTCCAGCTACTCTGTCATTGGTTCTCCCTATTCCTGTTCATCTTCCGCAGAAATTGCAAACTGGGCCAAACAGGAGGTTAAAGGCACTGACTCTCCAAGTCGGGAGAGTGTTAGTAAAGCGTCTGGAATGTTGCACCCGAGTACCAGGGGACGAAAACTGAGACATATTGGAACACGTCTCCCGATCACACGGTTGATCATACTCTGGGTTCCACATGCATGTTTTAGCTGAAGGAAGAATACCTTAAACCTGGAGAGTTGAGACCCGTGGAATGGGTACCATGCAATATGACTTCAAAGGGTCTTCATTTGCTCACCGAACTTCTCCAATCCTATCACTGCTGCGTTTATGCCCCTGCACACACGCTTGATTCTCTTTCGGAGACATAGCAATCCATAGGTTTTAAGATACTTCCTAGTCAGCTATATTCTTAGGCGTTTAATATGGGGTGTTGAATCCATTTCGTTGAGCAAGGAGTAGCTCTTGTCTATTCCATATTTGGCTTAAGGAACTTTATCTGTGCTCATTTCAATCTCTGGTTTTATGCAGCACCCCAACTCACCTTTCCCCTTAAGCAAGCATAAGTTGGTTTTCTAAATTTGAAACCCTGTTCTGTTTTGCAATTCAGTTCCTGTGTAGCCAAGTTTACATTCCGTGTATTAGTGATATCTTATGATGTTTCTTTTTCTGTGTGACTTATTTCAGTTAGAATCATCATACCTGAATCCACTCACTATGCTGCTACGGGCCTGATGACATAGATTTCATTGCTGAGTGATACTGCATTGTACGTAAGTACCACAACTTCTTTATCCATTTTTCACTTTCTGCGATATTGAACTTGTACCGTAAACCAGGTTCTTGTAAACAGAGCCGTCCCAACCTTTGGGGTGGCTGTGTCTTTTGATTTTAATTTCCCTAAGCTATAGGACCATAAGTGGAAGTGCCCTAGGCTCTGTTGCTTTGTTTTTTAGATGTTTCAGGAAACACCATACACTTCTCCCGAGTGGCTGTTGGCAATTTACATCCCACCCATCAGCATAACAAGGCTCCCAGTTCTCCATGGCCTGTCCTGCCTTTCTGGATTTTACACTTTTTTCAGATGGCCCTTTTGACCGGGGGGAAGTGAGACTTCATTGTAGTGCAGATTTCCTTTGCAAGCTTGCTTGGTTGGCCAAAAAGGGCGTATGCGTTTTTTCCTGAATATATTCAGGAAAAAACGCATACGCCCTTTTTGGCCAAGTGCATCATTGTGGACGTTCTGCCTCCTTTCCTATGCTTTAAATGCAATTCCAGTCTACCTCCTGAAATCGGTTTCCTGCAATTCTGCCCCGCTTTCAAGTCCTCTTGGCAGCCTTACTTCAGTATATTTTTGGACGATAGCTGTCATTTATAACTCTGCAGGTTTGTGAATTACAGTGCCCCTGAGCTCCTTTCTTCAACTCGCTTTCTCGTGAGCTGGCCGCAACACCGCACGATTGCTTCAGGCCCTAATCTGGTTCCGGCACGGCATGCTGAACCTTTGGTTAATTCCTCTTATTGGTGGGAAATGAGAGTTAAATTTGCCCGTCCAGACACCTCCAGCTACTCTGTCATTGGTTCTCCCTATTACTGTTCATCTTCCGCAGAAATTGCAAACTGGGCCAAACAGGAGGTTAAAGGCACTGACTCTCCAAGTCGGGAGAGTGTTAGTAAAGCGTCTGGAATGTTGCACCCGAGTACCAGGGGATGAAAACTGAGACATATTGGAACACGTCTCCCGATCACACGGTTGATCATACTCTGGGTTCCACATGCATGTTTTAGCTGAAGGAAGAATACCTTAAACCTGGAGAGTTGAGACCCGTGGAATGGGTACCATGCAATATGACTTCAAAGGGTCTTCATTTGCTCACCGAACCTCTCCAATCCTATCACTGCTGCGTTTATGCCCCTGCACACACACTTGATTCTCTTTCGGAGACATAGCAATCCATAGGTTTTAAGATACTTCCTAGTCAGTTATATTCTTAGGCGTTTAATATGGGGTGTTGAATCCATTTCGTTGAGCAAGGTGTAGCTCTTGTCTATTCCATATTTGGCTTAAGGAACTTTATCTGTGCTCATTTCAATCTCTGGTTTTATGCAGCACCCCAACTCACCTTTCCCCTTAAGCAAGCATAAGTTGGTTTTCTAAATTTGAGACCCTGTTCTGTTTTGCAATTCAGTTCCTGTGTAGCCAAGTTTATATTCCGTGTATTAGTGATATCTTATGATGTTTCTTTTTCTGTGTGATTTATTTCAGTTAGAATCATCATACCTGAATCCACTCATTATGCTGCTACGGGCCTGATGACATAGATTTCCTTGCTGAGTGATATTGCATTGTATGTAAGTACCACAACTTCTTTATCCATTTTTCACTTTCTGCGATATTGAACTTGTACCGTAAACCAGATTCTTGTAAACAGAGCCGTCCCAACATTTGGGGTGGCTGTGTCTTTTGATTTTAATTTCCCTAAGCTATAGGACCATAAGTGGAAGTGCCCTAGGCTCTGTTGCTTTGTTTTTTAGATGTTTCAGGAAACACCATACACTTCTCCCGAGTGGCTGTTGGCAATTGACATCCCGCCCATCAGCATAACAAGGCTCCCAGTTCTCCATGGCCTGTCCTGCCTTTCTGGATTTTACACTTTTTTCAGATGGCCCTTTTGACCGGGGGGAAGTGAGACTTCATTGTAGTGCAGATTTCCTTTGCAAGCTTGCTTGGTTGGCCAAAAAGGGCGTATGCGTTTTTTCCTGAATATATTCAGGAAAAAACGCATACGCCCTTTTTGGACAAGTGCATCATTGTGGACGTTCTGCCTCTTTTCCTATGCTTTCAATGCAATTCCAGTCTACCTCCTGAAATCGGTTTCCTGCAATTCTGCCCCGCTTTCAAGTCCTCTTGGCAGCCTTACTTCAGTATATTTTTGGACGATAGCTGTCATTTATAACTCTGGAGGTTTGTGAATTACAGTGCCCCTGAGCTCCTTTCTTCAACTCGCTTTCTCGTGAGCTGGCCGCAACACCGCAGGATGGCTTCAGGCCCTAATCTGGTTCCGGCACGGCACGCTGAGCGTTTGGTTAATTCCTTTTCCTGGTGCGAAATGAGAGTTAAATTTGCCCGTCCAGACACCTCCAGCTAGTCTCTCATTGGTTCTCCCTATTCCTGTTCATCTTCCGCAGAAATTGCAAACTGGGCCAAACAGGAGGTTAAAGGCACTGACTCTCCAAGTCGGGAGAGTGTTAGTAAAGCGTCTGGAATGTTGCACCCGAGTACTTGGGGACGAAAACTGAGACATATTTGAACACGTCTTCCGATCTCACGGTTGATCATACTCTGGGTTCCACATGCATGTTTTAGCTGAAGGAAGAATACCTTAAACCTGGAGAGTTGAGACCCGTGGAATGGGTACCATGCAATATGACTTCAAAGGGTCTTCATTTGCTCACCGAACCTCTCCAATCCTATCACTGCTGCGTTTATGCCCCTGTACACACGCTTGATTCTCTTTCGGAGACATAGCAGTCCATAGGTTTTAAGATACTTCGTAGTCAGGTACATTCTTAGGCGTTTAATATGGGGTGTTGAGTCCATTTCGTTGAGCAAGGAGTAGCTCTTGTCTATTCCATATTTGGCTTAAGGAACTTTATCTGTGCTCATTTCAATCTCTGGTTTTATGCAGCACCCCAACTCACCTTTCCCCTTAAGCAAGCATAAGTTGGTTTTCTAAATTTGAGACCCTGTTCTGTTTTGTAATTCAGTTCCTATGTAGCCAAGTTTACATTCCGTGTATTAGTGATATCTTATGATGTTTCTTTTTCTGTGAGACTTATTTCAGTTAGAATCATCGTACCAGAATCCACTCATTATGCTGCTACGGGCCTGATGACATAGATTTCATTGCTGTGTGATATTGCATTGTACGTAAGTACCACAACTTCTTTATCCATTTTTCACTTTCTGCGATATTGAACTTGTACCGTAAACCAGGTTCTTGTAAACAGAGCCGTACCAACCTTTGGGGTGGCTGTGTCTTTTTGATTTTAATTTCCCTAAGCTATAGGACCATAAGTGGAAGTGCCCTAGGCTCTGTTGCTTTGTTTTTTAGATGTTTCAGGAAACACCATACACTTCTCCCGAGTGGCTGTTGGCAATTGACATCCCGCCCATCAGCATAACAAGGCTCCCAGTTCTCCATGGCCTGTCCTGCCTTTCTGGATTTTACACTTTTTTCAGATGGCCCTTTTGACCGGGGGGAAGTGAGACTTCATTGTAGTGCAGATTTCCTTTGCAACCTTGCTTGGTTGGCCAAAAAGGGCGTATGCGTTTTTTCCTGAATATATTCAGGAAAAAACGCATACGCCCTTTTTGGCCAAGTGCATCATTGTGGACGTTCTGCCTCTTTTCCTATGCTTTAAATGCAATTCCAGTCTACCTCCTGAAATTGGTTTCCTGCAATTCTGCCCCGCTTTCAAGTCCTCTTGGCAGCCTTACTTCAGTATATTTTTGGACGATAGCTGTCATTTATAACTCTGGAGGTTTGTGAATTACAGTGCCCCTGAGCTCCTTTCTTCAACTCGCTTTCTCGTGAGCTGGCCGCAACACCGCAGGATTGCTTCAGGCCCTAATCTGGTTCCGGCACAGCACGCTGAGCGTTTGGTTAATTCCTTTTCCTGGTACGAAATGAGAGTTAAATTTGCCCGTCCAGACACCTCCAGCTAGTCTCTCATTGGTTCTCCCTATTCCTGTTCATCTTCCGCAGAAATTGCAAACTGGGCCAAACAGGAGGTTAAAGGCACTGACTCTCCAAGTCGGGAGAGTGTTAGTAAAGTGTCTGGAATGTTGCACCCGAGTACCAGGGGACGGAAACTGACACATATTGGAACACGTCTCCCGATCACACGGTTGATCATACTCTGGGTTCCACATGCATGTTTTAGCTGAAGGAAGAATCCCTTAAACCTGGAGAGTTGAGACCCGTGGAATTGGTACCATGCAATATGATTTCAAAGGGTCTTCATTTGCTCACCGAACCTCTCCAGTCCTATCACTGCTGCGTTTATGCCCCTGTACACTCGCTTGATTCTCTTTCGGAGACATAGCAGTCCATAGGTTTTAAGATACTTCCTAGTCAGGTACATTCTTTGGCGTTTAATATGGGGTGTTGAGTCCATTTCCTTGAGCAAGGAGTAGCTCTTGTCTATTCCATATTTGGCTTAAGGAACTTTATCTGTGCTCATTTCAATGTCTGGTTTTATGCAGCACCCCAACTCACCTTTCCCCTTAAGCAAGCATAAGTTGGTTTTCTAAATTTGAGACCCTGTTCTGTTTTGCAATTCAGTTCCTGTGTAGCCAAGTTTACATTCCGTGTATTAGTGATATCTTATGATGTTTCTTTTTCTGTGTGACTTATTTCAGTTAGAATCATCATACCTGAATCCACTCATTATGCTGCTACGGGCCTGATGACATAGATTTCCTTGCTGAGTGATATTGCATTGTACGTAAGTACCACAACTTCTTTATCCATTTTTCACTTTCTGCGATATTGAACTTGTACCGTAAACCAGGTTCTTGTAAACAGAGCCGTCCCAACCTTTGGGGTGGCTGTGTCTTTTGATTTTAATTTCCCTAAGCTATAGGACCATAAGTGGAAGTGCCCTAGGCTCTGTTGCTTTGTTTTTTAGATGTTTCAGGAAACACCATACACTTCTCCCGAGTGGCTGTTGGCAATTGACATCCCGCCCATCAGCATAACAAGGCTCCCAGTTCTCCATGGCCTGTCCTGCCTTTCTGGATTTTACACTTTTTTCAGATGGCCCTTTTGACCGGGGGGAAGTGAGACTTCATTGTAGTGCAGATTTCCTTTGCAAGCTTGCTTGGTTGGCCAAAAAGGGCGTATGCGTTTTTTCCTGAATATATTCAGGAAAAAACGCATACGCCCTTTTTGGCCAAGTGCCTCATTGTGGACGTTCTGCCTCTTTTCCTATGCTTTAAATGCAATTCCAGTCTACCTCCTGAAATCGGTTTCCTGCAATTCTGCCCCGCTTTCAAGTCCTCTTGGCAGCCTTACTTCAGTATATTTTTGGACGATAGCTGTCATTTATAACTCTGGAGGTTTGTGAATTACAGTGCCCCTGAGCTCCTTTCTTCAACTCGCTTTCTCGTGAGCTGGCCGCAACACCGCAGGATGGCTTCAGGCCCTAATCTGGTTCCGGCACGGCACGCTGAGCGTTTGGTTAATTCCTTTTCCTGGTGCGAAATGAGAGTTAAATTTGCCCGTCCAGACACCTCCAGCTAGTCTCTCATTGGTTCTCCCTATTCCTGTTCATCTTCCGCAGAAATTGCAAACTGGGCCAAACAGGAGGTTAAAGGCACTGACTCTCCAAGTCGGGAGAGTGTTAGTAAAGCGTCTGGAATGTTGCACCCGAGTACTTGGGGACGAAAACTGAGACATATTTGAACACGTCTTCCGATCTCACGGTTGATCATACTCTGGGTTCCACATGCATGTTTTAGCTGAAGGAAGAATACCTTAAACCTGGAGAGTTGAGACCCGTGGAATGGGTACCATGCAATATGACTTCAAAGGGTCTTCATTTGCTCACCGAACCTCTCCAATCCTATCACTGCTGCGTTTATGCCCCTGTACACACGCTTGATTCTCTTTCGGAGACATAGCAGTCCATAGGTTTTAAGATACTTCCTAGTCAGGTACATTCTTAGGCGTTTAATATGGGGTGTTGAGTCCATTTCGTTGAGCAAGGAGTAGCTCTTGTCTATTCCATATTTGGCTTAAGGAACTTTATCTGTGCTCATTTCAATCTCTGGTTTTATGCAGCACCCCAACTCACCTTTCCCCTTAAGCAAGCATAAGTTGGTTTTCTAAATTTGAGACCCTGTTCTGTTTTGTAATTCAGTTCCTATGTAGCCAAGTTTACATTCCGTGTATTAGTGATATCTTATGATGTTTCTTTTTCTGTGAGACTTATTTCAGTTAGAATCATCGTACCAGAATCCACTCATTATGCTGCTACGGGCCTGATGACATAGATTTCATTGCTGTGTGATATTGCATTGTACGTAAGTACCACAACTTCTTTATCCATTTTTCACTTTCTGCGATATTGAACTTGTACCGTAAACCAGGTTCTTGTAAACAGAGCCGTCCCAACCTTTGGGGTGGCTGTGTCTTTTTGATTTTAATTTCCCTAAGCTATAGGACCATAAGTGGAAGTGCCCTAGGCTCTGTTGCTTTGTTTTTTAGATGTTTCAGGAAACACCATACACTTCTCCCGAGTGGCTGTTGGCAATTGATATCCCGCCCATCAGCATAACAAGGCTCCCAGTTCTCCATGGCCTGTCCTGCCTTTCTGGATTTTACACTTTTTTCAGATGGCCCTTTTGACCGGGGGGAAGTGAGACTTCATTGTAGTGCAGATTTCCTTTGCAACCTTGCTTGGTTGGCCAAAAAGGGCGTATGCGTTTTTTCCTGAATATATTCAGGAAAAAACGCATACGCCCTTTTTGGCCAAGTGCATCATTGTGGACGTTCTGCCTCTTTTCCTATGCTTTAAATGCAATTCCAGTCTACCTCCTGAAATTGGTTTCCTGCAATTCTGCCCCGCTTTCAAGTCCTCTTGGCAGCCTTACTTCAGTATATTTTTGGACGATAGCTGTCATTTATAACTCTGGAGGTTTGTGAATTACAGTGCCCCTGAGCTCCTTTCTTCAACTCGCTTTCTCGTGAGCTGGCCGCAACACCGCAGGATTGCTTCAGGCCCTAATCTGCTTCCGGCACGGCACGCTGAGCGTTTGGTTAATTCCTTTTCCTGGTACGAAATGAGAGTTAAATTTGCCAGTCCAGACACCTCCAGCTAGTCTCTCATTGGTTCTCCCTATTCCTGTTCATCTTCCGCAGAAATTGCAAACTGGGCCAAACAGGAGGTTAAAGGCACTGACTCTCCAAGTCGGGAGAGTGTTAGTAAAGTGTCTGGAATGTTGCACCCGAGTACCAGGGGACGGAAACTGACACATATTGGAACACGTCTCCCGATCACACGGTTGATCATACTCTGGGTTCCACATGCATGTTTTAGCTGAAGGAAGAATCCCTTAAACCTGGAGAGTTGAGACCCGTGGAATTGATACCATGCAATATGATTTCAAAGGGTCTTCATTTGCTCACCGAACCTCTCCAGTCCTATCACTGCTGCGTTTATGCCCCTGTACACTCGCTTGATTCTCTTTCGGAGACATAGCAGTCCATAGGTTTTAAGATACTTCCTAGTCAGGTACATTCTTTGGCGTTTAATATGGGGTGTTGAGTCCATTTCCTTGAGCAAGGAGTAGCTCTTGTCTATTCCATATTTGGCTTAAGGAACTTTATCTGTGCTCATTTCAATCTCTGGTTTTATGCAGCACCCCAACTCACCTTTCCCCTTAAGCAAGCATAAGTTGGTTTTCTAAATTTGAGACCCTGTTCTGTTTTGCAATTCAGTTCCTGTGTAGCCAAGTTTACATTCCGTGTATTAGTGATATCTTATGATGTTTCTTTTTCTGTGTGACTTATTTCAGTTAGAATCATCATACCTGAATCCACTCATTATGCTGCTACGGGCCTGATGACATAGATTTCCTTGCTGAGTGATATTGCATTGTACGTAAGTACCACAACTTCTTTATCCATTTTTCACTTTCTGCGATATTGAACTTGTACCGTAAACCAGGTTCTTGTAAACAGAGCCGTCCCAACCTTTGGGGTGGCTGTGTCTTTTTGATTTTAATTTCCCTAAGCTATAGGACCATAAGTGGAAGTGCCCTAGGCTCTGTTGCTTTGTTTTTTAGATGTTTCAGGAAACACCATACACTTCTCCCGAGTGGCTGTTGGCAATTGACATCCCGCCCATCAGCATAACAAGGCTCCCAGTTCTCCATGGCCTGTCCTGCCTTTCTGGATTTTACACTTTTTTCAGATGGCCCTTTTGACCGGGGGTAAGTGAGACTTCATTGTAGTGCAGATTTCCTTTGCAAGCTTGCTTGGTTGGCCAAAAAGGGCGTATGCGTTTTTTCCTGAATATATTCAGGAAAAAACGCATACGCCCTTTTTGGCCAAGTGCCTCATTGTGGACGTTCTGCCTCTTTTCCTATGCTTTAAATGCAATTCCAGTCTACCTCCTGAAATCGGTTTCCTGCAATTCTGCCCCGCTTTCAAGTCCTCTTGGCAGCCTTACTTCAGTATATTTTTGGACGATAGCTGTCATTTATAACTCTGCAGGTTTGTGAATTACAGTGCCCCTGAGCTCCTTTCTTCAACTCGCTTTCTCGTGAGCTGGCCGCAACACCGCAGGATGGCTTCAGGCCCTAATCTGGTTCCGGCACGGCACGCTGAGCGTTTGGTTAATTCCTTTTCCTGGTGCGAAATGAGAGTTAAATTTGCCCGTCCAGACACCTCCAGCTAGTCTCTCATTGGTTCTCCCTATTCCTGTTCATCTTCCGCAGAAATTGCAAACTGGGCCAAACAGGAGGTTAAAGGCACTGACTCTCCAAGTCGGGAGAGTGTTAGTAAAGCGTCTGGAATGTTGCACCCGAGTACCTGGGGACGAAAACTGAGACATATTTGAACACGTCTTCCGATCTCACGGTTGATCATACTCTGGGTTCCACATGCATGTTTTAGCTGAAGGAAGAATACCTTAAACCTGGAGAGTTGAGACCCGTGGAATGGGTACCATGCAATATGACTTCAAAGGGTCTTCATTTGCTCACCGAACCTCTCCAATCCTATCACTGCTGCGTTTATGCCCCTGTACACACGCTTGATTCTCTTTCGGAGACATAGCAGTCCATAGGTTTTAAGATACTTCCTAGTCAGGTACATTTTTAGGCGTTTAATATGGGGTGTTGAGTCCATTTCGTTGAGCAAGGAGTAGCTCTTGTCTATTCCATATTTGGCTTAAGGAACTTTATCTGTGCTCATTTCAATCTCTGGTTTTATGCAGCACCCCAACTCACCTTTCCCCTTAAGCAAGCATAAGTTGGTTTTCTAAATTTGAGACCCTGTTCTGTTTTGTAATTCAGTTCCTATGTAGCCAAGTTTACATTCCGTGTATTAGTGATATCTTATGATGTTTCTTTTTCTGTGAGACTTATTTCAGTTAGAATCATCGTACCAGAATCCACTCATTATGCTGCTACGGGCCTGATGACATAGATTTCATTGCTGTGTGATATTGCATTGTACGTAAGTACCACAACTTCTTTATCCATTTTTCACTTTCTGCGATATTGAACTTGTACCGTAAACCAGGTTCTTGTAAACAGAGCCGTCCCAACCTTTGGGGTGGCTGTGTCTTTTTGATTTTAATTTCCCTAAGCTATAGGACCATAAGTGGAAGTGCCCTAGGCTCTGTTGCTTTGTTTTTTAGATGTTTCAGGAAACACCATACACTTCTCCCGAGTGGCTGTTGGCAATTGACATCCCGCCCATCAGCATAACAAGGCTCCCAGTTCTCCATGGCCTGTCCTGCCTTTCTGGATTTTACACTTTTTTCAGATGGCCCTTTTGACCGGGGGGAAGTGAGACTTCATTGTAGTGCAGATTTCCTTTGCAAGCTTGCTTGGTTGGCCAAAAAGGGCGTATGCGTTTTTTCCTGAATATATTCAGGAAAAAACGCATACGCCCTTTTTGGCCAAGTGCATCATTGTGGACGTTCTGCCTCTTTTCCTATGCTTTCAATGCAATTCCAGTCTACCTCCTGAAATCGGTTTCCTGCAATTCTGCCCCGCTTTCAAGTCCTCTTGGCAGCCTTACTTCAGTATATTTTTGGACGATAGCTGTCATTTATAACTCTGGAGGTTTGTGAATTACAGTGCCCCTGAGCTCCTTTCTTCAACTCGCTTTCTTGTGAGCTGGCCGCAACACCGCAGGATGGCTTCAGGCCGTAATCTGGTTCCGGCACGGCATGCTGAGCCTTTGGTTAATTCCTCTTCCTGGTGGGAAATGAGAGTTAAATTTGCCCGTCCAGACACCTCCAGCTAGTCTCTCATTGGTTCTCCCTATTCCTGTACATCTTCCGCAGAAATTGCAAACTGGGCCAAACAGGAGGTTAAAGGCACTGACTCTCCAAGTCGGGAGAGTGTTAGTAAAGTGTCTGGAATGTTTCACCCGAGTACCAGGGGACGGAAACTGACACATATTGGAACACGTCTCCCGATCACACGGTTGATCATACTCTGGGTTCCACATGCATGTTTTAGCTGAAGGAAGAATCCCTTAAACCTGGAGAGTTGAGACCCGTGGAATGGGTACCATGCAATATGATTTCAAAGGGTCTTCATTTGCTCACCGAACCTCTCCAGTCCTATCACTGCTGCGTTTATGCCCCTGTACACTCACTTGATTCTCTTTCGGAGACATAGCAGTCCATAGGTTTTAAGATACTTCCTAGTCAGGTACATTCTTTGGCGTTTAATATGGGGTGTTGAGTCCATTTCCTTGAGCAAGGAGTAGCTCTTGTCTATTCCATACTTGGCTTAAGGAACTTTATCTGTGCTCATTTCAATCTCTGGTTTTATGCAGCACCCCAACTCACCTTTCCCCTTAAGCAAGCATAAGTTGGTTTTCTAAATTTGAGACCCTGTTCTGTTTTGCAATTCAGTTCCTGTGTAGCCAAGTTTACATTCCGTGTATTAGTGATATCTTATGATGTTTCTTTTTCTGTGTGACTTATTTCAGTTAGAATCATCATACCTGAATCCACTCATTATGCTGCTACGGGCCTGATGACATAGATTTCCTTGCTGTGTGATATTGCATTGTACGTAAGTACCACAACTTCTTTATCCATTTTTCACTTTCTGCGATATTGAACTTGTACCGTAAACCAGGTTCTTGTAAACAGAGCCGTCCCAACCTTTGGGGTGGCTGTGTCTTTTGATTTTAATTTCCCTAAGCTATAGGACCATAAGTGGAAGTGCCCTAGGCTCTGTTGCTTTGTTTTTTAGATGTTTCAGGAAACACCATACACTTCTCCCGAGTGGCTGTTGGCAATTGACATCCCGCCCATCAGCATAACAAGGCTCCCAGTTCTCCATGGCCTGTCCTGCCTTTCTGGATTTTACACTTTTTTCAGATGGCCCTTTTGACCGGGGGGAAGTGAGACTTCATTGTAGTGCAGATTTCCTTTGCAAGCTTGCTTGGTTGGCCAAAAAGGGCGTATGCGTTTTTTCCTGAATATATTCAGGAAAAAACGCATACGCCCTTTTTGGCCAAGTGCATCATTGTGGACGTTCTGCCTCTTTTCCTATGCTTTAAATGCAATTCCAGTCTACCTCCTGAAATCGGTTTCCTGCAATTCTGCCCCGCTTTCAAGTCCTCTTGGCAGCCTTACTTCAGTATATTTTTGGACGATAGCTGTCATTTATAACTCTGGAGGTTTGTGAATTACAGTGCCCCTGAGCTCCTTTCTTCAACTCGCTTTCTCGTGAGCTGGCCGCAACACCGCAGGATGGCTTCAGGCCCTAATCTGGTTCCGGCACGGCACGCTGAGCGTTTGGTTAATTCCTTTTCCTGGTGCGAAATGAGAGTTAAATTTGCCCGTCCAGACACCTCCAGCTAGTCTCTCATTGGTTCTCCCTATTCCTGTTCATCTTCCGCAGAAATTGCAAACTGGGCCAAACAGGAGGTTAAAGGCACTGACTCTCCAAGTCGGGAGAGTGTTAGTAAAGCGTCTGGAATGTTGCACCCGAGTACTTGGGGACGAAAACTGAGACATATTTGAACACGTCTTCCGATCTCACGGTTGATCATACTCTGGGTTCCACATGCATGTTTTAGCTGAAGGAAGAATACCTTAAACCTGGAGAGTTGAGACCCGTGGAATGGGTACCATGCAATATGACTTCAAAGGGTCTTCATTTGCTCACCGAACCTCTCCAATCCTATCACTGCTGCGTTTATGCCCCTGTACACACGCTTGATTCTCTTTCGGAGACATAGCAGTCCATAGGTTTTAAGATACTTCGTAGTCAGGTACATTCTTAGGCGTTTAATATGGGGTGTTGAGTCCATTTCGTTGAGCAAGGAGTAGCTCTTGTCTATTCCATATTTGGCTTAAGGAACTTTATCTGTGCTCATTTCAATCTCTGGTTTTATGCAGCACCCCAACTCACCTTTCCCCTTAAGCAAGCATAAGTTGGTTTTCTAAATTTGAGACCCTGTTCTGTTTTGCAATTCAGTTCCTGTGTAGCCAAGTTTACATTCCGTGTATTAGTGATATCTTATGATGTTTCTTTTTCTGTGTGACTTATTTCAGTTAGAATCATCATACCTGAATCCACTCATTATGCTGCTACGGGCCTGATGACATAGATTTCCTTGCTGAGTGATATTGCATTGTACGTAAGTACCACAACTTCTTTATCCATTTTTCACTTTCTGCGATATTGAACTTGTACCGTAAACCAGGTTCTTGTAAACAGAGCCGTCCCAACCTTTGGGGTGGCTGTGTCTTTTTGATTTTAATTTCCCTAAGCTATAGGACCATAAGTGGAAGTGCCCTAGGCTCTGTTGCTTTGTTTTTTAGATGTTTCAGGAAACACCATACACTTCTCCCGAGTGGCTGTTGGCAATTGACATCCCGCCCATCAGCATAACAAGGCTCCCAGTTCTCCATGGCCTGTCCTGCCTTTCTGGATTTTACACTTTTTTCAGATGGCCCTTTTGACCGGGGGTAAGTGAGACTTCATTGTAGTGCAGATTTCCTTTGCAAGCTTGCTTGGTTGGCCAAAAAGGGCGTATGCGTTTTTTCCTGAATATATTCAGGAAAAAACGCATACGCCCTTTTTGGCCAAGTGCCTCATTGTGGACGTTCTGCCTCTTTTCCTATGCTTTAAATGCAATTCCAGTCTACCTCCTGAAATCGGTTTCCTGCAATTCTGCCCCGCTTTCAAGTCCTCTTGGCAGCCTTACTTCAGTATATTTTTGGACGATAGCTGTCATTTATAACTCTGCAGGTTTGTGAATTACAGTGGCCCTGAGCTCCTTTCTTCAACTCGCTTTCTCGTGAGCTGGCCGCAACACCGCAGGATGGCTTCAGGCCCTAATCTGGTTCCGGCACGGCACGCTGAGCGTTTGGTTAATTCCTTTTCCTGGTGCGAAATGAGAGTTAAATTTGCCCGTCCAGACACCTCCAGCTAGTCTCTCATTGGTTCTCCCTATTCCTGTTCATCTTCCGCAGAAATTGCAAACTGGGCCAAACAGGAGGTTAAAGGCACTGACTCTCCAAGTCGGGAGAGTGTTAGTAAAGCGTCTGGAATGTTGCACCCGAGTACCTGGGGACGAAAACTGAGACATATTTGAACACGTCTTCCGATCTCACGGTTGATCATACTCTGGGTTCCACATGCATGTTTTAGCTGAAGGAAGAATACCTTAAACCTGGAGAGTTGAGACCCGTGGAATGGGTACCATGCAATATGACTTCAAAGGGTCTTCATTTGCTCACCGAACCTCTCCAATCCTATCACTGCTGCGTTTATGCCCCTGTACACACGCTTGATTCTCTTTCGGAGACATAGCAGTCCATAGGTTTTAAGATACTTCCTAGTCAGGTACATTTTTAGGCGTTTAATATGGGGTGTTGAGTCCATTTCGTTGAGCAAGGAGTAGCTCTTGTCTATTCCATATTTGGCTTAAGGAACTTTATCTGTGCTCATTTCAATCTCTGGTTTTATGCAGCACCCCAACTCACCTTTCCCCTTAAGCAAGCATAAGTTGGTTTTCTAAATTTGAGACCCTGTTCTGTTTTGTAATTCAGTTCCTATGTAGCCAAGTTTACATTCCGTGTATTAGTGATATCTTATGATGTTTCTTTTTCTGTGAGACTTATTTCAGTTAGAATCATCGTACCAGAATCCACTCATTATGCTGCTACGGGCCTGATGACATAGATTTCATTGCTGTGTGATATTGCATTGTACGTAAGTACCACAACTTCTTTATCCATTTTTCACTTTCTGCGATATTGAACTTGTACCGTAAACCAGGTTCTTGTAAACAGAGCCGTCCCAACCTTTGGGGTGGCTGTGTCTTTTTGATTTTAATTTCCCTAAGCTATAGGACCATAAGTGGAAGTGCCCTAGGCTCTGTTGCTTTGTTTTTTAGATGTTTCAGGAAACACCATACACTTCTCCCGAGTGGCTGTTGGCAATTGACATCCCGCCCATCAGCATAACAAGGCTCCCAGTTCTCCATGGCCTGTCCTGCCTTTCTGGATTTTACACTTTTTTCAGATGGCCCTTTTGACCGGGGGGAAGTGAGACTTCATTGTAGTGCAGATTTCCTTTGCAAGCTTGCTTGGTTGGCCAAAAAGGGCGTATGCGTTTTTTCCTGAATATATTCAGGAAAAAACGCATACGCCCTTTTTGGCCAAGTGCATCATTGTGGACGTTCTGCCTCTTTTCCTATGCTTTCAATGCAATTCCAGTCTACCTCCTGAAATCGGTTTCCTGCAATTCTGCCCCGCTTTCAAGTCCTCTTGGCAGCCTTACTTCAGTATATTTTTGGACGATAGCTGTCATTTATAACTCTGGAGGTTTGTGAATTACAGTGCCCCTGAGCTCCTTTCTTCAACTCGCTTTCTTGTGAGCTGGCCGCAACACCGCAGGATGGCTTCAGGCCGTAATCTGGTTCCGGCACGGCATGCTGAGCCTTTGGTTAATTCCTCTTCCTGGTGGGAAATGAGAGTTAAATTTGCCCGTCCAGACACCTCCAGCTAGTCTCTCATTGGTTCTCCCTATTCCTGTACATCTTCCGCAGAAATTGCAAACTGGGCCAAACAGGAGGTTAAAGGCACTGACTCTCCAAGTCGGGAGAGTGTTAGTAAAGTGTCTGGAATGTTTCACCCGAGTACCAGGGGACGGAAACTGACACATATTGGAACACGTCTCCCGATCACACGGTTGATCATACTCTGGGTTCCACATGCATGTTTTAGCTGAAGGAAGAATCCCTTAAACCTGGAGAGTTGAGACCCGTGGAATGGGTACCATGCAATATGATTTCAAAGGGTCTTCATTTGCTCACCGAACCTCTCCAGTCCTATCACTGCTGCGTTTATGCCCCTGTACACTCACTTGATTCTCTTTCGGAGACATAGCAGTCCATAGGTTTTAAGATACTTCCTAGTCAGGTACATTCTTTGGCGTTTAATATGGGGTGTTGAGTCCATTTCCTTGAGCAAGGAGTAGCTCTTGTCTATTCCATACTTGGCTTAAGGAACTTTATCTGTGCTCATTTCAATCTCTGGTTTTATGCAGCACCCCAACTCACCTTTCCCCTTAAGCAAGCATAAGTTGGTTTTCTAAATTTGAGACCCTGTTCTGTTTTGCAATTCAGTTCCTGTGTAGCCAAGTTTACATTCCGTGTATTAGTGATATCTTATGATGTTTCTTTTTCTGTGTGACTTATTTCAGTTAGAATCATCATACCTGAATCCACTCATTATGCTGCTACGGGCCTGATGACATAGATTTCCTTGCTGTGTGATATTGCATTGTACGTAAGTACCACAACTTCTTTATCCATTTTTCACTTTCTGCGATATTGAACTTGTACCGTAAACCAGGTTCTTGTAAACAGAGCCGTCCCAACCTTTGGGGTGGCTGTGTCTTTTGATTTTAATTTCCCTAAGCTATAGGACCATAAGTGGAAGTGCCCTAGGCTCTGTTGCTTTGTTTTTTAGATGTTTCAGGAAACACCATACACTTCTCCCGAGTGGCTGTTGGCAATTGACATCCCGCCCATCAGCATAACAAGGCTCCCAGTTCTCCATGGCCTGTCCTGCCTTTCTGGATTTTACACTTTTTTCAGATGGCCCTTTTGACCGGGGGGAAGTGAGACTTCATTGTAGTGCAGATTTCCTTTGCAAGCTTGCTTGGTTGGCCAAAAAGGGCGTATGCGTTTTTTCCTGAATATATTCAGGAAAAAACGCATACGCCCTTTTTGGCCAAGTGCATCATTGTGGACGTTCTGCCTCTTTTCCTATGCTTTAAATGCAATTCCAGTCTACCTCCTGAAATCGGTTTCCTGCAATTCTGCCCCGCTTTCAAGTCCTCTTGGCAGCCTTACTTCAGTATATTTTTGGACGATAGCTGTCATTTATAACTCTGGAGGTTTGTGAATTACAGTGCCCCTGAGCTCCTTTCTTCAACTCGCTTTCTCGTGAGCTGGCCGCAACACCGCAGGATGGCTTCAGGCCCTAATCTGGTTCCGGCACGGCACGCTGAGCGTTTGGTTAATTCCTTTTCCTGGTGCGAAATGAGAGTTAAATTTGCCCGTCCAGACACCTCCAGCTAGTCTCTCATTGGTTCTCCCTATTCCTGTTCATCTTCCGCAGAAATTGCAAACTGGGCCAAACAGGAGGTTAAAGGCACTGACTCTCCAAGTCGGGAGAGTGTTAGTAAAGCGTCTGGAATGTTGCACCCGAGTACTTGGGGACGAAAACTGAGACATATTTGAACACGTCTTCCGATCTCACGGTTGATCATACTCTGGGTTCCACATGCATGTTTTAGCTGAAGGAAGAATACCTTAAACCTGGAGAGTTGAGACCCGTGGAATGGGTACCATGCAATATGACTTCAAAGGGTCTTCATTTGCTCACCGAACCTCTCCAATCCTATCACTGCTGCGTTTATGCCCCTGTACACACGCTTGATTCTCTTTTGGAGACATAGCAGTCCATAGGTTTTAAGATACTTCGTAGTCAGGTACATTCTTAGGCGTTTAATATGGGGTGTTGAGTCCATTTCGTTGAGCAAGGAGTAGCTCTTGTCTATTCCATATTTGGCTTAAGGAACTTTATCTGTGCTCATTTCAATCTCTGGTTTTATGCAGCACCCCAACTCACCTTTCCCCTTAAGCAAGCATAAGTTGGTTTTCTAAATTTGAGACCCTGTTCTGTTTTGCAATTCAGTTCCTGTGTAGCCAAGTTTACATTCCGTGTATTAGTGATATCTTATGATGTTTCTTTTTCTGTGTGACTTATTTCAGTTAGAATCATCATACCTGAATCCACTCATTATGCTGCTACGGGCCTGATGACATAGATTTCCTTGCTGAGTGATATTGCATTGTACGTAAGTACCACAACTTCTTTATCCATTTTTCACTTTCTGCGATATTGAACTTGTACCGTAAACCAGGTTCTTGTAAACAGAGCCGTCCCAACCTTTGGGGTGGCTGTGTCTTTTTGATTTTAATTTCCCTAAGCTATAGGACCATAAGTGGAAGTGCCCTAGGCTCTGTTGCTTTGTTTTTTAGATGTTTCAGGAAACACCATACACTTCTCCCGAGTGGCTGTTGGCAATTGACATCCCGCCCATCAGCATAACAAGGCTCCCAGTTCTCCATGGCCTGTCCTGCCTTTCTGGATTTTACACTTTTTTCAGATGGCCCTTTTGACCGGGGGTAAGTGAGACTTCATTGTAGTGCAGATTTCCTTTGCAAGCTTGCTTGGTTGGCCAAAAAGGGCGTATGCGTTTTTTCCTGAATATATTCAGGAAAAAACGCATACGCCCTTTTTGGCCAAGTGCCTCATTGTGGACGTTCTGCCTCTTTTCCTATGCTTTAAATGCAATTCCAGTCTACCTCCTGAAATCGGTTTCCTGCAATTCTGCCCCGCTTTCAAGTCCTCTTGGCAGCCTTACTTCAGTATATTTTTGGACGATAGCTGTCATTTATAACTCTGCAGGTTTGTGAATTACAGTGGCCCTGAGCTCCTTTCTTCAACTCGCTTTCTCGTGAGCTGGCCGCAACACCGCAGGATGGCTTCAGGCCCTAATCTGGTTCCGGCACGGCACGCTGAGCGTTTGGTTAATTCCTTTTCCTGGTGCGAAATGAGAGTTAAATTTGCCCGTCCAGACACCTCCAGCTAGTCTCTCATTGGTTCTCCCTATTCCTGTTCATCTTCCGCAGAAATTGCAAACTGGGCCAAACAGGAGGTTAAAGGCACTGACTCTCCAAGTCGGGAGAGTGTTAGTAAAGCGTCTGGAATGTTGCACCCGAGTACCTGGGGACGAAAACTGAGACATATTTGAACACGTCTTCCGATCTCACGGTTGATCATACTCTGGGTTCCACATGCATGTTTTAGCTGAAGGAAGAATACCTTAAACCTGGAGAGTTGAGACCCGTGGAATGGGTACCATGCAATATGACTTCAAAGGGTCTTCATTTGCTCACCGAACCTCTCCAATCCTATCACTGCTGCGTTTATGCCCCTGTACACACGCTTGATTCTCTTTCGGAGACATAGCAGTCCATAGGTTTTAAGATACTTCCTAGTCAGGTACATTTTTAGGCGTTTAATATGGGGTGTTGAGTCCATTTCGTTGAGCAAGGAGTAGCTCTTGTCTATTCCATATTTGGCTTAAGGAACTTTATCTGTGCTCATTTCAATCTCTGGTTTTATGCAGCACCCCAACTCACCTTTCCCCTTAAGCAAGCATAAGTTGGTTTTCTAAATTTGAGACCCTGTTCTGTTTTGTAATTCAGTTCCTATGTAGCCAAGTTTACATTCCGTGTATTAGTGATATCTTATGATGTTTCTTTTTCTGTGAGACTTATTTCAGTTAGAATCATCGTACCAGAATCCACTCATTATGCTGCTACGGGCCTGATGACATAGATTTCATTGCTGTGTGATATTGCATTGTACGTAAGTACCACAACTTCTTTATCCATTTTTCACTTTCTGCGATATTGAACTTGTACCGTAAACCAGGTTCTTGTAAACAGAGCCGTCCCAACCTTTGGGGTGGCTGTGTCTTTTTGATTTTAATTTCCCTAAGCTATAGGACCATAAGTGGAAGTGCCCTAGGCTCTGTTGCTTTGTTTTTTAGATGTTTCAGGAAACACCATACACTTCTCCCGAGTGGCTGTTGGCAATTGACATCCCGCCCATCAGCATAACAAGGCTCCCAGTTCTCCATGGCCTGTCCTGCCTTTCTGGATTTTACACTTTTTTCAGATGGCCCTTTTGACCGGGGGGAAGTGAGACTTCATTGTAGTGCAGATTTCCTTTGCAAGCTTGCTTGGTTGGCCAAAAAGGGCGTATGCGTTTTTTCCTGAATATATTCAGGAAAAAACGCATACGCCCTTTTTGGCCAAGTGCATCATTGTGGACGTTCTGCCTCTTTTCCTATGCTTTCAATGCAATTCCAGTCTACCTCCTGAAATCGGTTTCCTGCAATTCTGCCCCGCTTTCAAGTCCTCTTGGCAGCCTTACTTCAGTATATTTTTGGACGATAGCTGTCATTTATAACTCTGGAGGTTTGTGAATTACAGTGCCCCTGAGCTCCTTTCTTCAACTCGCTTTCTTGTGAGCTGGCCGCAACACCGCAGGATGGCTTCAGGCCGTAATCTGGTTCCGGCACGGCATGCTGAGCCTTTGGTTAATTCCTCTTCCTGGTGGGAAATGAGAGTTAAATTTGCCCGTCCAGACACCTCCAGCTAGTCTCTCATTGGTTCTCCCTATTCCTGTACATCTTCCGCAGAAATTGCAAACTGGGCCAAACAGGAGGTTAAAGGCACTGACTCTCCAAGTCGGGAGAGTGTTAGTAAAGTGTCTGGAATGTTTCACCCGAGTACCAGGGGACGGAAACTGACACATATTGGAACACGTCTCCCGATCACACGGTTGATCATACTCTGGGTTCCACATGCATGTTTTAGCTGAAGGAAGAATCCCTTAAACCTGGAGAGTTGAGACCCGTGGAATGGGTACCATGCAATATGATTTCAAAGGGTCTTCATTTGCTCACCGAACCTCTCCAGTCCTATCACTGCTGCGTTTATGCCCCTGTACACTCACTTGATTCTCTTTCGGAGACATAGCAGTCCATAGGTTTTAAGATACTTCCTAGTCAGGTACATTCTTTGGCGTTTAATATGGGGTGTTGAGTCCATTTCCTTGAGCAAGGAGTAGCTCTTGTCTATTCCATACTTGGCTTAAGGAACTTTATCTGTGCTCATTTCAATCTCTGGTTTTATGCAGCACCCCAACTCACCTTTCCCCTTAAGCAAGCATAAGTTGGTTTTCTAAATTTGAGACCCTGTTCTGTTTTGCAATTCAGTTCCTGTGTAGCCAAGTTTACATTCCGTGTATTAGTGATATCTTATGATGTTTCTTTTTCTGTGTGACTTATTTCAGTTAGAATCATCATACCTGAATCCACTCATTATGCTGCTACGGGCCTGATGACATAGATTTCCTTGCTGTGTGATATTGCATTGTACGTAAGTACCACAACTTCTTTATCCATTTTTCACTTTCTGCGATATTGAACTTGTACCGTAAACCAGGTTCTTGTAAACAGAGCCGTCCCAACCTTTGGGGTGGCTGTGTCTTTTGATTTTAATTTCCCTAAGCTATAGGACCATAAGTGGAAGTGCCCTAGGCTCTGTTGCTTTGTTTTTTAGATGTTTCAGGAAACACCATACACTTCTCCCGAGTGGCTGTTGGCAATTGACATCCCGCCCATCAGCATAACAAGGCTCCCAGTTCTCCATGGCCTGTCCTGCCTTTCTGGATTTTACACTTTTTTCAGATGGCCCTTTTGACCGGGGGGAAGTGAGACTTCATTGTAGTGCAGATTTCCTTTGCAAGCTTGCTTGGTTGGCCAAAAAGGGCGTATGCGTTTTTTCCTGAATATATTCAGGAAAAAACGCATACGCCCTTTTTGGCCAAGTGCATCATTGTGGACGTTCTGCCTCTTTTCCTATGCTTTAAATGCAATTCCAGTCTACCTCCTGAAATCGGTTTCCTGCAATTCTGCCCCGCTTTCAAGTCCTCTTGGCAGCCTTACTTCAGTATATTTTTGGACGATAGCTGTCATTTATAACTCTGGAGGTTTGTGAATTACAGTGCCCCTGAGCTCCTTTCTTCAACTCGCTTTCTCGTGAGCTGGCCGCAACACCGCAGGATGGCTTCAGGCCCTAATCTGGTTCCGGCACGGCACGCTGAGCGTTTGGTTAATTCCTTTTCCTGGTGCGAAATGAGAGTTAAATTTGCCCGTCCAGACACCTCCAGCTAGTCTCTCATTGGTTCTCCCTATTCCTGTTCATCTTCCGCAGAAATTGCAAACTGGGCCAAACAGGAGGTTAAAGGCACTGACTCTCCAAGTCGGGAGAGTGTTAGTAAAGCGTCTGGAATGTTGCACCCGAGTACTTGGGGACGAAAACTGAGACATATTTGAACACGTCTTCCGATCTCACGGTTGATCATACTCTGGGTTCCACATGCATGTTTTAGCTGAAGGAAGAATACCTTAAACCTGGAGAGTTGAGACCCGTGGAATGGGTACCATGCAATATGACTTCAAAGGGTCTTCATTTGCTCACCGAACCTCTCCAATCCTATCACTGCTGCGTTTATGCCCCTGTACACACGCTTGATTCTCTTTCGGAGACATAGCAGTCCATAGGTTTTAAGATACTTCGTAGTCAGGTACATTCTTAGGCGTTTAATATGGGGTGTTGAGTCCATTTCGTTGAGCAAGGAGTAGCTCTTGTCTATTCCATATTTGGCTTAAGGAACTTTATCTGTGCTCATTTCAATCTCTGGTTTTATGCAGCACCCCAACTCACCTTTCCCCTTAAGCAAGCATAAGTTGGTTTTCTAAATTTGAGACCCTGTTCTGTTTTGCAATTCAGTTCCTGTGTAGCCAAGTTTACATTCCGTGTATTAGTGATATCTTATGATGTTTCTTTTTCTGTGTGACTTATTTCAGTTAGAATCATCATACCTGAATCCACTCATTATGCTGCTACGGGCCTGATGACATAGATTTCCTTGCTGAGTGATATTGCATTGTACGTAAGTACCACAACTTCTTTATCCATTTTTCACTTTCTGCGATATTGAACTTGTACCGTAAACCAGGTTCTTGTAAACAGAGCCGTCCCAACCTTTGGGGTGGCTGTGTCTTTTTGATTTTAATTTCCCTAAGCTATAGGACCATAAGTGGAAGTGCCCTAGGCTCTGTTGCTTTGTTTTTTAGATGTTTCAGGAAACACCATACACTTCTCCCGAGTGGCTGTTGGCAATTGACATCCCGCCCATCAGCATAACAAGGCTCCCAGTTCTCCATGGCCTGTCCTGCCTTTCTGGATTTTACACTTTTTTCAGATGGCCCTTTTGACCGGGGGTAAGTGAGACTTCATTGTAGTGCAGATTTCCTTTGCAAGCTTGCTTGGTTGGCCAAAAAGGGCGTATGCGTTTTTTCCTGAATATATTCAGGAAAAAACGCATACGCCCTTTTTGGCCAAGTGCCTCATTGTGGACGTTCTGCCTCTTTTCCTATGCTTTAAATGCAATTCCAGTCTACCTCCTGAAATCGGTTTCCTGCAATTCTGCCCCGCTTTCAAGTCCTCTTGGCAGCCTTACTTCAGTATATTTTTGGACGATAGCTGTCATTTATAACTCTGCAGGTTTGTGAATTACAGTGGCCCTGAGCTCCTTTCTTCAACTCGCTTTCTCGTGAGCTGGCCGCAACACCGCAGGATGGCTTCAGGCCCTAATCTGGTTCCGGCACGGCACGCTGAGCGTTTGGTTAATTCCTTTTCCTGGTGCGAAATGAGAGTTAAATTTGCCCGTCCAGACACCTCCAGCTAGTCTCTCATTGGTTCTCCCTATTCCTGTTCATCTTCCGCAGAAATTGCAAACTGGGCCAAACAGGAGGTTAAAGGCACTGACTCTCCAAGTCGGGAGAGTGTTAGTAAAGCGTCTGGAATGTTGCACCCGAGTACCTGGGGACGAAAACTGAGACATATTTGAACACGTCTTCCGATCTCACGGTTGATCATACTCCGGGTTCCACATGCATGTTTTAGCTGAAGGAAGAATACCTTAAACCTGGAGAGTTGAGACCCGTGGAATGGGTACCATGCAATATGACTTCAAAGGGTCTTCATTTGCTCACCGAACCTCTCCAATCCTATCACTGCTGCGTTTATGCCCCTGTACACACGCTTGATTCTCTTTCGGAGACATAGCAGTCCATAGGTTTTAAGATACTTCCTAGTCAGGTACATTTTTAGGCGTTTAATATGGGGTGTTGAGTCCATTTCGTTGAGCAAGGAGTAGCTCTTGTCTATTCCATATTTGGCTTAAGGAACTTTATCTGTGCTCATTTCAATCTCTGGTTTTATGCAGCACCCCAACTCACCTTTCCCCTTAAGCAAGCATAAGTTGGTTTTCTAAATTTGAGACCCTGTTCTGTTTTGTAATTCAGTTCCTATGTAGCCAAGTTTACATTCCGTGTATTAGTGATATCTTATGATGTTTCTTTTTCTGTGAGACTTATTTCAGTTAGAATCATCGTACCAGAATCCACTCATTATGCTGCTACGGGCCTGATGACATAGATTTCATTGCTGTGTGATATTGCATTGTACGTAAGTACCACAACTTCTTTATCCATTTTTCACTTTCTGCGATATTGAACTTGTACCGTAAACCAGGTTCTTGTAAACAGAGCCGTCCCAACCTTTGGGGTGGCTGTGTCTTTTTGATTTTAATTTCCCTAAGCTATAGGACCATAAGTGGAAGTGCCCTAGGCTCTGTTGCTTTGTTTTTTAGATGTTTCAGGAAACACCATACACTTCTCCCGAGTGGCTGTTGGCAATTGACATCCCGCCCATCAGCATAACAAGGCTCCCAGTTCTCCATGGCCTGTCCTGCCTTTCTGGATTTTACACTTTTTTCAGATGGCCCTTTTGACCGGGGGGAAGTGAGACTTCATTGTAGTGCAGATTTCCTTTGCAAGCTTGCTTGGTTGGCCAAAAAGGGCGTATGCGTTTTTTCCTGAATATATTCAGGAAAAAACGCATACGCCCTTTTTGGCCAAGTGCATCATTGTGGACGTTCTGCCTCTTTTCCTATGCTTTCAATGCAATTCCAGTCTACCTCCTGAAATCGGTTTCCTGCAATTCTGCCCCGCTTTCAAGTCCTCTTGGCAGCCTTACTTCAGTATATTTTTGGACGATAGCTGTCATTTATAACTCTGGAGGTTTGTGAATTACAGTGCCCCTGAGCTCCTTTCTTCAACTCGCTTTCTTGTGAGCTGGCCGCAACACCGCAGGATGGCTTCAGGCCGTAATCTGGTTCCGGCACGGCATGCTGAGCCTTTGGTTAATTCCTCTTCCTGGTGGGAAATGAGAGTTAAATTTGCCCGTCCAGACACCTCCAGCTAGTCTCTCATTGGTTCTCCCTATTCCTGTACATCTTCCGCAGAAATTGCAAACTGGGCCAAACAGGAGGTTAAAGGCACTGACTCTCCAAGTCGGGAGAGTGTTAGTAAAGTGTCTGGAATGTTTCACCCGAGTACCAGGGGACGGAAACTGACACATATTGGAACACGTCTCCCGATCACACGGTTGATCATACTCTGGGTTCCACATGCATGTTTTAGCTGAAGGAAGAATCCCTTAAACCTGGAGAGTTGAGACCCGTGGAATGGGTACCATGCAATATGATTTCAAAGGGTCTTCATTTGCTCACCGAACCTCTCCAGTCCTATCACTGCTGCGTTTATGCCCCTGTACACTCGCTTGATTCTCTTTCGGAGACATAGCAGTCCATAGGTTTTAAGATACTTCCTAGTCAGGTACATTCTTTGGCGTTTAATATGGGGTGTTGAGTCCATTTCCTTGAGCAAGGAGTAGCTCTTGTCTATTCCATACTTGGCTTAAGGAACTTTATCTGTGCTCATTTCAATCTCTGGTTTTATGCAGCACCCCAACTCACCTTTCCCCTTAAGCAAGCATAAGTTGGTTTTCTAAATTTGAGACCCTGTTCTGTTTTGCAATTCAGTTCCTGTGTAGCCAAGTTTACATTCCGTGTATTAGTGATATCTTATGATGTTTCTTTTTCTGTGTGACTTATTTCAGTTAGAATCATCATACCTGAATCCACTCATTATGCTGCTACGGGCCTGATGACATAGATTTCCTTGCTGTGTGATATTGCATTGTACGTAAGTACCACAACTTCTTTATCCATTTTTCACTTTCTGCGATATTGAACTTGTACCGTAAACCAGGTTCTTGTAAACAGAGCCGTCCCAACCTTTGGGGTGGCTGTGTCTTTTGATTTTAATTTCCCTAAGCTATAGGACCATAAGTGGAAGTGCCCTAGGCTCTGTTGCTTTGTTTTTTAGATGTTTCAGGAAACACCATACACTTCTCCCGAGTGGCTGTTGGCAATTGACATCCCGCCCATCAGCATAACAAGGCTCCCAGTTCTCCATGGCCTGTCCTGCCTTTCTGGATTTTACACTTTTTTCAGATGGCCCTTTTGACCGGGGGGAAGTGAGACTTCATTGTAGTGCAGATTTCCTTTGCAAGCTTGCTTGGTTGGCCAAAAAGGGCGTATGCGTTTTTTCCTGAATATATTCAGGAAAAAACGCATACGCCCTTTTTGGCCAAGTGCATCATTGTGGACGTTCTGCCTCTTTTCCTATGCTTTCAATGCAATTCCAGTCTACCTCCTGAAATCGGTTTCCTGCAATTCTGCCCCGCTTTCAAGTCCTCTTGGCAGCCTTACTTCAGTATATTTTTGGACGATAGCTGTCATTTATAACTCTGGAGGTTTGTGAATTACAGTGGCCCTGAGCTCCTTTCTTCAACTCGCTTTCTCGTGAGCTGGCCGCAACACCGCAGGATGGCTTCAGGCCCTAATCTGGTTCCGGCACGGCACGCTGAGCGTTTGGTTAATTCCTTTTCCTGGTGCGAAATGAGAGTTAAATTTGCCCGTCCAGACACCTCCAGCTAGTCTCTCATTGGTTCTCCCTATTCCTGTTCATCTTCCGCAGAAATTGCAAACTGGGCCAAACAGGAGGTTAAAGGCACTGACTCTCCAAGTCGGGAGAGTGTTAGTAAAGCGTCTGGAATGTTGCACCCGAGTACCAGGGGACGGAAACTGACACATATTGGAACACGTCTCCCGATCACACGGTTGATCATACTCTGGGTTCCACATGCATGTTTTAGCTGAAGGAAGAATCCCTTAAACCTGGAGAGTTGAGACCCGTGGAATTGGTACCATGCAATATGATTTCAAAGGGTCTTCATTTGCTCACCGAACCTCTCCAGTCCTATCACTGCTGCGTTTATGCCCCTGTACACTCGCTTGATTCTCTTTCGGAGACATAGCAGTCCATAGGTTTTAAGATACTTCCTAGTCAGGTACATTCTTTGGCGTTTAATATGGGGTGTTGAGTCCATTTCCTTGAGCAAGGAGTAGCTCTTGTCTATTCCATACTTGGCTTAAGGAACTTTATCTGTGCTCATTTCAATCTCTGGTTTTATGCAGCACCCCAACTCACCTTTCCCCTTAAGCAAGCATAAGTTGGTTTTCTAAATTTGAGACCCTGTTCTGTTTTGCAATTCAGTTCCTGTGTAGCCAAGTTTACATTCCGTGTATTAGTGATATCTTATGATGTTTCTTTTTCTGTGTGACTTATTTCAGTTAGAATCATCATACCTGAATCCACTCATTATGCTGCTACGGGCCTGATGACATAGATTTCCTTGCTGTGTGATACTGCATTGTACGTAAGTACCACAACTTCTTTATCCATTTTTCACTTTCTGCGATATTGAACTTGTACCGTAAACCAGGTTCTTGTAAACAGAGCCGTCCCAACCTTTGGGGTGGCTGTGTCTTTTTGATTTTAATTTCCCTAAGCTATAGGACCATAAGTGGAAGTGCCCTAGGCTCTGTTGCTTTGTTTTTTAGATGTTTCAGGAAACACCATACACTTCTCCCGAGTGGCTGTTGGCAATTGACATCCCGCCCATCAGCATAACAAGGCTCCCAGTTCTCCATGGCCTGTCCTGCCTTTCTGGATTTTACACTTTTTTCAGATGGCCCTTTTGACCGGGGGTAAGTGAGACTTCATTGTAGTGCAGATTTCCTTTGCAAGCTTGCTTGGTTGGCCAAAAAGGGCGTATGCGTTTTTTCCTGAATATATTCAGGAAAAAACGCATACGCCCTTTTTGGCCAAGTGCCTCATTGTGGACGTTCTGCCTCTTTTCCTATGCTTTAAATGCAATTCCAGTCTACCTCCTGAAATCGGTTTCCTGCAATTCTGCCCCGCTTTCAAGTCCTCTTGGCAGCCTTACTTCAGTATATTTTTGGACGATAGCTGTCATTTATAACTCTGCAGGTTTGTGAATTACAGTGGCCCTGAGCTCCTTTCTTCAACTCGCTTTCTCGTGAGCTGGCCGCAACACCGCAGGATGGCTTCAGGCCCTAATCTGGTTCCGGCACGGCACGCTGAGCGTTTGGTTAATTCCTTTTCCTGGTGCGAAATGAGAGTTAAATTTGCCCGTCCAGACACCTCCAGCTAGTCTCTCATTGGTTCTCCCTATTCCTGTTCATCTTCCGCAGAAATTGCAAACTGGGCCAAACAGGAGGTTAAAGGCACTGACTCTCCAAGTCGGGAGAGTGTTAGTAAAGCGTCTGGAATGTTGCACCCGAGTACCTGGGGACGAAAACTGAGACATATTTGAACACGTCTTCCGATCTCACGGTTGATCATACTCTGGGTTCCACATGCATGTTTTAGCTGAAGGAAGAATACCTTAAACCTGGAGAGTTGAGACCCGTGGAATGGGTACCATGCAATATGACTTCAAAGGGTCTTCATTTGCTCACCGAACCTCTCCAATCCTATCACTGCTGCGTTTATGCCCCTGTACACACGCTTGATTCTCTTTCGGAGACATAGCAGTCCATAGGTTTTAAGATACTTCCTAGTCAGGTACATTCTTAGGCGTTTAATATGGGGTGTTGAGTCCATTTCGTTGAGCAAGGAGTAGCTCTTGTCTATTCCATATTTGGCTTAAGGAACTTTATCTGTGCTCATTTCAATCTCTGGTTTTATGCAGCACCCCAACTCACCTTTCCCCTTAAGCAAGCATAAGTTGGTTTTCTAAATTTGAGACCCTGTTCTGTTTTGTAATTCAGTTCCTATGTAGCCAAGTTTACATTCCGTGTATTAGTGATATCTTATGATGTTTCTTTTTCTGTGAGACTTATTTCAGTTAGAATCATCGTACCAGAATCCACTCATTATGCTGCTACGGGCCTGATGACATAGATTTCATTGCTGTGTGATATTGCATTGTACGTAAGTACCACAACTTCTTTATCCATTTTTCACTTTCTGCGATATTGAACTTGTACCGTAAACCAGGTTCTTGTAAACAGAGCCGTCCCAACCTTTGGGGTGGCTGTGTCTTTTTGATTTTAATTTCCCTAAGCTATAGGACCATAAGTGGAAGTGCCCTAGGCTCTGTTGCTTTGTTTTTTAGATGTTTCAGGAAACACCATACACTTCTCCCGAGTGGCTGTTGGCAATTGACATCCCGCCCATCAGCATAACAAGGCTCCCAGTTCTCCATGGCCTGTCCTGCCTTTCTGGATTTTACACTTTTTTCAGATGGCCCTTTTGACCGGGGGGAAGTGAGACTTCATTGTAGTGCAGATTTCCTTTGCAAGCTTGCTTGGTTGGCCAAAAAGGGCGTATGCGTTTTTTCCTGAATATATTCAGGAAAAAACGCATACGCCCTTTTTGGCCAAGTGCATCATTGTGGACGTTCTGCCTCTTTTCCTATGCTTTCAATGCAATTCCAGTCTACCTCCTGAAATCGGTTTCCTGCAATTCTGCCCCGCTTTCAAGTCCTCTTGGCAGCCTTACTTCAGTATATTTTTGGACGATAGCTGTCATTTATAACTCTGGAGGTTTGTGAATTACAGTGCCCCTGAGCTCCTTTCTTCAACTCGCTTTCTTGTGAGCTGGCCGCAACACCGCAGGATGGCTTCAGGCCGTAATCTGGTTCCGGCACGGCATGCTGAGCCTTTGGTTAATTCCTCTTCCTGGTGGGAAATGAGAGTTAAATTTGCCCGTCCAGACACCTCCAGCTAGTCTCTCATTGGTTCTCCCTATTCCTGTACATCTTCCGCAGAAATTGCAAACTGGGCCAAACAGGAGGTTAAAGGCACTGACTCTCCAAGTCGGGAGAGTGTTAGTAAAGTGTCTGGAATGTTTCACCCGAGTACCAGGGGACGGAAACTGACACATATTGGAACACGTCTCCCGATCACACGGTTGATCATACTCTGGGTTCCACATGCATGTTTTAGCTGAAGGAAGAATCCCTTAAACCTGGAGAGTTGAGACCCGTGGAATGGGTACCATGCAATATGATTTCAAAGGGTCTTCATTTGCTCACCGAACCTCTCCAGTCCTATCACTGCTGCGTTTATGCCCCTGTACACTCGCTTGATTCTCTTTCGGAGACATAGCAGTCCATAGGTTTTAAGATACTTCCTAGTCAGGTACATTCTTTGGCGTTTAATATGGGGTGTTGAGTCCATTTCCTTGAGCAAGGAGTAGCTCTTGTCTATTCCATACTTGGCTTAAGGAACTTTATCTGTGCTCATTTCAATCTCTGGTTTTATGCAGCACCCCAACTCACCTTTCCCCTTAAGCAAGCATAAGTTGGTTTTCTAAATTTGAGACCCTGTTCTGTTTTGCAATTCAGTTCCTGTGTAGCCAAGTTTACATTCCGTGTATTAGTGATATCTTATGATGTTTCTTTTTCTGTGTGACTTATTTCAGTTAGAATCATCATACCTGAATCCACTCATTATGCTGCTACGGGCCTGATGACATAGATTTCCTTGCTGTGTGATATTGCATTGTACGTAAGTACCACAACTTCTTTATCCATTTTTCACTTTCTGCGATATTGAACTTGTACCGTAAACCAGGTTCTTGTAAACAGAGCCGTCCCAACCTTTGGGGTGGCTGTGTCTTTTGATTTTAATTTCCCTAAGCTATAGGACCATAAGTGGAAGTGCCCTAGGCTCTGTTGCTTTGTTTTTTAGATGTTTCAGGAAACACCATACACTTCTCCCGAGTGGCTGTTGGCAATTGACATCCCGCCCATCAGCATAACAAGGCTCCCAGTTCTCCATGGCCTGTCCTGCCTTTCTGGATTTTACACTTTTTTCAGATGGCCCTTTTGACCGGGGGGAAGTGAGACTTCATTGTAGTGCAGATTTCCTTTGCAAGCTTGCTTGGTTGGCCAAAAAGGGCGTATGCGTTTTTTCCTGAATATATTCAGGAAAAAACGCATACGCCCTTTTTGGCCAAGTGCATCATTGTGGACGTTCTGCCTCTTTTCCTATGCTTTCAATGCAATTCCAGTCTACCTCCTGAAATCGGTTTCCTGCAATTCTGCCCCGCTTTCAAGTCCTCTTGGCAGCCTTACTTCAGTATATTTTTGGACGATAGCTGTCATTTATAACTCTGGAGGTTTGTGAATTACAGTGGCCCTGAGCTCCTTTCTTCAACTCGCTTTCTCGTGAGCTGGCCGCAACACCGCAGGATGGCTTCAGGCCCTAATCTGGTTCCGGCACGGCACGCTGAGCGTTTGGTTAATTCCTTTTCCTGGTGCGAAATGAGAGTTAAATTTGCCCGTCCAGACACCTCCAGCTAGTCTCTCATTGGTTCTCCCTATTCCTGTTCATCTTCCGCAGAAATTGCAAACTGGGCCAAACAGGAGGTTAAAGGCACTGACTCTCCAAGTCGGGAGAGTGTTAGTAAAGCGTCTGGAATGTTGCACCCGAGTACCAGGGGACGGAAACTGACACATATTGGAACACGTCTCCCGATCACACGGTTGATCATACTCTGGGTTCCACATGCATGTTTTAGCTGAAGGAAGAATCCCTTAAACCTGGAGAGTTGAGACCCGTGGAATTGGTACCATGCAATATGATTTCAAAGGGTCTTCATTTGCTCACCGAACCTCTCCAGTCCTATCACTGCTGCGTTTATGCCCCTGTACACTCGCTTGATTCTCTTTCGGAGACATAGCAGTCCATAGGTTTTAAGATACTTCCTAGTCAGGTACATTCTTTGGCGTTTAATATGGGGTGTTGAGTCCATTTCCTTGAGCAAGGAGTAGCTCTTGTCTATTCCATACTTGGCTTAAGGAACTTTATCTGTGCTCATTTCAATCTCTGGTTTTATGCAGCACCCCAACTCACCTTTCCCCTTAAGCAAGCATAAGTTGGTTTTCTAAATTTGAGACCCTGTTCTGTTTTGCAATTCAGTTCCTGTGTAGCCAAGTTTACATTCCGTGTATTAGTGATATCTTATGATGTTTCTTTTTCTGTGTGACTTATTTCAGTTAGAATCATCATACCTGAATCCACTCATTATGCTGCTACGGGCCTGATGACATAGATTTCCTTGCTGTGTGATACTGCATTGTACGTAAGTACCACAACTTCTTTATCCATTTTTCACTTTCTGCGATATTGAACTTGTACCGTAAACCAGGTTCTTGTAAACAGAGCCGTCCCAACCTTTGGGGTGGCTGTGTCTTTTTGATTTTAATTTCCCTAAGCTATAGGACCATAAGTGGAAGTGCCCTAGGCTCTGTTGCTTTGTTTTTTAGATGTTTCAGGAAACACCATACACTTCTCCCGAGTGGCTGTTGGCAATTGACATCCCGCCCATCAGCATAACAAGGCTCCCAGTTCTCCATGGCCTGTCCTGCCTTTCTGGATTTTACACTTTTTTCAGATGGCCCTTTTGACCGGGGGTAAGTGAGACTTCATTGTAGTGCAGATTTCCTTTGCAAGCTTGCTTGGTTGGCCAAAAAGGGCGTATGCGTTTTTTCCTGAATATATTCAGGAAAAAACGCATACGCCCTTTTTGGCCAAGTGCATCATTGTGGACGTTCTGCCTCTTTTCCTATGCTTTCAATGCAATTCCAGTCTACCTCCTGAAATCGGTTTCCTGCAATTCTGCCCCGCTTTCAAGTCCTCTTGGCAGCCTTACTTCAGTATATTTTTGGACGATAGCTGTCATTTATAACTCTGCAGGTTTGTGAATTACAGTGCCCCTGAGCTCCTTTCTTCAACTCGCTTTCTCGTGAGCTGGCCGCAACACCGCATGATTGCTTCAGGCCCTAATCTGGTTCTGGCACGGCACGCTGAGCGTTTGGTTAATTCCTTTTCCTGGTGCGAAATGAGAGTTAAATTTGCCCGTCCAGACACCTCCAGCTAGTCTCTCATTGGTTCTCCCTATGCCTGTTCATCTTCCGCAGAAATTGCAAACTGGGCCAAACAGGAGGTTAAAGGCACTGACTCTCCAAGTCGGGAGAGTGTTAGTAAAGCGTCTGGAATGTTGCACCCGAGTACCTGGGGACGAAAACTGAGACATATTGGAACACGTCTCCCGATCACACGGTTGATCATACTCTGGGTTCCACATGCATGTTTTAGCTGAAGGAAGAATACCTTAAACCTGGAGAGTTGAGACCCGTGGAATGGGTACCATGCAATATGACTTCAAAGGTCTTCATTTGCTCACCGAACCTCACCAATCTTATGAGCCCCAAGTGACCAGCCTTATGTGTCACCCAGCTCTGGGTGTAGATGTGGTAAATGCAGGTTGCATCAGAAGCCTTGAATGATTACTTAAGTATTTCTCTCTATTTCACTGTCATTGTGTTTTGTTTAAGAAATTTATTTTTATTATGGGATTTACCTGATTTTCACTGCTTTAATGCAGCTGTACACACTCTTGATTCTCTTACAGAGATATATAAATCCATAGGTTTTATGATTCTTACTAGTCAAGTATATTCCTAGGCGTTGAATATGGGGTGTTGAGTCCATTTCGTTGAGCAAGGAGTAGCTCTTGTCTATTCCATATTTGGCTTAAGGAACTTTATCTGTGCTCATTTCAATCTCTGGTTTTATGCAGCACCCCAACTCACCTTTCCCCTTAAGCAAGCATAAGTTGGTTTTCTAAATTTGAGACCCTGTTCTGTTTTGTAATTCAGTTCCTATGTAGCCAAGTTTACATTCCGTGTATTAGTGATATCTTATGATGTTTCTTTTTCTGTGAGACTTATTTCAGTTAGAATAATCGTACCTGAATCCACTCATTATGCTGCTACGGGCCTGATGACATAGATTTCATTGCTGAGTGATATTGCATTGTACGTAAGTACCACAACTTCTTTATCCATTTTTCACTTTCTGCGATATTGAACTTGTACCGTAAACCAGGTTCTTGTAAACAGAGCCGTCCCAACCTTTGGGGTGGCTGTGTCTTTTGATTTTAATTTCCCTAAGCTATAGGACCATAAGTGGAAGTGCCCTAGGCTCTGTTGCTTTGTTTTTTAGATGTTTCAGGAAACACCATACACTTCTCCCAAGTGGCTGTTGGCAATTGACATCCCGCCCATCAGCATAACAAGGCTCCCAGTTCTCCATGGCCTGTCCTGCCTTTCTGGATTTTACACTTTTTTCAGATGGCCCTTTTGACCGGGGGTAAGTGAGACTTCATTGTAGTGCCCATTTCCTTTGCAAGCTTGCTTGGTTGGCCAAAAAGGGCGTATGCGTTTTTTCCTGAATATATTCAGGAAAAAACGCATACGCCCTTTTTGGCCAAGTGCATCATTGTGGACGTTCTGCCTCTTTTCCTATGCTTTAAATGCAATTCCAGTCTACCTCCTGAAATCGGTTTCCTGAAATTCTGCCCCGCTTTCAAGTCCTTTTGGCAGCCTTACTTCAGTATATTTTTGGACGATAGCTGTCATTTATAACTCTGCAGGTTTGTGAATTACAGTGCCCCTGAGCTCCTTTCTTCAACTCGCTTTCTCGTGAGCTGGCCGCAACACCGCAGGATGGCTTCAGGCCCTAATCTGGTTCCGGCACGGCACGCTGAGCCTTTGGTTAATTCCTCTTCCTGGTGGGAAATGAGAGTTAAATTTGCCCGTCCAGACACCTCCAGCTAGTCTCTCATTGGTTCTCCCTATTACTGTTCATCTTCCGCAGAAATTGCAAACTGGGCCAAACAGGAGGTTAAAGGCACTGACTCTCCAAGTCGGGAGAGTGTTAGTAAAGCGTCTGGAATGTTGCACCCGAGTACCAGGGGACGAAAACTGACACATATTGGAACACGTCTCCGGATCACACTGTTGATCATTATCTGGGTTCCACATGCATGTTTTAGCTGAAGGAAGTATCCCTTAAACCTGGAGAGTTGAGACCCGTGGAATGGGTACCATGCAATATGACTTCAAAGGTCTTCATTTGCTCACCGAACCTCACCAATCTTATGAGCCCCAAGTGTCCAGCCTTATGTGTCATCCAGCTCTGGGTGTAGATGTGGTAAATGCAGGTTGCATCAGAAGCCTTGAATGAATTACTTAAGTATTTCTCTCTATTTCACTGTCATTGTGTTTTGTTTAAGAAATTTATTTTTATTATGGGATTTACCTGATTTTCACTGCTTTAATGCCGCTGTACACACTCTTGATTCTCTTACAGAGATATATAAATCCATAGGTTTTATGATTCTTACTAGTCAGGTATATTCGTAGGCGTTGAATATGGGGTGTTGAGTCCATTTCGTTGAGCAAGCAGTAGCTCTTGTCTATTCCATATTTGGCTTAAGGAACTTTATCTGTGCTCATTTCAATCTCTGGTTTTATGCAGCACCCCAACTCACCTTTCCCCTTAAGCAAGCATAAGTTGGGTTTCTAAATTTGAGACCCTGTTCTGTTTTGGATTTCAGTTCCTGTGTAGCCAAGTTTACATTCCGTGTATTAGTGATACCTTATGATGTTTCTTTTTCTGTGTGACTTATTTCAGTTAGATTCATCGTACTTAGTCCACTCATTATGCTGCTACGGGCCTGATGACATAGATTTCATTGCTGAGTGATATTGTATTGTACGTAAGTACCACAACTTCTTTATCCATTTTTCACTTTCTGCGATATTGAACTTGTACCGTATATGAGGTTCTTGTAAACAGAGCCATCCCAAACTTTGGGGTGGCTGTGTCTTTTTGATTTTAATTGCCCTAAACTATAGTACCATAAGTGGAAGTGCCCTAGGCTCTGTTGCTTTGTTTTTTAGATGTTTCAGGAAACACCAAACACTTCTCCAGAGTGGCTGTTGGCAATTTACATCCTGCCCATCAGCATAAGATGGCTCCCAGTTCTCCATGGCCTGTCATGCCTTTATGGATTTTACACTTTTTTCAGATGGCCCTTTTGACCAGGGGGAATTGAGACTTCATTGTAGTGCAGATTTCCTTTGCAAGCTTGCTTGGTTGGCCAAAAAGGGCGTATGCGTTTTTTCCTGAATATATTCAGGAGAAAACACATACGCCCTTTTTGGGCAAGTCAGGTTTTTGAATTGCAGTGGCCCTTAGCTCCATTTTTCAGCTCTTAGTTTTGTGATCTTGCCCCATAACCACAGGATTCCTTGAAGCCCTATTCTTCTTCTGGGGCACCTTGCTGTGCCTTTGGTTCATTCTTCTTACTGATGTGAAATTAGAGTGACATGTGCCCATTGAAACCGCTACAGCTAGTTTCTCACTGGTTCCCCCTATTCCCATTCATCCTCCGCACTAACTGAAGACTGTGCGATACCAGAACTTAAAGGCATTGACTCTCCATGTGGGGATGTTGTTAGTAAAGCGGCTGGAATGTCGATCCGGAGCCCCAGGAGAGGAAAAATGTGGTGCGTTTTAGAAACCTATCCCGATCATATGGTATACCAGTCGCTGGGTTTCCCAAGCATGGTTTAGCTGTAGGAAGATTCCCTTCAACCTGGAGTGTTGGGACCCTTGGAATGAGTAGCATGAAGTATTGCATTAAACTTTCGGCATTTGCTCACCGAAGCTCACCAATCCTCTCAGCCCCAAGTGTCCAGCCTTATGTCTTATCCAGCTGTGGGTTTATATGTGGTCAATCCAGGTTGCGTCACAGCCCCTGAGCGAATTTTGTAAGAATTTTTCTCTCTTTCATTGTTTCTGCGTTTTGTTTTTAAAATTTATTTCTATAATGGGGTTTAGCTCATTTTCACTGCTGTGTTTGTGCCGCTCTGCACACACTTGATTCCCTTATGGAGATATATCAATACATGGGTTTTAAGATTCTTATTACTCAGATATATTTCTCTGTGGTGTATAGGGTGTGTTGAGGCCAGTTCATTGAGCAAGGTGTAGATCTTGTCTAATACCTATTTGGTTTCTTGAACGGTATCTGTGCTAATTTCAAACTCTGGTTTTATGCATCACCCCACCTCTCCTTTCCCCTTAAGCTAACATAAGTGTGTTTTCTAAATGTGAGACACTGTTCTGTTCTGTAATTCATTTCTTGTGCAGCCATATTTACCCTCCCTCTATAAGTGATATCTTATGATATGTTTCTTTTTCTGTTTGACTTATTTCAAGTAGTATTATCGGACCTAAATCCACTCTTTATCCTTCTACTAGCCTTATTACATTGATTTCATGGTGAAGAGATATTCCATTGTACATAAGTACCACATCTTCTTTATCCATTGTTCTCTTTCCTGGGATATTTAAGGTGTACTGAAGTTGAGGTTCTTGTAAACAGAGTAGCCCTAAACTGTGGTGTGCTTGTGTCTTGTTGATTTTTAGACTTCCCTAGATATACTCCCATGATTGGAAGTGTCCTATGCTCTGTAGCTCTGTTTTTAGATGATTTAGGAACCACCATACACTTCTCCAGAGTGGCTCTCGGCAGTTCACACACTGCCCATCAGCGTATAAAGGCTCCCTGTTCTCCATGGCCTGTCCTGCATTTCTGGTTTTTACAATTTTTTAGGATGGCCCTTTTGACCGGTGGGAAATGAGACTTCTTTGTTGTGCACATTTGCATTGCTTGCTTGCTTCGTTGCCCATAAAGTGCGTATGCGTTTTTTCCTGGATATAATCAGGAAAACTCGCATACGCCCTTTTGGGCCAACTGCATCATTGTCGAAATTCTGCCGCTTTTCATGTGCGTTAAAGACGAGTCCAATCTATCTCTTGAAATCTGTTTCTTGCAATTCTGTCTTGCATTCAGATCCTCTTCTTTGCCTTACCTCAACATATTTTTGGACGTTAGTTTTCATTTATAACTCTGCAGGTTTGTGAATTGCAGTGACCCTGAGCTCCATGTTTTAAGTTGCTCTTTTGTGAGCTGGCCTCAAACCCGCAGGATTGCTTCAGGCCCTATTTTGGCTCCGGCGAGGCAGGCTGAGCCTTTTTTTAATTCTTATTCTTAATGGGAAATTAGAGTGATATGTGCCCGTCCAAACCCCTACAACTCTTCTCTCATTGGTTCCCCCTCTTCCCGTTCATCCTCCTCACAATTTGCAAAATGTGTGAAACAGAAGTTTAAATGTGCTGATTCTCCAAGTGGGGAGCTTCTAAGTAACGTGGCTGGAATGGTGAACAGGAGCACCAGGAGAGGATAAATGAGGTGCATTTTAGACACATCTCCCGATCACATGGTGTACAGTCCTCTGGGTTTTCCATGCATGTTTTAGCTGTAGGAAGATCCCTTGAACCTGCAGATTTGGGACCCATTGAATGGGTACCAGGTAGTATTACTTTAAAGGGTGTGCATTTCCTCACCCAACCTCACATTTCTCTTAGCGCAAACAGTTTCCAGCCTTATGTCTCATCCTGCTGTGGGTCTAGATGTGTTCAATCCATGTTGCATCACCGTCCCTGAGGAAAAGTTGTAAGAGGTTTTCTCTGTCTCTCTGTCGTTTATTTTTTTCAATTTATTACTATATTGGTTACAGCTGATTTTCAAAGCTCTGTTTCTTGCTGCTGTACATCCACTTGATTCACGTACAGAGAGACATCAATAAATTCTTTTTCAGATTCTTACCAGTCGTATATATTCTTTTCCGGTGACTTGAGTGTGCTGAGTGCAGTTCTTTTAGCTACCGTGTAGGCCTTGTTGATTATCAGTTTGGTATTTGGAATGGTATCTTTGCTAATTTCAACCTCCTGGATGATGCCTCACCCCTCCCCACCTTTCCCGTTTAGCAGCCTTATGCGTGTTTTCTACATATTTGACTATGTTTTTGTTTTGTAATTTATTTCATGTGTAGCCATTTTGGATTCCACCTTTAAGTGATATCTTATGATATGTGTCTTCTTCTTTTTGAATTCTGTCACTTAGAATGATCATACGTAACTCCTCCGGAGTTGTTACAGCTGGCCATATTTCATTGATTTCCAGGCTGAATAATATTCCACTCTACCTAAGTACCACATCTCTATCCATTTTTTCCCTCCAGAGACATTTAAGTTATATCCTAGTCGAGGATCTTTTAAACAGAGAGGGGGTAAACATTGGGGTGCCTGTGTCCTCTCGATTTTTGTTTTTCCCAAGATATACGCCCATGAGTGCAAGTGCCCTATGCTCTGTAGCTCATTGTTTAGATGCTTTAGTAGACACAATACACTTCTCCAGAATGGCCGTTGGCAATATACATTTCCACTATAAGTCTCACAGGGCTCCCTCTTCTCCTTGCCCTGTCCTGCATTTCTGTTGTTTACGCTTTATGAGGATGGCTCTTCTGACTGATGCGAAGTGATGTCTTTTGTAGTATTGACTTCCAGTGCCCACCTGTTTGGTTGGCTAAAAAGGTGTACGCTCTTTTCTTGAATATATACACAAAAAAACGCATACACCCTTTTTGGCCAACTGCAATGTTGGCAATGTTCAGCTCCTTTTCTTGTGCTTAATGGCGAGTCCTTTCTACCTCCTCAAATCCCTTTCCTGCCATTCTCCCTTGCTTACAAGTCCTGTTCTCTGACTTTCCTCAAGACATTTTTCAGTGATGGATATTTTCAACTCTGCAGTTTTGTGAATTTTACTGCCCCTGAGTTCTATTGTTCAACTTGTGTTTATGGGAACTGGCCACAAAGCAGCAGGATTTCCTCAAGCCCTATACTGTTTCCATGGGCAACCCTAGCCTTTGGTCAATTCGTCTTCCTGATTGGAAATTAGAGTGACATGTGCCTGTCTGAACACGTAGGACTTGTCTCTCATTGTTCCTCATCCTTCCGCTTCATCCTCTGGACAAATTCCAAACTGTATGCAACAGGATGTTGACAGTGCTGACATCTCCAAGTGGGGAGACTGTTAGTAAAGACGCTGGAGGGGTGAACCCGAGCACCAGGAGATGAGGAGATGAGATGCCTTTTCCAAACTCTTCCCGATCAGACGGTATACCATCCTCTGGGTGTGACAGACATGTTTTAGCAGTAGGAAGAGTCCCATTCATGTAAGGAGAACACCAGGGCTTTTTCAAAATCAGTGTCTCCCCGAAACCCAAACTGGGGAATTTTTTAAGCTACGGCTACACATATGTTCATTAAGGGCCTTGGGAAGTAGGCAGAGTCCAAACTTTAGATGATTGAAGTCTTCAGGGTCAGAAGCACTCACCACCAGCTTCCCTTAGGTTACACTTTAACTGTCATTGATAGATGATGTCAATAAAAATATCTATTCTTTTTCAGATTATTTCCCCTTATAGGTTATTGCAAAATGTTGAGTGTAGTTCCCTGTGCTATACAGTAGTTCCTTGTTGATGATCTATTTTATACATAGCAGTGTGTATGTGTCAATCCCAAACTGTTAATTTATCCCTCCTCCCACCTTTCCCCTTTGGTAATAATAAATTATAAGATTTTATACTTCTCAGAAATGGGGGAGCTGAAAGAGAGGTATCATTTTCAATGGAAAAGCATTTAAAACAAGATTGAAGGTTTAACCAAGATTATTAGATGTACATCCTTGGAAAGAAATCACTTCATTTCTCTAATATTGAGCTGACAAATAAGACAAACCTTTTCACTGAACTTGCTTATAATAAAGTGATGGAAATATCCAATGGAAGTGTTAGAAACATCTTATTTTACCCGAGCCTTATACACTGTTCTATGTTAACTACACTTTGGCTCACACATCTGTTCATTGAGGTTACAATAGTCTCAATTTCTGTTACTGATCCTCCAGAGTGGACCCCAACAAGTGTCCCCCTGCCCAGTGTCATTGGGGCCAACAGATCGAGACTGAGTTTGGTTCACAAGCAAAGGAAACTTTATATTTTGATCAGAGAATGGAGAGGTGAGAGCATGTACTACCCTGTGGGCTGTGGGCTGGGCTGCTGTGTAGAGATCCTGTCAGAGTCAGTGGGAGGGAGGGGGCGGAGCTCTCGAGGGCCGGGTTGGCTGTAGCTCAGGCTCTATATCGCGGAGTCTGCACTGGGCCCCAGGAGCTGAGGTGTCGACCCAGCCATTCTGCACTAGGAAATCTGGTCTGAAGTGCCGGGTGTGGAACCTCTGCATGCGGGACCCTAGGAGCACGTGAAATTAGACAAAGCACAAAGGATAAAAAAGGTTAGACTTGACTTTATTGCCCAGATTCTATTTTTATCTCCCAGGGATTTTTAATGGGCTTTGCTGGGGACAAACCCCCCCTCTGCCTTTTGTCCCGTTCCTCATTCTTGGAGTGCTGAGGGTGCAGACCCTTCTTCTGTAACTGCTGAGTGCTGAGTTGGGAGCCCTCATACCCTGGGGCGAGGGTCAGAGCTTCTCCCCAGCAGCCTCCAGGTGACGTTGATTGTCCCCAGGCCCCCTGCCTCCCTGCTCGTCCACCTGAGCAGCAGCATTGGAAGTGTTATAGATTCTAATGACCTTTAAGGGTCCAGGAAAGAGATGTGCAGAGACGCTGTGGGGGCCGGTTTCACCCCGCCCCACATTTGTTCGGCCACCTTAGGCCAACCGTTTCTGCCAGCCTAGATGCTCTGACCAGTAGTCTGCGCTTTCTTCAATTAGGCCCCTGAATTAACGTACAAACAGCACCAGGTGTCAGAGCCCTGCCCGCTCACCTCCCAGACAGTCCAGCGTCAGTGGTGATCAAGGACCATGATGGCCACTGAGTCAACAGCCTTTTGAAGTAAACAAGAGTCCAGCCGGTCTTACTGGCCACCATCATCACGGTGTCTGTAGGCTTTTCTATGGTGACAGTGTGATATACGGTTCCCCCGCCAAGATTATTAGCTCCCCTCTGGGTGCAGTAAGTCCTGCAAGCAGTAGTCTACTCTTTTGGGACACACTCTTGTTGTTTTATGAGAGAAACTCCAGGTCAAGTGATGTTCACACGAGTCGTCATGGTGCCCTGTTGCCCCCGGTTATCTCTCTGGATGTTGGAGTTGGAGGGCCTCCTCACTCGAGGTCGGTGTGCCCACGGAGCGAACCCTGCAACTTCAGGGCATGGTTGGTGGTTAGGATCACCACGTGGGGTCCTTTTCCCTTAGGAGGGAGGTGGCCTTTTGGGCTGCTGATTTCCAGGGTTTTAGATACCGCCAGTATCTTGGCCAGATGTGGCAGTGGGCCAAGCCCCTTGGTGACCATAGTTTATCCTACCTGGATGGCATTCTTGCATTGTTCCATTTCAAGTGGTCCCAGGTTTTGCACTAATTCTCCAATGGCGATTCACCTTTCACCGGGAATGTAAAGGTCAAAGGGTTTAGCTAAATTAGGGAGTTCCAGGGCAAGGGTCTGAATTGACTGCTCTTTCCATTCTTGAAAGGCCACTTCTGGATTCTATTCAAAAGGATCATCATCTTTTCCTTTCAGTGTTTCATATAGAGGCCCAGCTAGTAGACTGTAGTTAGGGATCCAGAAGCAGCAAACCCTGGCCTCCCCAGGAACCCCTAAGCTGTCTTCTAGTTTTAGAAAGGGGTAAGGCTGAAAATGGTTTCTTCCCTTTCCTGGGATGGACTTCTCCAACCTTCTGTGAGAATGAAGCCCAGGCAGGTCACGGCAGTCTGTGATATTTGAGCTTTTTCTTGGACAACTTCTATCCTTTATTGGCTTGGTAGTTCAGAGGCCTCCTTAGTAGGGCTGGCGATCAGAATGTCGTCTGCATATTGAAGGAGGGTTTCCTTTTCCAGAGGTAGAACTTTTAGGTCTTTAGCTAAGCTTTCCCCAAAGATGGGGTGGGAATTTTTGCACCCTTGGGGCCAGACGGCCCGGAAGTATTGTTTTAGTTGTATGTTGAGTCCTGCCACTCACAAGCCAAAATTTCTTGTGACTCTGGGACTAATGGAATACAAACGAAGGCATCATTGAAGACTAATACAGAATACCATGTCCTGGTGGTTGGTAGAATGACCAGCAGGGTGTAGGAATTAGGAGCAACTGGAGGTATATCCTCGGTGGCTTCACTGACTGTCCTGACATCCTTTACCAGGTCCCCAGCAGCCCATGGGGCTCTCGTGGTCAGACCAATCCCAGAATATGGAGCTCACCTGGGCAGGTACCCCACCCCCACCCCAGCCCACAGGGCTCTCGTGGTCAGGCCCCTCCCAGGATACAGAGCTACCCTTGCAGGTACCGTGGCAGGGCTGGGCACACAGGAACCGTGCACATAGCCCTCATTGCAGAGCACCCCCAGCTCACCTGTCACTCAGAGCTGACACAGAGCACCTCAGAGCAGGACTTGAACTAACAAACAGCAGCTGCGACAGGTCTGTGACCCTGGGCATCACTCCGTGAGGCCTCCCTCCACCTGGTCTTCCAGAGACTTCCACTGCACCCGGGGCACCAGGCCTCTGTCTCCAACCACCACCCACCCCTCCTCTCCCTGACTCCTGGGTTCCTCTCATTAGGAGAGGGTTTTCTTGAAGTTGTCTCCCACTCATGGGCCAGATAAAATGATTAGAAAACAAGCCAAAGCTGCAGCCCCTTGTCTATCCTGACTCTCAGGAGCCCACACCTGTTCCTTGGACCTGGCCGGTTCAGCAAGTTCCATTTTCTGCAACTGTGAGCCCCTGAGGGGTGATGATTGGCTGACCTGGGCAGCCTTACCGTGCCGGCCAGCCCTCCCCAGGTGTGCCTGGGTTGAGATCACTATAAATACCACTCCAGGCAGCAAGAGCCCCTGCAGCCGTGCCTGACGCCATTTTCTCTGCCCTGTCAGCAGTCTCGGGGCTGGGCTGGTGAGAGGGAGTGAGAGGCCACGGCTTTGTGGGTGGCCCAGTGTGAGTGGGGCTCTGCTGGACTTTCTGCAGCAGTTGCCAGGCTGCCACCTGCTAAAGAAGAAGATGTGTCACCCATACCTGCTGCTGGAATTTCTCCCTGGGCAGAGGTGAGGAAGGAAAAAAGCAGTGGGGGCAGGGACAGGACGGGTATCTCAGGCAGGGAAATGGAAATCTTCCAGAAGAGCACCCAGGGCCAGGACCATCCTGGCTGGCCTGCAGGCACCAAGTCGGCCGGCATGCTGTCACTCGTGTGGCTCTATGGCCCTCCCTCTAGGCTTTCAAGTCCTTGTCTATATTCAGGTGTTTTACCTGGGATGCGTGGGAATAGTTCAGCAACAACTGGCCTGGGGCTCAGCTCACGTTTACTCACAGATGCCTCGGCACGGTGCCCCAGCTTTGCAATGAGGACGCTTGTTGCGTGGGGGCTGCTGGCTGAATGGGAGACGATTCCCCACCACTGACCAACTTCAGAATTGTTTACAACTGGAGCAAGTGTCCTGATACGGTTTTCCTCTGTGGAACTGGTGGGTTCTGCGTTTTTTTTCTCTTTTTCGTTTTGGGTTCAAGGTAGATTTTATTCCTCTTTTTTGTATTTACAGATATAAGCATGGAAATAATTTATTCATATAAATACATGTATGTGAAGGGAATAATTGTTTTTTCTATTTTTTAAATTTTATTTCTTTTTAATTTTGAATTTTATTTTATATTTTTATACAGCAGGTTCTTATTGGTTATCTATTTTATACATATAAATGTATACATGCCAATCCCAGTCTCTCAACTCCTCCCACCACCCCCCCCAACAGCTTTCTCCCCTTGTTGTCCATACGTTTGTTGTCTACATCTGTTGCTCTATTTATGCCTTGCAAAATGGTTAATCTGTACAGGTTTTCTAGGTTCCACATATATGCATGAATATACAAGATTTGTTTTTCTCTTTCTGACTTACTTCACTCTGTATGACAGTCTCTAGATGCATCGACGTCTCTACAAATGACCCAATTTCATTCCTTTTCGTGGCTTAGTAATATTCCATTTTATATATGTACCACGGCTTTATGCATTCGTCTGTCTGTGGGCATTTAGGTTGCTTCCATTACCTCGATATTGTAAATAGTGATGCAATGAACATTGCGGTGAATGTCTCTTTTTGATTTATGGTTTTGTCTGGGTATATGTCCAGTAGTGGGATTGCTGTATCATATGGTAATTCTATTGTTAGTTTCTTAAGAAATTCCATATTGTTCTCCATAGTGACTGTATCAATTTATATTCCCAACAATAGTGGAAGAGGGTTCCTTTTCTCCACACCCTTTCCAGCATTTTTTGCTTGTAGATTTTCTATGATGCCTATTCTACCAGGTGTGAGGTGATACCTCATTGTTGAATCCATTTCGTTGAGCAAGGAGTAGCTCTTGTCTATTCCATATTTGGCTTAAGGAACTTTATCTGTGCTCATTTCAATCTCTGGTTTTATGCAGCACCCCAACTCACCTTTCCCCTTAAGCAAGCATAAGTTGGGTTTCTAAATTTGAGACCCTGTTCTGTTTTGGAATTCAGTTCCTGTGTAGCCAAGGTTACATTCCGTGTATTAGTGATATCTTATGATGTTTCTTTTTCTGTGTGACTTATTTCAGTTAGAATCATCATACCTGAATCCACTCATTATGCTGCTACGGGCCTGATGACATAGATTTCTTTGCTGAGTGATATTGCATTGTACGTAAGTACCACAACTTCTTTATCCATTTTTCACTTTCTGCGATATTGAACTTGTACCGTAAACCAGGTTCTTGTAAACAGAGCCGTCCCAACCTTTGGGGTGGCTGTGTCTTTTTGATTTTAATTTCCCTAAGCTATAGGACCATAAGTGGAAGTGCCCTAGGCTCTGTTGCTTTGTTTTTTAGATGTTTCAGGAAACACCATACACTTCTCCCCAGTGGCTGTTGGCAATTGACATCCCGCCCATCAGCATAACAAGGCTCCCAGTTCTCCATGGCCTGTCCTGCCTTTCTGGATTTTACACTTTTTTCAGATGGCCCTTTTGACCGGGGGTAAGTGAGACTTCATTGTAGTGCAGATTTCCTTTGCAAGCTTGCTTGGTTGGCCAAAAAGGGCGTATGCGTTTTTTCCTGAATATATTCAGGAAAAAACGCATACGCCCTTTTTGGCCAAGTGCCTCATTGTGGACGTTCTGCCTCTTTTCCTATGCTTTCAATGCAATTCCAGTCTACCTCCTGAAATCGGTTTCCTGCAATTCTGCCCCGCTTTCAAGTCCTCTTGGCAGCCTTACTTCAGTATATTTTTGGACGATAGCTGTTATTTATAACTCTGCAGGTTTGTGAATTACAGTGCCCCTGAGCTCCTTTCTTCAACTCGCTTTCTCGTGAGCTGGCCGCAACACCGCAGGATTGCTTCAGGCCCTAATCTGGTTCCGGCACGGCATGCTGAGCCTTTGGTTAATTCCTCTTCCTGGTGGGAAATGAGAGTTAAATTTGCCCGTCCAGACACCTCCAGCTAGTCTGTCATTGGTTCTCCCTATTCCTGTTCATCTTCCGCAGAAATTGCAAACTGGGCCAAACAGGAGGTTAAAGGCACTGACTCTCCAAGTCGGGAGAGTGTTAGTAAAGCGTCTGGAATGTTGCACCCGAGTACCAGGGGACGAAAACTGACACATATTGGAACACGTCTCCCGATCACACGGTTGATCATACTCTGGGTTCCACATGCATGTTTTAGCTGAAGGAAGAATCCCTTAAACCTGGAGAGTTGAGACCCGTGGAATGGGTACCATGCAATATGACTTCAAAGGGTCTTCATTTGCTCACCGAACCTCTCCAGTCCTATCACTGCTGCGTTTATGCCCCTGTACACACGCTTGATTCTCTTTCGGAGACATAGCAATCCATAGGTTTTAAGATACTTCCTAGTCAGGTACATTCTTAGGCGTTTAATATGGGGTGTTGAGTCCATTTCCTTGAGCAAGGAGTAGCTCTTGTCTATTCCATATTTGGCTTAAGGAACTTTATCTGTGCTCATTTCAAACTCTGGTTTTATGCAGCACCCCAACTCACCTTTCCCCTTAAGCAAGCATAAGTTGGGTTTCTAAATTTGAGACCCTGTTCTGTTTTGTAATTCAGTTCCTGTGTAGCCAAGGTTACATTCCGTGTATTAGTGATATCTTATGATGTTTCTTTTTCTGTGTGACTTATTTCAGTTAGAATCATCATACCTGAATCCACTCATTATGCTGCTACGGGCCTGATGACATAGAATTCATTGCTGTGTGATATTGCATTGTACATAAGTACCACAACTTCTTTATCCATTTTTCACTTTCTGCGATATTGAACTTGTACCGTAAACCAGGTTCTTGTAAACAGAGCCGTCCCAACCTTTGGGGTGGCTGTGTCTTTTTGATTTTAATTTCCCTAAGCTATAGGACCATAAGTGGAAGTGCCCTAGGCTCTGTTGCTTTGTTTTTTAGATGTTTCAGGAAACACCATACACTTCTCCCGAGTGGCTGTTGGCAATTGACATCCCGCCCATCAGCATAACAAGGCTCCCAGTTCTCCATGGCCTGTCCTGCCTTTCTGGATTTTACACTTTTTTCAGATGGCCCTTTTGACCGGGGGGAAGTGAGACTTCATTGTAGTGCAGATTTCCTTTGCAAGCTTGCTTGGTTGGCCAAAAAGGGCGTATGCGTTTTTTCCTGAATATATTCAGGAAAAAACGCATACGCCCTTTTTGGCCAAGTGCATCATTGTGGACGTTCTGCCTCTTTTCCTATGCTTTCAATGCAATTCCAGTCTACCTCCTGAAATCGGTTTCCTGCAATTCTGCCCCGCTTTCAAGTCCTCTTGGCAGCCTTACTTCAGTATATTTTTGGACGATAGCTGTCATTTATAACTCTGCAGGTTTGTGAATTACAGTGCCCCTGAGCTCCTTTCTTCAACTCGCTTTCTCGTGAGCTGGCCGCAACACCGCAGGATTGCTTCAGGCCCTAATCTGGTTGCGGCACGGCGCGCTGAGCCTTTGGTTAATTCCTCTTCCTGGTGGGAAATGAGAGTTAAATTTGCCCGTCCAGACACCTCCAGCTAGTCTGTCATTGGTTCTCCCTATTCCTGTTCATCTTCCGCAGAAATTGCAAACTGGGCCAAACAGGAGGTTAAAGGCACTGACTCTCCAAGTCGGGAGAGTGTTAGTAAAGCGTCTGGAATGTTGCACCCGAGTATCAGGGGACGAAAACTGACACATATTGGAACACGTCTCCCGATCACACGGTTGATCATACTCTGGGTTCCACATGCATGTTTTAGCTGAAGGAAGAATACCTTAAACCTGGAGAGTTGAGACCCGTGGAATGGGTACCATGCAATATGATTTCAAAGGGTCTTCATTTGCTCACCGAACCTCTCCAGTCCTATCACTGCTGCGTTTATGCCCCTGTACACACGCTTGATTCTCTTTCGGAGACATAGCAGTCCATAGGTTTTAAGATACTTCCTAGTCAGGTATATTCTTAGGCGTTTAATATGGGGTGTTGAGTCCATTTCGTTGAGCAAGGAGTAGCTCTTGTCTATTCCATATTTGGCTTAAGGAACTTTATCTGTGCTCATTTCAATCTCTGGTTTTATGCAGCACCCCAACTCACCTTTCCCCTTAAGCAAGCATAAGTTGGGTTTCTAAATTTGAGACCCTGTTCTGTTTTGGAATTCAGTTCCTGTGTAGCCAAGGTTACATTCCGTGTATTAGTGATATCTTATGATGTTTCTTTTTCTGTGTGACTTATTTCAGTTAGAATCATCATACCTGAATCCACTCATTATGCTGCTACGGGCCTGATGACATAGATTTCCTTGCTGAGTGATATTGCATTGTACGTAAGTACCACAACTTCTTTATCCATTTTTCACTTTCTGCGATATTGAACTTGTACCGTAAACCAGGTTCTTGTAAACAGAGCCGTCCCAACCTTTGGGGTGGCTGTGTCTTTTTGATTTTAATTTCCCTAAGCTATAGGACCATAAGTGGAAGTGCCCTAGGCTCTGTTGCTTTGTTTTTTAGATGTTTCAGGAAACACCATACACTTCTCCCGAGTGGCTGTTGGCAATTGACATCCCGCCCATCAGCATAACAAGGCTCCCAGTTCTCCATGGCCTGTCCTGCCTTTCTGGATTTTACACTTTTTTCAGATGGCCCTTTTGACCGGGGGGAAGTTAGACTTCATTGTAGTGCAGATTTCCTTTGCAAGCTTGCTTGGTTGGCCAAAAAGGGCGTATGCGTTTTTTCCTGAATATATTCAGGAAAAAACGCATACGCCCTTTTTGGCCAAGTGCATCATTGTGGACGTTCTGCCTCTTTTCCTATGCTTTAAATGCAATTCCAGTCTACCTCCTGAAATCGGTTTCCTGCAATTCTGCCCCGCTTTCAAGTCCTCTTGGCAGCCTTACTTCAGTATATTTTTGGACGATAGCTGTCATTTATAACTCTGCAGGTTTGTGAATTACAGTGCCCCTGAGCTCCTTTCTTCAACTCGCTTTCTCGTGAGCTGGCCGCAACACCGCAGGATTGCTTCAGGCCCTAATCTGGTTGCGGCACGGCACGCTGAGCCTTTGGTTAATTCCTCTTCCTGGTGGGAAATGAGAGTTAAATTTGCCCGTCCAGACACCTCCAGCTAGTCTGTCATTGGTTCTCCCTATTCCTGTTCATCTTCCGCAGAAATTGCAAACTGGGCCAAACAGGAGGTTAAAGGCACTGACTCTCCAAGTCGGGAGAGTGTTAGTAAAGCGTCTGGAATGTTGCACCCGAGTACCAGGGGACGAAAACTGACACATATTGGAACACGTCTCCCGATCACACGGTTGATCATACTCTGGGTTCCACATGCATGTTTTAGCTGAAGGAAGAATCCCTTAAACCTGGAGAGTTGAGACCCGTGGAATGGGTACCATGCAATATGACTTCAAAGGGTCTTCATTTGCTCACCGAACCTCTCCAGTCCTATCACTGCTGCGTTTATGCCCCTGTACACACGCTTGATTCTCTTTCGGAGACATAGCAATCCATAGGTTTTAAGATACTTCCTAGTCAGGTACATTCTTAGGCGTTTAATATGGGGTGTTGTGTCCATTTCGTTGAGCAAGGAGTAGCTCTTGTCTATTCCATATTTGGCTTAAGGAACTTTATCTGTGCTTATTTCAATCTCTGGTTTTATGCATTACCCCAACTCACCTTTCCCCTTAAGGAAGCATAAGTTGGTTTTCTTAATTTGAGACCCTGTTCTGTTTTGGAATTCAATTCCTGTGTAGCCAAGTTTACATTCCGTGTATTAGTGATATCTTATGATATTTCTTTTTCTGTGTGACTTATTTCAGTTAGAATCATCATACCTGAATCCACTCATTATGCTGCTACGGGCCTGATGACATAGATTTCCTTGCTGAGTGATATTGCATTGTACGTAAGTACCACAACTTCTTTATCCATTTTTCACTTTCTGCGATATTGAACTTGTACCGTAAACCAGGTTCTTGTAAACAGAGCCGTCCCAACTTTTGGGGTGGCTGTGTCTTTTTGATTTTAATTTCCCTAAGCTATAGGACCATAAGTGGAAGTGCCCTAGGCTCTGTTGCTTTGTTTTTTAGATGTTTCAGGAAACACCATACACTTCTCCCGAGTGGCTGTTGGCAATTGACATCCCGCCCATCAGCATAACAAGGCTCCCAGTTCTCCATGGCCTGTCCTGCCTTTCTGGATTTTACACTTTTTTCAGATGGCCCTTTTGACCGGGGGGAAGTGAGACTTCATTGTAGTGCAGATTTCCTTTGCAAGCTTGCTTGGTTGGCCAAAAAGGGCGTATGCGTTTTTTCCTGAATATATTCAGGAAAAAACGCATACGCCCTTTTTGGCCAAGTGCATCATTGTGGACGTTCTGCCTCTTTTCCTATGCTTTCAATGCAATTCCAGTCTACCTCCTGAAATCGGTTTCCTGCAATTCTGCCCCGCTTTCAAGTCCTCTTGGCAGCCTTACTTCAGTATATTTTTGGACGATAGCTGTCATTTATAACTCTGCAGGTTTGTGAATTACAGTGCCCCTGAGCTCCTTTCTTCAACTCGCTTTCTCGTGAGCTGGCCGCAACACCGCAGGATTGCTTCAGGCCCTAATCTGGTTGCGGCACGGCACGCTGAGCCTTTGGTTAATTCCTCTTCCTGGTGGGAAATGAGAGTTAAATTTGCCCGTCCAGACACCTCCAGCTAGTCTGTCATTGGTTCTCCCTATTCCTGTTCATCTTCCGCAGAAATTGCAAACTGGGCCAAACAGGAGGTTAAAGGCACTGACTCTCCAAGTCGGGAGAGTGTTAGTAAAGCGTCTGGAATGTTGCACCCGAGTACCAGGGGACGAAAACTGACACATATTGGAACACGTCTCCCGATCACACGGTTGATCATACTCTGGGTTCCACATGCATGTTTTAGCTGAAGGAAGAATCCCTTAAACCTGGAGAGTTGAGACCCGTGGAATGGGTACCATGCAATATGACTTCAAAGGGTCTTCATTTGCTCACCGAACCTCTCCAGTCCTATCACTGCTGCGTTTATGCCCCTGTACACACGCTTGATTCTCTTTCGGAGACATAGCAATCCATAGGTTTTAAGATACTTCCTAGTCAGGTACATTCTTAGGCGTTTAATATGGGGTGTTGAGTCCATTTCGTTGAGCAAGGAGTAGCTCTTGTCTATTCCATATTTGGCTTAAGGAACTTTATCTGTGCTCATTTCAATCTCTGGTTTTATGCATTACCCCAACTCACCTTTCCCCTTAAGGAAGCATAAGTTGGGTTTCTTAATTTGAGACCCTGTTCTGTTTTGGAATTCAGTTCCTGTGTAGCCAAGGTTACATTCCGTGTATTAGTGATATCTTATGATGTTTCTTTTTCTGTGTGACTTATTTCAGTTAGAATCATCATACCTGAATCCACTCATTATGCTGCTACGGGCCTGATGACATAGATTTCCTTGCTGAGTGATATTGCATTGTACGTAAGTACCACAACTTCTTTATCCATTTTTCACTTTCTGCGATATTGAACTTGTACCGTAAACCAGGTTCTTGTAAACAGAGCCGTCCCAACCTTTGGGGTGGCTGTGTCTTTTTGATTTAAATTTCCCTAAGCTATAGGACCATACGTGGAAGTGCCCTAGGCTCTGTTGCTTTGTTTTTTAGATGTTTCAGGAAACACCATACACTTCTCCCGAGTGGCTGTTGGCAATTGACATCCCGCCCATCAGCATAACAAGGCTCCCAGTTCTCCATGGCCTGTCCTGCCTTTCTGGATTTTACACTTTTTTCAGATGGCCCTTTTGACCGGGGGGAAGTGAGACTTCATTGTAGTGCAGATTTCCTTTGCAAGCTTGCTTGGTTGGCCAAAAAGGGCGTATGCGTTTTTTCCTGAATATATTCAGGAAAAAACGCATACGCCCTTTTTGGCCAAGTGCATCATTGTGGACGTTCTGCCTCTTTTCCTATGCTTTCAATGCAATTCCAGTCTACCTCCTGAAATCGGTTTCCTGCAATTCTGCCCCGCTTTCAAGTCCTCTTGGCAGCCTTACTTCAGTATATTTTTGGACGATAGCTGTCATTTATAACTCTGCAGGTTTGTGAATTACAGTGCCCCTGAGCTCCTTTCTTCAACTCGCTTTCTCGTGAGCTGGCCGCAACACCGCAGGATTGCTTCAGGCCCTAATCTGGTTGCGGCACGGCACGCTGAGCCTTTGGTTAATTCCTCTTCCTGGTGGGAAATGAGAGTTAAATTTGCCCGTCCAGACACCTCCAGCTAGTCTGTCATTGGTTCTCCCTATTCCTGTTCATCTTCCGCAGAAATTGCAAACTGGGCCAAACAGGAGGTTAAAGGCACTGACTCTCCAAGTCGGGAGAGTGTTAGTAAAGCGTCTGGAATGTTGCACCCGAGTACCAGGGGACGAAAACTGACACATATTGGAACACGTCTCCCGATCACACGGTTGATCATACTCTGGGTTCCACATGCATGTTTTAGCTGAAGGAAGAATCCCTTAAACCTGGAGAGTTGAGACCCGTGGAATGGGTACCATGCAATATGACTTCAAAGGGTCTTCATTTGCTCACCGAACCTCTCCAGTCCTATCACTGCTGCGTTTATGCCCCTGTACACACGCTTGATTCTCTTTCGGAGACATAGCAATCCATAGGTTTTAAGATACTTCCTAGTCAGGTACATTCTTAGGCGTTTAATATGGGGTGTTGAGTCCATTTCGTTGAGCAAGCAGTAGCTCTTGTCTATTCCATATTTGGCTTAAGGAACTTTATCTGTGCTCATTTCAATCTCTGGTTTTATGCAGCACCCCAACTCACCTTTCCCCTTAAGCAAGCATAAGTTGGGTTTCTAAATTTGAGACCCTGTTCTGTTTTGGAATTCAGTTCCTGTGTAGCCAAGGTTACATTCCGTGTATTAGTGATATCTTATGATGTTTCTTTTTCTGTGTGACTTATTTCAGTTAGAATCATCATACCTGAATCCACTCATTATGCTGCTACGGGCCTGATGACATAGATTTCTTTGCTGAGTGATATTGCATTGTACGTAAGTACCACAACTTCTTTATCCATTTTTCACTTTCTGCGATATTGAACTTGTACCGTAAACCAGGTTCTTGTAAACAGAGCCGTCCCAACCTTTGGGGTGGCTGTGTCTTTTTGATTTTAATTTCCCTAAGCTATAGGACCATAAGTGGAAGTGCCCTAGGCTCTGTTGCTTTGTTTTTTAGATGTTTCAGGAAACACCATACACTTCTCCCGAGTGGCTGTTGGCAATTGACATCCCGCCCATCAGCATAACAAGGCTCCCAGTTCTCCATGGCCTGTCCTGCCTTTCTGGATTTTACACTTTTTTCAGATGGCCCTTTTGACCGGGGGGAAGTGAGACTTCATTGTAGTGCAGATTTCCTTTGCAAGCTTGCTTGGTTGGCCAAAAAGGGCGTATGCGTTTTTTCCTGAATATATTCAGGAAAAAACGCATACGCCCTTTTTGGCCAAGTGCATCATTGTGGACGTTCTGCCTCTTTTCCTATGCTTTCAATGCAATTCCAGTCTACCTCCTGAAATCGGTTTCCTGCAATTCTGCCCCGCTTTCAAGTCCTCTTGGCAGCCTTACTTCAGTATATTTTTGGACGATAGCTGTCATTTATAACTCTGCAGGTTTGTGAATTACAGTGCCCCTGAGCTCCTTTCTTCAACTCGCTTTCTCGTGAGCTGGCCGCAACACCGCAGGATTGCTTCAGGCCCTAATCTGGTTGCGGCACGGCGCGCTGAGCCTTTGGTTAATTCCTCTTCCTGGTGGGAAATGAGAGTTAAATTTGCCCGTCCAGACACCTCCAGCTAGTCTGTCATTGGTTCTCCCTATTCCTGTTCATCTTCCGCAGAAATTGCAAACTGGGCCAAACAGGAGGTTAAAGGCACTGACTCTCCAAGTCGGGAGAGTGTTAGTAAAGCGTCTGGAATGTTGCACCCGAGTATCAGGGGACGAAAACTGACACATATTGGAACACGTCTCCCGATCACACGGTTGATCATACTCTGGGTTCCACATGCATGTTTTAGCTGAAGGAAGAATACCTTAAACCTGGAGAGTTGAGACCCGTGGAATGGGTACCATGCAATATGATTTCAAAGGGTCTTCATTTGCTCACCGAACCTCTCCAGTCCTATCACTGCTGCGTTTATGCCCCTGTACACACGCTTGATTCTCTTTCGGAGACATAGCAGTCCATAGGTTTTAAGATACTTCCTAGTCAGGTATATTCTTAGGCGTTTAATATGGGGTGTTGAGTCCATTTCGTTGAGCAAGGAGTAGCTCTTGTCTATTCCATATTTGGCTTAAGGAACTTTATCTGTGCTCATTTCAATCTCTGGTTTTATGCAGCACCCCAACTCACCTTTCCCCTTAAGCAAGCATAAGTTGGGTTTCTAAATTTGAGACCCTGTTCTGTTTTGGAATTCAGTTCCTGTGTAGCCAAGGTTACATTCCGTGTATTAGTGATATCTTATGATGTTTCTTTTTCTGTGTGACTTATTTCAGTTAGAATCATCATACCTGAATCCACTCATTATGCTGCTACGGGCCTGATGACATAGATTTCCTTGCTGAGTGATATTGCATTGTACGTAAGTACCACAACTTCTTTATCCATTTTTCACTTTCTGCGATATTGAACTTGTACCGTAAACCAGGTTCTTGTAAACAGAGCCGTCCCAACCTTTGGGGTGGCTGTGTCTTTTTGATTTTAATTTCCCTAAGCTATAGGACCATAAGTGGAAGTGCCCTAGGCTCTGTTGCTTTGTTTTTTAGATGTTTCAGGAAACACCATACACTTCTCCCGAGTGGCTGTTGGCAATTGACATCCCGCCCATCAGCATAACAAGGCTCCCAGTTCTCCATGGCCTGTCCTGCCTTTCTGGATTTTACACTTTTTTCAGATGGCCCTTTTGACCGGGGGGAAGTGAGACTTCATTGTAGTGCAGATTTCCTTTGCAAGCTTGCTTGGTTGGCCAAAAAGGGCGTATGCGTTTTTTCCTGAATATATTCAGGAAAAAACGCATACGCCCTTTTTGGCCAAGTGCATCATTGTGGACGTTCTGCCTCTTTTCCTATGCTTTCAATGCAATTCCAGTCTACCTCCTGAAATCGGTTTCCTGCAATTCTGCCCCGCTTTCAAGTCCTCTTGGCAGCCTTACTTCAGTATATTTTTGGACGATAGCTGTCATTTATAACTCTGCAGGTTTGTGAATTACAGTGCCCCTGAGCTCCTTTCTTCAACTCGCTTTCTCGTGAGCTGGCCGCAACACCGCAGGATTGCTTCAGGCCCTAATCTGGTTGCGGCACGGCACGCTGAGCCTTTGGTTAATTCCTCTTCCTGGTGGGAAATGAGAGTTAAATTTGCCCGTCCAGACACCTCCAGCTAGTCTGTCATTGGTTCTCCCTATTCCTGTTCATCTTCCGCAGAAATTGCAAACTGGGCCAAACAGGAGGTTAAAGGCACTGACTCTCCAAGTCGGGAGAGTGTTAGTAAAGCGTCTGGAATGTTGCACCCGAGTACCAGGGGACGAAAACTGACACATATTGGAACACGTCTCCCGATCACACGGTTGATCATACTCTGGGTTCCACATGCATGTTTTAGCTGAAGGAAGAATCCCTTAAACCTGGAGAGTTGAGACCCGTGGAATGGGTACCATGCAATATGACTTCAAAGGGTCTTCATTTGCTCACCGAACCTCTCCAGTCCTATCACTGCTGCGTTTATGCCCCTGTACACACGCTTGATTCTCTTTCGGAGACATAGCAATCCATAGGTTTTAAGATACTTCCTAGTCAGGTACATTCTTAGGCGTTTAATATGGGGTGTTGAGTCCATTTCGTTGAGCAAGGAGTAGCTCTTGTCTATTCCATATTTGGCTTAAGGAACTTTATCTGTGCTCATTTCAATCTCTGGTTTTATGCATTACCCCAACTCACCTTTCCCCTTAAGGAAGCATAAGTTGGGTTTCTTAATTTGAGACCCTGTTCTGTTTTGGAATTCAGTTCCTGTGTAGCCAAGGTTACATTCCGTGTATTAGTGATATCTTATGATGTTTCTTTTTCTGTGTGACTTATTTCAGTTAGAATCATCATACCTGAATCCACTCATTATGCTGCTACGGGCCTGATGACATAGATTTCCTTGCTGAGTGATATTGCATTGTACGTAAGTACCACAACTTCTTTATCCATTTTTCACTTTCTGCGATATTGAACTTGTACCGTAAACCAGGTTCTTGTAAACAGAGCCGTCCCAACCTTTGGGGTGGCTGTGTCTTTTTGATTTAAATTTCCCTAAGCTATAGGACCATAAGTGGAAGTGCCCTAGGCTCTGTTGCTTTGTTTTTTAGATGTTTCAGGAAACACCATACACTTCTCCCGAGTGGCTGTTGGCAATTGACATCCCGCCCATCAGCATAACAAGGCTCCCAGTTCTCCATGGCCTGTCCTGCCTTTCTGGATTTTACACTTTTTTCAGATGGCCCTTTTGACCGGGGGGAAGTGAGACTTCATTGTAGTGCAGATTTCCTTTGCAAGCTTGCTTGGTTGGCCAAAAAGGGCGTATGCGTTTTTTCCTGAATATATTCAGGAAAAAACGCATACGCCCTTTTTGGCCAAGTGCATCATTGTGGACGTTCTGCCTCTTTTCCTATGCTTTCAATGCAATTCCAGTCTACCTCCTGAAATCGGTTTCCTGCAATTCTGCCCCGCTTTCAAGTCCTCTTGGCAGCCTTACTTCAGTATATTTTTGGACGATAGCTGTCATTTATAACTCTGCAGGTTTGTGAATTACAGTGCCCCTGAGCTCCTTTCTTCAACTCGCTTTCTCGTGAGCTGGCCGCAACACCGCAGGATTGCTTCAGGCCCTAATCTGGTTGCGGCACGGCACGCTGAGCCTTTGGTTAATTCCTCTTCCTGGTGGGAAATGAGAGTTAAATTTGCCCGTCCAGACACCTCCAGCTAGTCTGTCATTGGTTCTCCCTATTCCTGTTCATCTTCCGCAGAAATTGCAAACTGGGCCAAACAGGAGGTTAAAGGCACTGACTCTCCAAGTCGGGAGAGTGTTAGTAAAGCGTCTGGAATGTTGCACCCGAGTACCAGGGGACGAAAACTGACACATATTGGAACACGTCTCCCGATCACACGGTTGATCATACTCTGGGTTCCACATGCATGTTTTAGCTGAAGGAAGAATCCCTTAAACCTGGAGAGTTGAGACCCGTGGAATGGGTACCATGCAATATGACTTCAAAGGGTCTTCATTTGCTCACCGAACCTCTCCAGTCCTATCACTGCTGCGTTTATGCCCCTGTACACACGCTTGATTCTCTTTCGGAGACATAGCAATCCATAGGTTTTAAGATACTTCCTAGTCAGGTACATTCTTAGGCGTTTAATATGGGGTGTTGAGTCCATTTCGTTGAGCAAGGAGTAGCTCTTGTCTATTCCATATTTGGCTTAAGGAACTTTATCTGTGCTCATTTCAATCTCTGGTTTTATGCAGCACCCCAACTCACCTTTCCCCTTAAGCAAGCATAAGTTGGGTTTCTAAATTTGAGACCCTGTTCTGTTTTGTAATTCAGTTCCTGTGTAGCCAAGGTTACATTCCGTGTATTAGTGATATCTTATGATGTTTCTTTTTCTGTGTGACTTATTTCAGTTAGAATCATCATACCTGAATCCACTCATTATGCTGCTACGGGCCTGATGACATAGATTTCCTTGCTGAGTGATATTGCATTGTACGTAAGTACCACAACTTCTTTATCCATTTTTCACTTTCTGCGATATTGAACTTGTACCGTAAACCAGGTTCTTGTAAACAGAGCCGTCCCAACCTTTGGGGTGGCTGTGTCTTTTTGATTTTAATTTCCCTAAGCTATAGGACCATAAGTGGAAGTGCCCTAGGCTCTGTTGCTTTGTTTTTTAGATGTTTCAGGAAACACCATACACTTCTCCAGAGTGGCTGTTGGCAATTGACATCCCGCCCATCAGCATAACAAGGCTCCCAGTTCTCCATGGCCTGTCCTGCCTTTCTGGATTTTACACTTTTTTCAGATGGCCCTTTTGACCGGGGGGAAGTGAGACTTCATTGTAGTGCAGATTTCCTTTGCAAGCTTGCTTGGTTGGCCAAAAAGGGCGTATGCGTTTTTTCCTGAATATATTCAGGAAAAAACGCATACGCCCTTTTTGGCCAAGTGCATCATTGTGGACGTTCTGCCTCTTTTCCTATGCTTTCAATGCAATTCCAGTCTACCTCCTGAAATCGGTTTCCTGCAATTCTGCCCCGCTTTCAAGTCCTCTTGGCAGCCTTACTTCAGTATATTTTTGGACGATAGCTGTCATTTATAACTCTGCAGGTTTGTGAATTACAGTGCCCCTGAGCTCCTTTCTTCAACTCGCTTTCTCGTGAGCTGGCCGCAACACCGCAGGATTGCTTCAGGCCCTAATCTGGTTGCGGCACGGCACGCTGAGCCTTTGGTTAATTCCTCTTCCTGGTGGGAAATGAGAGTTAAATTTGCCCGTCCAGACACCTCCAGCTAGTCTGTCATTGGTTCTCCCTATTCCTGTTCATCTTCCGCAGAAATTGCAAACTGGGCCAAACAGGAGGTTAAAGGCACTGACTCTCCAAGTCGGGAGAGTGTTAGTAAAGCGTCTGGAATGTTGCACCCGAGTACCAGGGGACGAAAACTGACACATATTGGAACACGTCTCCCGATCACACGGTTGATCATACTCTGGGTTCCACATGCATGTTTTAGCTGAAGGAAGAATCCCTTAAACCTGGAGAGTTGAGACCCGTGGAATGGGTACCATGCAATATGACTTCAAAGGGTCTTCATTTGCTCACCGAACCTCTCCAGTCCTATCACTGCTGCGTTTATGCCCCTGTACACACGCTTGATTCTCTTTCGGAGACATAGCAATCCATAGGTTTTAAGATACTTCCTAGTCAGGTACATTCTTAGGCGTTTAATATGGGGTGTTGAGTCCATTTCGTTGAGCAAGCAGTAGCTCTTGTCTATTCCATATTTGGCTTAAGGAACTTTATCTGTGCTCATTTCAATCTCTGGTTTTATGCAGCACCCCAACTCACCTTTCCCCTTAAGCAAGCATAAGTTGGGTTTCTAAATTTGAGACCCTGTTCTGTTTTGTAATTCAGTTCCTGTGTAGCCAAGGTTACATTCCGTGTATTAGTGATATCTTATGATGTTTCTTTTTCTGTGTGACTTATTTCAGTTAGAATCATCATACCTGAATCCACTCATTATGCTGCTACGGGCCTGATGACATAGATTTCCTTGCTGAGTGATATTGCATTGTACGTAAGTACCACAACTTCTTTATCCATTTTTCATTTTCTGCGATATTGAACTTGTACCGTAAACCAAGTTCTTGTAAACAGAGCCGTCCCAACCTTTGGGGTGGCTGTGTCTTTTTGATTTTAATTTCCCTAAGCTATAGGACCATAAGTGGAAGTGCCCTAGGCTCTGTTGCTTTGTTTTTTAGATGTTTCAGGAAACACCATACACTTCTCCAGAGTGGCTGTTGGCAATTGACATCCCGCCCATCAGCATAACAAGGCTCCCAGTTCTCCATGGCCTGTCCTGCCTTTCTGGATTTTACACTTTTTTCAGATGGCCCTTTTGACCGGGGGGAAGTGAGACTTCATTGTAGTGCAGATTTCCTTTGCAAGCTTGCTTGGTTGGCCAAAAAGGGCGTATGCGTTTTTTCCTGAATATATTCAGGAAAAAACGCATACGCCCTTTTTGGCCAAGTGCCTCATTGTGGACGTTCTGCCTCTTTTCCTATGCTTTAAATGCAATTCCAGTCTACCTCCTGAAATCGGTTTCCTGCAATTCTGCCCCGCTTTCAAGTCCTCTTGGCAGCCTTACTTCAGTATATTTTTGGACGATAGCTGTCATTTATAACTCTGCAGGTTTGTGAATTACAGTGCCCCTGAGCTCCTTTCTTCAACTCGCTTCTCGTGAGCTGGCCGCAACACCGCAGGATTGCTTCAGGCCCTAATCTGGTTGCGGCACGGCACGCTGAGCCTTTGGTTAATTCCTCTTCCTGGTGGGAAATGAGAGTTAAATTTGCCCGTCCAGACACCTCCAGCTAGTCTGTCATTGGTTCTCCCTATTCCTGTTCATCTTCCGCAGAAATTGCAAACTGGGCCAAACAGGAGGTTAAAGGCACTGACTCTCCAAGTCGGGAGAGTGTTAGTAAAGCGTCTGGAATGTTGCACCCGAGTACCAGGGGACGAAAACTGACACATATTGGAACACGTCTCCCGATCACACGGTTGATCATACTCTGGGTTCCACATGCATGTTTTAGCTGAAGGAAGAATCCCTTAAACCTGGAGAGTTGAGACCCGTGGAATGGGTACCATGCAATATGACTTCAAAGGGTCTTCATTTGCTCACCGAACCTCTCCAGTCCTATCACTGCTGCGTTTATGTCCCTGTACACACGCTTGATTCTCTTTCGGAGACATAGCAGTCCATAGGTTTTAAGATACTTCCTAGTCAGGTACATTCTTAGGCATTTAATATGGGGTGTTGAGTCCATTTCGTTGAGCAAGGAGTAGCTCTTGTCTATTCCATATTTGGCTTAAGGAACTTTATCTGTGCTCATTTCAATCTCTGGTTTTATGCAGCACCCCAACTCACCTTTCCCCTTAAGCAAGCATAAGTTGGGTTTCTAAATTTGAGACCCTGTTCTGTTTTGGAATTCAGTTCCTGTGTAGCCAAGGTTACATTCCGTGTATTAGTGATATCTTATGATGTTTCTTTTTCTGTGTGACTTATTTCAGTTAGAATCATCATACCTGAATCCACTCATTATGCTGCTACGGGCCTGATGACATAGATTTCTTTGCTGAGTGATATTGCATTGTACGTAAGTACCACAACTTCTTTATCCATTTTTCACTTTCTGCGATATTGAACTTGTACCGTAAACCAGGTTCTTGTAAACAGAGCCGTCCCAACCTTTGGGGTGGCTGTGTCTTTTTGATTTTAATTTCCCTAAGCTATAGGACCATAAGTGGAAGTGCCCTAGGCTCTGTTGCTTTGTTTTTTAGATGTTTCAGGAAACACCATACACTTCTCCCGAGTGGCTGTTGGCAATTGACATCCCGCCCATCAGCATAACAAGGCTCCCAGTTCTCCATGGCCTGTCCTGCCTTTCTGGATTTTACACTTTTTTCAGATGGCCCTTTTGACCGGGGGTAAGTGAGACTTCATTGTAGTGCAGATTTCCTTTGCAAGCTTGCTTGGTTGGCCAAAAAGGGCGTATGCGTTTTTTCCTGAATATATTCAGGAAAAAACGCATACGCCCTTTTTGGCCAAGTGCCTCATTGTGGACGTTCTGCCTCTTTTCCTATGCTTTCAATGCAATTCCAGTCTACCTCCTGAAATCGGTTTCCTGCAATTCTGCCCCGCTTTCAAGTCCTCTTGGCAGCCTTACTTCAGTATATTTTTGGACGATAGCTGTTATTTATAACTCTGCAGGTTTGTGAATTACAGTGCCCCTGAGCTCCTTTCTTCAACTCGCTTTCTCGTGAGCTGGCCGCAACACCGCAGGATTGCTTCAGGCCCTAATCTGGTTCCGGCACGGCATGCTGAGCCTTTGGTTAATTCCTCTTCCTGGTGGGAAATGAGAGTTAAATTTGCCCGTCCAGACACCTCCAGCTAGTCTGTCATTGGTTCTCCCTATTCCTGTTCATCTTCCGCAGAAATTGCAAACTGGGCCAAACAGGAGGTTAAAGGCACTGACTCTCCAAGTCGGGAGAGTGTTAGTAAAGCGTCTGGAATGTTGCACCCGAGTACCAGGGGACGAAAACTGACACATATTGGAACACGTCTCCCGATCACACGGTTGATCATACTCTGGGTTCCACATGCATGTTTTAGCTGAAGGAAGAATCCCTTAAACCTGGAGAGTTGAGACCCGTGGAATGGGTACCATGCAATATGACTTCAAAGGGTCTTCATTTGCTCACCGAACCTCTCCAGTCCTATCACTGCTGCGTTTATGCCCCTGTACACACGCTTGATTCTCTTTCGGAGACATAGCAATCCATAGGTTTTAAGATACTTCCTAGTCAGGTACATTCTTAGGCGTTTAATATGGGGTGTTGAGTCCATTTCCTTGAGCAAGGAGTAGCTCTTGTCTATTCCATATTTGGCTTAAGGAACTTTATCTGTGCTCATTTCAAACTCTGGTTTTATGCAGCACCCCAACTCACCTTTCCCCTTAAGCAAGCATAAGTTGGGTTTCTAAATTTGAGACCCTGTTCTGTTTTGTAATTCAGTTCCTGTGTAGCCAAGGTTACATTCCGTGTATTAGTGATATCTTATGATGTTTCTTTTTCTGTGTGACTTATTTCAGTTAGAATCATCATACCTGAATCCACTCATTATGCTGCTACGGGCCTGATGACAAAGAATTCATTGCTGTGTGATATTGCATTGTACATAAGTACCACAACTTCTTTATCCATTTTTCACTTTCTGCGATATTGAACTTGTACCGTAAACCAGGTTCTTGTAAACAGAGCCGTCCCAACCTTTGGGGTGGCTGTGTCTTTTTGATTTTAATTTCCCTAAGCTATAGGACCATAAGTGGAAGTGCCCTAGGCTCTGTTGCTTTGTTTTTTAGATGTTTCAGGAAACACCATACACTTCTCCCGAGTGGCTGTTGGCAATTGACATCCCGCCCATCAGCATAACAAGGCTCCCAGTTCTCCATGGCCTGTCCTGCCTTTCTGGATTTTACACTTTTTTCAGATGGCCCTTTTGACCGGGGGGAAGTGAGACTTCATTGTAGTGCAGATTTCCTTTGCAAGCTTGCTTGGTTGGCCAAAAAGGGCGTATGCGTTTTTTCCTGAATATATTCAGGAAAAAACGCATACGCCCTTTTTGGCCAAGTGCTTCATTGTGGACGTTCTGCCTCTTTTCCTATGCTTTCAATGCAATTCCAGTCTACCTCCTGAAATCGGTTTCCTGCAATTCTGCCCCGCTTTCAAGTCCTCTTGGCAGCCTTACTTCAGTATATTTTTGGACGATAGCTGTCATTTATAACTCTGCAGGTTTGTGAATTACAGTGCCCCTGAGCTCCTTTCTTCAACTCGCTTTCTCGTGAGCTGGCCGCAACACCGCAGGATTGCTTCAGGCCCTAATGTGGTTGCGGCACGGCACGCTGAGCCTTTGGTTAATTCCTCTTCCTGGTGGGAAATGAGAGTTAAATTTGCCCGTCCAGACACCTCCAGCTAGTCTGTCATTGGTTCTCCCTATTCCTGTTCATCTTCCGCAGAAATTGCAAACTGGGCCAAACAGGAGGTTAAAGGCACTGACTCTCCAAGTCGGGAGAGTGTTAGTAAAGCGTCTGGAATGTTGCACCCGAGTATCAGGGGACGAAAACTGACACATATTGGAACACGTCTCCCGATCACACGGTTGATCATACTCTGGGTTCCACATGCATGTTTTAGCTGAAGGAAGAATACCTTAAACCTGGAGAGTTGAGACCCGTGGAATGGGTACCATGCAATATGATTTCAAAGGGTCTTCATTTGCTCACCGAACCTCTCCAGTCCTATCACTGCTGCGTTTATGCCCCTGTACACACGCTTGATTCTCTTTCGGAGACATAGCAGTCCATAGGTTTTAAGATACTTCCTAGTCAGGTATATTCTTAGGCGTTTAATATGGGGTGTTGAGTCCATTTCGTTGAGCAAGGAGTAGCTCTTGTCTATTCCATATTTGGCTTAAGGAACTTTATCTGTGCTCATTTCAATCTCTGGTTTTATGCAGCACCCCAACTCACCTTTCCCCTTAAGCAAGCATAAGTTGGGTTTCTAAATTTGAGACCCTGTTCTGTTTTGGAATTCAGTTCCTGTGTAGCCAAGGTTACATTCCGTGTATTAGTGATATCTTATGATGTTTCTTTTTCTGTGTGACTTATTTCAGTTAGAATCATCATACCTGAATCCACTCATTATGCTGCTACGGGCCTGATGACATAGATTTCCTTGCTGAGTGATATTGCATTGTACGTAAGTACCACAACTTCTTTATCCATTTTTCACTTTCTGCGATATTGAACTTGTACCGTAAACCAGGTTCTTGTAAACAGAGCCGTCCCAACCTTTGGGGTGGCTGTGTCTTTTTGATTTTAATTTCCCTAAGCTATAGGACCATAAGTGGAAGTGCCCTAGGCTCTGTTGCTTTGTTTTTTAGATGTTTCAGGAAACACCATACACTTCTCCAGAGTGGCTGTTGGCAATTGACATCCCGCCCATCAGCATAACAAGGCTCCCAGTTCTCCATGGCCTGTCCTGCCTTTCTGGATTTTACACTTTTTTCAGATGGCCCTTTTGACCGGGGGGAAGTGAGACTTCATTGTAGTGCAGATTTCCTTTGCAAGCTTGCTTGGTTGGCCAAAAAGGGCGTATGCGTTTTTTCCTGAATATATTCAGGAAAAAACGCATACGCCCTTTTTGGCCAAGTGCATCATTGTGGACGTTCTGCCTCTTTTCCTATGCTTTCAATGCAATTCCAGTCTACCTCCTGAAATCGGTTTCCTGCAATTCTGCCCCGCTTTCAAGTCCTCTTGGCAGCCTTACTTCAGTATATTTTTGGACGATAGCTGTCATTTATAACTCTGCAGGTTTGTGAATTACAGTGCCCCTGAGCTCCTTTCTTCAACTCGCTTTCTCGTGAGCTGGCCGCAACACCGCAGGATTGCTTCAGGCCCTAATCTGGTTGCGGCACGGCACGCTGAGCCTTTGGTTAATTCCTCTTCCTGGTGGGAAATGAGAGTTAAATTTGCCCGTCCAGACACCTCCAGCTAGTCTGTCATTGGTTCTCCCTATTCCTGTTCATCTTCCGCAGAAATTGCAAACTGGGCCAAACAGGAGGTTAAAGGCACTGACTCTCCAAGTCGGGAGAGTGTTAGTAAAGCGTCTGGAATGTTGCACCCGAGTACCAGGGGACGAAAACTGACACATATTGGAACACGTCTCCCGATCACACGGTTGATCATACTCTGGGTTCCACATGCATGTTTTAGCTGAAGGAAGAATACCTTAAACCTGGAGAGTTGAGACCCGTGGAATGGGTACCATGCAATATGACTTCAAAGGGTCTTCATTTGCTCACCGAACCTCTCCAGTCCTATCACTGCTGCGTTTATGCCCCTGTACACACGCTTGATTCTCTTTCGGAGACATAGCAATCCATAGGTTTTAAGATACTTCCTAGTCAGGTACATTCTTAGGCGTTTAATATGGGGTGTTGAGTCCATTTCGTTGAGCAAGGAGTAGCTCTTGTCTATTCCATATTTGGCTTAAGGAACTTTATCTGTGCTCATTTCAATCTCTGGTTTTATGCATTACCCCAACTCACCTTTCCCCTTAAGGAAGCATAAGTTGGGTTTCTTAATTTGAGACCCTGTTCTGTTTTGGAATTCAGTTCCTGTGTAGCCAAGGTTACATTCCGTGTATTAGTGATATCTTATGATGTTTCTTTTTCTGTGTGACTTATTTCAGTTAGAATCATCATACCTGAATCCACTCATTATGCTGCTACGGGCCTGATGACATAGATTTCCTTGCTGAGTGATATTGCATTGTACGTAAGTACCACAACTTCTTTATCCATTTTTCACTTTCTGCGATATTGAACTTGTACCGTAAACCAGGTTCTTGTAAACAGAGCCGTCCCAACCTTTGGGGTGGCTGTGTCTTTTTGATTTTAATTTCCCTAAGCTATAGGACCATAAGTGGAAGTGCCCTAGGCTCTGTTGCTTTGTTTTTTAGATGTTTCAGGAAACACCATACACTTCTCCCGAGTGGCTGTTGGCAATTGACATCCCGCCCATCAGCATAACAAGGCTCCCAGTTCTCCATGGCCTGTCCTGCCTTTCTGGATTTTACACTTTTTTCAGATGGCCCTTTTGACCGGGGGGAAGTGAGACTTCATTGTAGTGCAGATTTCCTTTGCAAGCTTGCTTGGTTGGCCAAAAAGGGCGTATGCGTTTTTTCCTGAATATATTCAGGAAAAAACGCATACGCCCTTTTTGGCCAAGTGCATCATTGTGGACGTTCTGCCTCTTTTCCTATGCTTTCAATGCAATTCCAGTCTACCTCCTGAAATCGGTTTCCTGCAATTCTGCCCCGCTTTCAAGTCCTCTTGGCAGCCTTACTTCAGTATATTTTTGGACGATAGCTGTCATTTATAACTCTGCAGGTTTGTGAATTACAGTGCCCCTGAGCTCCTTTCTTCAACTCGCTTTCTCGTGAGCTGGCCGCAACACCGCAGGATTGCTTCAGGCCCTAATCTGGTTGCGGCACGGCACGCTGAGCCTTTGGTTAATTCCTCTTCCTGGTGGGAAATGAGAGTTAAATTTGCCCGTCCAGACACCTCCAGCTAGTCTGTCATTGGTTCTCCCTATTCCTGTTCATCTTCCGCAGAAATTGCAAACTGGGCCAAACAGGAGGTTAAAGGCACTGACTCTCCAAGTCGGGAGAGTGTTAGTAAAGCGTCTGGAATGTTGCACCCGAGTACCAGGGGACGAAAACTGACACATATTGGAACACGTCTCCCGATCACACGGTTGATCATACTCTGGGTTCCACATGCATGTTTTAGCTGAAGGAAGAATCCCTTAAACCTGGAGAGTTGAGACCCGTGGAATGGGTACCATGCAATATGACTTCAAAGGGTCTTCATTTGCTCACCGAACCTCTCCAGTCCTATCACTGCTGCGTTTATGCCCCTGTACACACGCTTGATTCTCTTTCGGAGACATAGCAATCCATAGGTTTTAAGATACTTCCTAGTCAGGTACATTCTTAGGCGTTTAATATGGGGTGTTGAGTCCATTTCGTTGAGCAAGGAGTAGCTCTTGTCTATTCCATATTTGGCTTAAGGAACTTTATCTGTGCTCATTTCAATCTCTGGTTTTATGCATTACCCCAACTCACCTTTCCCCTTAAGGAAGCATAAGTTGGGTTTCTTAATTTGAGACCCTGTTCTGTTTTGGAATTCAGTTCCTGTGTAGCCAAGGTTACATTCCGTGTATTAGTGATATCTTATGATGTTTCTTTTTCTGTGTGACTTATTTCAGTTAGAATCATCATACCTGAATCCACTCATTATGCTGCTACGGGCCTGATGACATAGATTTCCTTGCTGAGTGATATTGCATTGTACGTAAGTACCACAACTTCTTTATCCATTTTTCACTTTCTGCGATATTGAACTTGTACCGTAAACCAGGTTCTTGTAAACAGAGCCGTCCCAACCTTTGGGGTGGCTGTGTCTTTTTGATTTAAATTTCCCTAAGCTATAGGACCATAAGTGGAAGTGCCCTAGGCTCTGTTGCTTTGTTTTTTAGATGTTTCAGGAAACACCATACACTTCTCCCGAGTGGCTGTTGGCAATTGACATCCCGCCCATCAGCATAACAAGGCTCCCAGTTCTCCATGGCCTGTCCTGCCTTTCTGGATTTTACACTTTTTTCAGATGGCCCTTTTGACCGGGGGGAAGTGAGACTTCATTGTAGTGCAGATTTCCTTTGCAAGCTTGCTTGGTTGGCCAAAAAGGGCGTATGCGTTTTTTCCTGAATATATTCAGGAAAAAACGCATACGCCCTTTTTGGCCAAGTGCATCATTGTGGACGTTCTGCCTCTTTTCCTATGCTTTCAATGCAATTCCAGTCTACCTCCTGAAATCGGTTTCCTGCAATTCTGCCCCGCTTTCAAGTCCTCTTGGCAGCCTTACTTCAGTATATTTTTGGACGATAGCTGTCATTTATAACTCTGCAGGTTTGTGAATTACAGTGCCCCTGAGCTCCTTTCTTCAACTCGCTTTCTCGTGAGCTGGCCGCAACACCGCAGGATTGCTTCAGGCCCTAATCTGGTTGCGGCACGGCACGCTGAGCCTTTGGTTAATTCCTCTTCCTGGTGGGAAATGAGAGTTAAATTTGCCCGTCCAGACACCTCCAGCTAGTCTGTCATTGGTTCTCCCTATTCCTGTTCATCTTCCGCAGAAATTGCAAACTGGGCCAAACAGGAGGTTAAAGGCACTGACTCTCCAAGTCGGGAGAGTGTTAGTAAAGCGTCTGGAATGTTGCACCCGAGTACCAGGGGACGAAAACTGACACATATTGGAACACGTCTCCCGATCACACGGTTGATCATACTCTGGGTTCCACATGCATGTTTTAGCTGAAGGAAGAATCCCTTAAACCTGGAGAGTTGAGACCCGTGGAATGGGTACCATGCAATATGACTTCAAAGGGTCTTCATTTGCTCACCGAACCTCTCCAGTCCTATCACTGCTGCGTTTATGCCCCTGTACACACGCTTGATTCTCTTTCGGAGACATAGCAATCCATAGGTTTTAAGATACTTCCTAGTCAGGTACATTCTTAGGCGTTTAATATGGGGTGTTGAGTCCATTTCGTTGAGCAAGCAGTAGCTCTTGTCTATTCCATATTTGGCTTAAGGAACTTTATCTGTGCTCATTTCAATCTCTGGTTTTATGCAGCACCCCAACTCACCTTTCCCCTTAAGCAAGCATAAGTTGGGTTTCTAAATTTGAGACCCTGTTCTGTTTTGTAATTCAGTTCCTGTGTAGCCAAGGTTACATTCCGTGTATTAGTGATATCTTATGATGTTTCTTTTTCTGTGTGACTTATTTCAGTTAGAATCATCATACCTGAATCCACTCATTATGCTGCTACGGGCCTGATGACATAGATTTCCTTGCTGAGTGATATTGCATTGTACGTAAGTACCACAACTTCTTTATCCATTTTTCACTTTCTGCGATATTGAACTTGTACCGTAAACCAGGTTCTTGTAAACAGAGCCGTCCCAACCTTTGGGGTGGCTGTGTCTTTTTGATTTTAATTTCCCTAAGCTATAGGACCATAAGTGGAAGTGCCCTAGGCTCTGTTGCTTTGTTTTTTAGATGTTTCAGGAAACACCATACACTTCTCCAGAGTGGCTGTTGGCAATTGACATCCCGCCCATCAGCATAACAAGGCTCCCAGTTCTCCATGGCCTGTCCTGCCTTTCTGGATTTTACACTTTTTTCAGATGGCCCTTTTGACCGGGGGGAAGTGAGACTTCATTGTAGTGCAGATTTCCTTTGCAAGCTTGCTTGGTTGGCCAAAAAGGGCGTATGCGTTTTTTCCTGAATATATTCAGGAAAAAACGCATACGCCCTTTTTGGCCAAGTGCATCATTGTGGACGTTCTGCCTCTTTTCCTATGCTTTCAATGCAATTCCAGTCTACCTCCTGAAATCGGTTTCCTGCAATTCTGCCCCGCTTTCAAGTCCTCTTGGCAGCCTTACTTCAGTATATTTTTGGACGATAGCTGTCATTTATAACTCTGCAGGTTTGTGAATTACAGTGCCCCTGAGCTCCTTTCTTCAACTCGCTTTCTCGTGAGCTGGCCGCAACACCGCAGGATTGCTTCAGGCCCTAATCTGGTTGCGGCACGGCACGCTGAGCCTTTGGTTAATTCCTCTTCCTGGTGGGAAATGAGAGTTAAATTTGCCCGTCCAGACACCTCCAGCTAGTCTGTCATTGGTTCTCCCTATTCCTGTTCATCTTCCGCAGAAATTGCAAACTGGGCCAAACAGGAGGTTAAAGGCACTGACTCTCCAAGTCGGGAGAGTGTTAGTAAAGCGTCTGGAATGTTGCACCCGAGTACCAGGGGACGAAAACTGACACATATTGGAACACGTCTCCCGATCACACGGTTGATCATACTCTGGGTTCCACATGCATGTTTTAGCTGAAGGAAGAATCCCTTAAACCTGGAGAGTTGAGACCCGTGGAATGGGTACCATGCAATATGACTTCAAAGGGTCTTCATTTGCTCACCGAACCTCTCCAGTCCTATCACTGCTGCGTTTATGCCCCTGTACACACGCTTGATTCTCTTTCGGAGACATAGCAATCCATAGGTTTTAAGATACTTCCTAGTCAGGTACATTCTTAGGCGTTTAATATGGGGTGTTGAGTCCATTTCGTTGAGCAAGCAGTAGCTCTTGTCTATTCCATATTTGGCTTAAGGAACTTTATCTGTGCTCATTTCAATCTCTGGTTTTATGCAGCACCCCAACTCACCTTTCCCCTTAAGCAAGCATAAGTTGGGTTTCTAAATTTGAGACCCTGTTCTGTTTTGTAATTCAGTTCCTGTGTAGCCAAGGTTACATTCCGTGTATTAGTGATATCTTATGATGTTTCTTTTTCTGTGTGACTTATTTCAGTTAGAATCATCATACCTGAATCCACTCATTATGCTGCTACGGGCCTGATGACATAGATTTCCTTGCTGAGTGATATTGCATTGTACGTAAGTACCACAACTTCTTTATCCATTTTTCATTTTCTGCGATATTGAACTTGTACCGTAAACCAAGTTCTTGTAAACAGAGCCGTCCCAACCTTTGGGGTGGCTGTGTCTTTTTGATTTTAATTTCCCTAAGCTATAGGACCATAAGTGGAAGTGCCCTAGGCTCTGTTGCTTTGTTTTTTAGATGTTTCAGGAAACACCATACACTTCTCCAGAGTGGCTGTTGGCAATTGACATCCCGCCCATCAGCATAACAAGGCTCCCAGTTCTCCATGGCCTGTCCTGCCTTTCTGGATTTTACACTTTTTTCAGATGGCCCTTTTGACCGGGGGGAAGTGAGACTTCATTGTAGTGCAGATTTCCTTTGCAAGCTTGCTTGGTTGGCCAAAAAGGGCGTATGCGTTTTTTCCTGAATATATTCAGGAAAAAACGCATACGCCCTTTTTGGCCAAGTGCCTCATTGTGGACGTTCTGCCTCTTTTCCTATGCTTTAAATGCAATTCCAGTCTACCTCCTGAAATCGGTTTCCTGCAATTCTGCCCCGCTTTCAAGTCCTCTTGGCAGCCTTACTTCAGTATATTTTTGGACGATAGCTGTCATTTATAACTCTGCAGGTTTGTGAATTACAGTGCCCCTGAGCTCCTTTCTTCAACTCGCTTCTCGTGAGCTGGCCGCAACACCGCAGGATTGCTTCAGGCCCTAATCTGGTTGCGGCACGGCACGCTGAGCCTTTGGTTAATTCCTCTTCCTGGTGGGAAATGAGAGTTAAATTTGCCCGTCCAGACACCTCCAGCTAGTCTGTCATTGGTTCTCCCTATTCCTGTTCATCTTCCGCAGAAATTGCAAACTGGGCCAAACAGGAGGTTAAAGGCACTGACTCTCCAAGTCGGGAGAGTGTTAGTAAAGCGTCTGGAATGTTGCACCCGAGTACCAGGGGACGAAAACTGACACATATTGGAACACGTCTCCCGATCACACGGTTGATCATACTCTGGGTTCCACATGCATGTTTTAGCTGAAGGAAGAATCCCTTAAACCTGGAGAGTTGAGACCCGTGGAATGGGTACCATGCAATATGACTTCAAAGGGTCTTCATTTGCTCACCGAACCTCTCCAGTCCTATCACTGCTGCGTTTATGTCCCTGTACACACGCTTGATTCTCTTTCGGAGACATAGCAGTCCATAGGTTTTAAGATACTTCCTAGTCAGGTACATTCTTAGGCATTTAATATGGGGTGTTGAGTCCATTTCGTTGAGCAAGGAGTAGCTCTTGTCTATTCCATATTTGGCTTAAGGAACTTTATCTGTGCTCATTTCAATCTCTGGTTTTATGCAGCACCCCAACTCACCTTTCCCCTTAAGCAAGCATAAGTTGGGTTTCTAAATTTGAGACCCTGTTCTGTTTTGGAATTCAGTTCCTGTGTAGCCAAGGTTACATTCCGTGTATTAGTGATATCTTATGATGTTTCTTTTTCTGTGTGACTTATTTCAGTTAGAATCATCATACCTGAATCCACTCATTATGCTGCTACGGGCCTGATGACATAGATTTCTTTGCTGAGTGATATTGCATTGTACGTAAGTACCACAACTTCTTTATCCATTTTTCACTTTCTGCGATATTGAACTTGTACCGTAAACCAGGTTCTTGTAAACAGAGCCGTCCCAACCTTTGGGGTGGCTGTGTCTTTTTGATTTTAATTTCCCTAAGCTATAGGACCATAAGTGGAAGTGCCCTAGGCTCTGTTGCTTTGTTTTTTAGATGTTTCAGGAAACACCATACACTTCTCCCGAGTGGCTGTTGGCAATTGACATCCCGCCCATCAGCATAACAAGGCTCCCAGTTCTCCATGGCCTGTCCTGCCTTTCTGGATTTTACACTTTTTTCAGATGGCCCTTTTGACCGGGGGTAAGTGAGACTTCATTGTAGTGCAGATTTCCTTTGCAAGCTTGCTTGGTTGGCCAAAAAGGGCGTATGCGTTTTTTCCTGAATATATTCAGGAAAAAACGCATACGCCCTTTTTGGCCAAGTGCCTCATTGTGGACGTTCTGCCTCTTTTCCTATGCTTTCAATGCAATTCCAGTCTACCTCCTGAAATCGGTTTCCTGCAATTCTGCCCCGCTTTCAAGTCCTCTTGGCAGCCTTACTTCAGTATATTTTTGGACGATAGCTGTTATTTATAACTCTGCAGGTTTGTGAATTACAGTGCCCCTGAGCTCCTTTCTTCAACTCGCTTTCTCGTGAGCTGGCCGCAACACCGCAGGATTGCTTCAGGCCCTAATCTGGTTCCGGCACGGCATGCTGAGCCTTTGGTTAATTCCTCTTCCTGGTGGGAAATGAGAGTTAAATTTGCCCGTCCAGACACCTCCAGCTAGTCTGTCATTGGTTCTCCCTATTCCTGTTCATCTTCCGCAGAAATTGCAAACTGGGCCAAACAGGAGGTTAAAGGCACTGACTCTCCAAGTCGGGAGAGTGTTAGTAAAGCGTCTGGAATGTTGCACCCGAGTACCAGGGGACGAAAACTGACACATATTGGAACACGTCTCCCGATCACACGGTTGATCATACTCTGGGTTCCACATGCATGTTTTAGCTGAAGGAAGAATCCCTTAAACCTGGAGAGTTGAGACCCGTGGAATGGGTACCATGCAATATGACTTCAAAGGGTCTTCATTTGCTCACCGAACCTCTCCAGTCCTATCACTGCTGCGTTTATGCCCCTGTACACACGCTTGATTCTCTTTCGGAGACATAGCAATCCATAGGTTTTAAGATACTTCCTAGTCAGGTACATTCTTAGGCGTTTAATATGGGGTGTTGAGTCCATTTCCTTGAGCAAGGAGTAGCTCTTGTCTATTCCATATTTGGCTTAAGGAACTTTATCTGTGCTCATTTCAAACTCTGGTTTTATGCAGCACCCCAACTCACCTTTCCCCTTAAGCAAGCATAAGTTGGGTTTCTAAATTTGAGACCCTGTTCTGTTTTGTAATTCAGTTCCTGTGTAGCCAAGGTTACATTCCGTGTATTAGTGATATCTTATGATGTTTCTTTTTCTGTGTGACTTATTTCAGTTAGAATCATCATACCTGAATCCACTCATTATGCTGCTACGGGCCTGATGACAAAGAATTCATTGCTGTGTGATATTGCATTGTACATAAGTACCACAACTTCTTTATCCATTTTTCACTTTCTGCGATATTGAACTTGTACCGTAAACCAGGTTCTTGTAAACAGAGCCGTCCCAACCTTTGGGGTGGCTGTGTCTTTTTGATTTTAATTTCCCTAAGCTATAGGACCATAAGTGGAAGTGCCCTAGGCTCTGTTGCTTTGTTTTTTAGATGTTTCAGGAAACACCATACACTTCTCCCGAGTGGCTGTTGGCAATTGACATCCCGCCCATCAGCATAACAAGGCTCCCAGTTCTCCATGGCCTGTCCTGCCTTTCTGGATTTTACACTTTTTTCAGATGGCCCTTTTGACCGGGGGGAAGTGAGACTTCATTGTAGTGCAGATTTCCTTTGCAAGCTTGCTTGGTTGGCCAAAAAGGGCGTATGCGTTTTTTCCTGAATATATTCAGGAAAAAACGCATACGCCCTTTTTGGCCAAGTGCATCATTGTGGACGTTCTGCCTCTTTTCCTATGCTTTCAATGCAATTCCAGTCTACCTCCTGAAATCGGTTTCCTGCAATTCTGCCCCGCTTTCAAGTCCTCTTGGCAGCCTTACTTCAGTATATTTTTGGACGATAGCTGTCATTTATAACTCTGCAGGTTTGTGAATTACAGTGCCCCTGAGCTCCTTTCTTCAACTCGCTTTCTCGTGAGCTGGCCGCAACACCGCAGGATTGCTTCAGGCCCTAATCTGGTTGCGGCACGGCACGCTGAGCCTTTGGTTAATTCCTCTTCCTGGTGGGAAATGAGAGTTAAATTTGCCCGTCCAGACACCTCCAGCTAGTCTGTCATTGGTTCTCCCTATTCCTGTTCATCTTCCGCAGAAATTGCAAACTGGGCCAAACAGGAGGTTAAAGGCACTGACTCTCCAAGTCGGGAGAGTGTTAGTAAAGCGTCTGGAATGTTGCACCCGAGTATCAGGGGACGAAAACTGACACATATTGGAACACGTCTCCCGATCACACGGTTGATCATACTCTGGGTTCCACATGCATGTTTTAGCTGAAGGAAGAATACCTTAAACCTGGAGAGTTGAGACCCGTGGAATGGGTACCATGCAATATGATTTCAAAGGGTCTTCATTTGCTCACCGAACCTCTCCAGTCCTATCACTGCTGCGTTTATGCCCCTGTACACACGCTTGATTCTCTTTCGGAGACATAGCAGTCCATAGGTTTTAAGATACTTCCTAGTCAGGTATATTCTTAGGCGTTTAATATGGGGTGTTGAGTCCATTTCGTTGAGCAAGGAGTAGCTCTTGTCTATTCCATATTTGGCTTAAGGAACTTTATCTGTGCTCATTTCAATCTCTGGTTTTATGCAGCACCCCAACTCACCTTTCCCCTTAAGCAAGCATAAGTTGGGTTTCTAAATTTGAGACCCTGTTCTGTTTTGGAATTCAGTTCCTGTGTAGCCAAGGTTACATTCCGTGTATTAGTGATATCTTATGATGTTTCTTTTTCTGTGTGACTTATTTCAGTTAGAATCATCATACCTGAATCCACTCATTATGCTGCTACGGGCCTGATGACATAGATTTCCTTGCTGAGTGATATTGCATTGTACGTAAGTACCACAACTTCTTTATCCATTTTTCACTTTCTGCGATATTGAACTTGTACCGTAAACCAGGTTCTTGTAAACAGAGCCGTCCCAACCTTTGGGGTGGCTGTGTCTTTTTGATTTTAATTTCCCTAAGCTATAGGACCATAAGTGGAAGTGCCCTAGGCTCTGTTGCTTTGTTTTTTAGATGTTTCAGGAAACACCATACACTTCTCCAGAGTGGCTGTTGGCAATTGACATCCCGCCCATCAGCATAACAAGGCTCCCAGTTCTCCATGGCCTGTCCTGCCTTTCTGGATTTTACACTTTTTTCAGATGGCCCTTTTGACCGGGGGGAAGTGAGACTTCATTGTAGTGCAGATTTCCTTTGCAAGCTTGCTTGGTTGGCCAAAAAGGGCGTATGCGTTTTTTCCTGAATATATTCAGGAAAAAACGCATACGCCCTTTTTGGCCAAGTGCATCATTGTGGACGTTCTGCCTCTTTTCCTATGCTTTCAATGCAATTCCAGTCTACCTCCTGAAATCGGTTTCCTGCAATTCTGCCCCGCTTTCAAGTCCTCTTGGCAGCCTTACTTCAGTATATTTTTGGACGATAGCTGTCATTTATAACTCTGCAGGTTTGTGAATTACAGTGCCCCTGAGCTCCTTTCTTCAACTCGCTTTCTCGTGAGCTGGCCGCAACACCGCAGGATTGCTTCAGGCCCTAATCTGGTTGCGGCACGGCACGCTGAGCCTTTGGTTAATTCCTCTTCCTGGTGGGAAATGAGAGTTAAATTTGCCCGTCCAGACACCTCCAGCTAGTCTGTCATTGGTTCTCCCTATTCCTGTTCATCTTCCGCAGAAATTGCAAACTGGGCCAAACAGGAGGTTAAAGGCACTGACTCTCCAAGTCGGGAGAGTGTTAGTAAAGCGTCTGGAATGTTGCACCCGAGTACCAGGGGACGAAAACTGACACATATTGGAACACGTCTCCCGATCACACGGTTGATCATACTCTGGGTTCCACATGCATGTTTTAGCTGAAGGAAGAATACCTTAAACCTGGAGAGTTGAGACCCGTGGAATGGGTACCATGCAATATGACTTCAAAGGGTCTTCATTTGCTCACCGAACCTCTCCAGTCCTATCACTGCTGCGTTTATGCCCCTGTACACACGCTTGATTCTCTTTCGGAGACATAGCAATCCATAGGTTTTAAGATACTTCCTAGTCAGGTACATTCTTAGGCGTTTAATATGGGGTGTTGAGTCCATTTCGTTGAGCAAGGAGTAGCTCTTGTCTATTCCATATTTGGCTTAAGGAACTTTATCTGTGCTCATTTCAATCTCTGGTTTTATGCATTACCCCAACTCACCTTTCCCCTTAAGGAAGCATAAGTTGGGTTTCTTAATTTGAGACCCTGTTCTGTTTTGGAATTCAGTTCCTGTGTAGCCAAGGTTACATTCCGTGTATTAGTGATATCTTATGATGTTTCTTTTTCTGTGTGACTTATTTCAGTTAGAATCATCATACCTGAATCCACTCATTATGCTGCTACGGGCCTGATGACATAGATTTCCTTGCTGAGTGATATTGCATTGTACGTAAGTACCACAACTTCTTTATCCATTTTTCACTTTCTGCGATATTGAACTTGTACCGTAAACCAGGTTCTTGTAAACAGAGCCGTCCCAACCTTTGGGGTGGCTGTGTCTTTTTGATTTAAATTTCCCTAAGCTATAGGACCATAAGTGGAAGTGCCCTAGGCTCTGTTGCTTTGTTTTTTAGATGTTTCAGGAAACACCATACACTTCTCCCGAGTGGCTGTTGGCAATTGACATCCCGCCCATCAGCATAACAAGGCTCCCAGTTCTCCATGGCCTGTCCTGCCTTTCTGGATTTTACACTTTTTTCAGATGGCCCTTTTGACCGGGGGGAAGTGAGACTTCATTGTAGTGCAGATTTCCTTTGCAAGCTTGCTTGGTTGGCCAAAAAGGGCGTATGCGTTTTTTCCTGAATATATTCAGGAAAAAACGCATACGCCCTTTTTGGCCAAGTGCATCATTGTGGACGTTCTGCCTCTTTTCCTATGCTTTCAATGCAATTCCAGTCTACCTCCTGAAATCGGTTTCCTGCAATTCTGCCCCGCTTTCAAGTCCTCTTGGCAGCCTTACTTCAGTATATTTTTGGACGATAGCTGTCATTTATAACTCTGCAGGTTTGTGAATTACAGTGCCCCTGAGCTCCTTTCTTCAACTCGCTTTCTCGTGAGCTGGCCGCAACACCGCAGGATTGCTTCAGGCCCTAATCTGGTTGCGGCACGGCACGCTGAGCCTTTGGTTAATTCCTCTTCCTGGTGGGAAATGAGAGTTAAATTTGCCCGTCCAGACACCTCCAGCTAGTCTGTCATTGGTTCTCCCTATTCCTGTTCATCTTCCGCAGAAATTGCAAACTGGGCCAAACAGGAGGTTAAAGGCACTGACTCTCCAAGTCGGGAGAGTGTTAGTAAAGCGTCTGGAATGTTGCACCCGAGTACCAGGGGACGAAAACTGACACATATTGGAACACGTCTCCCGATCACACGGTTGATCATACTCTGGGTTCCACATGCATGTTTTAGCTGAAGGAAGAATACCTTAAACCTGGAGAGTTGAGACCCGTGGAATGGGTACCATGCAATATGACTTCAAAGGGTCTTCATTTGCTCACCGAACCTCTCCAGTCCTATCACTGCTGCGTTTATGCCCCTGTACACACGCTTGATTCTCTTTCGGAGACATAGCAATCCATAGGTTTTAAGATACTTCCTAGTCAGGTACATTCTTAGGCGTTTAATATGGGGTGTTGAGTCCATTTCGTTGAGCAAGCAGTAGCTCTTGTCTATTCCATATTTGGCTTAAGGAACTTTATCTGTGCTCATTTCAATCTCTGGTTTTATGCAGCACCCCAACTCACCTTTCCCCTTAAGCAAGCATAAGTTGGGTTTCTAAATTTGAGACCCTGTTCTGTTTTGTAATTCAGTTCCTGTGTAGCCAAGGTTACATTCCGTGTATTAGTGATATCTTATGATGTTTCTTTTTCTGTGTGACTTATTTCAGTTAGAATCATCATACCTGAATCCACTCATTATGCTGCTACGGGCCTGATGACATAGATTTCCTTGCTGAGTGATATTGCATTGTACGTAAGTACCACAACTTCTTTATCCATTTTTCATTTTCTGCGATATTGAACTTGTACCGTAAACCAAGTTCTTGTAAACAGAGCCGTCCCAACCTTTGGGGTGGCTGTGTCTTTTTGATTTTAATTTCCCTAAGCTATAGGACCATAAGTGGAAGTGCCCTAGGCTCTGTTGCTTTGTTTTTTAGATGTTTCAGGAAACACCATACACTTCTCCAGAGTGGCTGTTGGCAATTGACATCCCGCCCATCAGCATAACAAGGCTCCCAGTTCTCCATGGCCTGTCCTGCCTTTCTGGATTTTACACTTTTTTCAGATGGCCCTTTTGACCGGGGGGAAGTGAGACTTCATTGTAGTGCAGATTTCCTTTGCAAGCTTGCTTGGTTGGCCAAAAAGGGCGTATGCGTTTTTTCCTGAATATATTCAGGAAAAAACGCATACGCCCTTTTTGGCCAAGTGCATCATTGTGGACGTTCTGCCTCTTTTCCTATGCTTTAAATGCAATTCCAGTCTACCTCCTGAAATCGGTTTCCTGCAATTCTGCCCCGCTTTCAAGTCCTCTTGGCAGCCTTACTTCAGTATATTTTTGGACGATAGCTGTCATTTATAACTCTGCAGGTTTGTGAATTACAGTGCCCCTGAGCTCCTTTCTTCAACTCGCTTCTCGTGAGCTGGCCGCAACACCGCAGGATTGCTTCAGGCCCTAATCTGGTTGCGGCACGGCACGCTGAGCCTTTGGTTAATTCCTCTTCCTGGTGGGAAATGAGAGTTAAATTTGCCCGTCCAGACACCTCCAGCTAGTCTGTCATTGGTTCTCCCTATTCCTGTTCATCTTCCGCAGAAATTGCAAACTGGGCCAAACAGGAGGTTAAAGGCACTGACTCTCCAAGTCGGGAGAGTGTTAGTAAAGCGTCTGGAATGTTGCACCCGAGTACCAGGGGACGAAAACTGACACATATTGGAACACGTCTCCCGATCACACGGTTGATCATACTCTGGGTTCCACATGCATGTTTTAGCTGAAGGAAGAATCCCTTAAACCTGGAGAGTTGAGACCCGTGGAATGGGTACCATGCAATATGACTTCAAAGGGTCTTCATTTGCTCACCGAACCTCTCCAGTCCTATCACTGCTGCGTTTATGTCCCTGTACACACGCTTGATTCTCTTTCGGAGACATAGCAGTCCATAGGTTTTAAGATACTTCCTAGTCAGGTACATTCTTAGGCATTTAATATGGGGTGTTGAGTCCATTTCGTTGAGCAAGGAGTAGCTCTTGTCTATTCCATATTTGGCTTAAGGAACTTTATCTGTGCTCATTTCAATCTCTGGTTTTATGCAGCACCCCAACTCACCTTTCCCCTTAAGCAAGCATAAGTTGGGTTTCTAAATTTGAGACCCTGTTCTGTTTTGTAATTCAGTTCCTGTGTAGCCAAGTTTACATTCCGTGTATTAGTGATATCTTATGATGTTTCTTTTTCTGTGTGACTTATTTCAGTTAGAATCATCATACCTGAATCCACTCATTATGCTGCTACGGGCCTGATGACATAGATTTCCTTGCTGAGTGATATTGCATTGTACGTAAGTACCACAACTTCTTTATCCATTTTTCACTTTCTGCGATATTGAACTTGTACCGTAAACCAGGTTCTTGTAAACAGAGCCGTCCCAACTTTTGGGGTGGCTGTGTCTTTTTGATTTTAATTTCCCTAAGCTATAGGACCATAAGTGGAAGTGCCCTAGGCTCTGTTGCTTTGTTTTTTAGATGTTTCAGGAAACACCATACACTTCTCCCGAGTGGCTGTTGGCAATTGACATCCCGCCCATCAGCATAACAAGGCTCCCAGTTCTCCATGGCCTGTCCTGCCTTTCTGGATTTTACACTTTTTTCAGATGGCCCTTTTGACCGGGGGGAAGTGAGACTTCATTGTAGTGCAGATTTCCTTTGCAAGCTTGCTTGGTTGGCCAAAAAGGGCGTATGCGTTTTTTCCTGAATATATTCAGGAAAAAACGCATACGCCCTTTTTGGCCAAGTGCATCATTGTGGACGTTCTGCCTCTTTTCCTATGCTTTAAATGCAATTCCAGTCTACCTCCTGAAATCGGTTTCCTGCAATTCTGCCCCACTTTCAAGTCCTCTTGGCAGCCTTACTTCAGTATATTTTTGGACGATAGCTGTCATTTATAACTCTGCAGGTTTGTGAATTACAGTGCCCCTGAGCTCCTTTCTTCAACTCGCTTTCTCGTGAGCTGGCCGCAACACCGCAGGATTGCTTCAGGCCCTAATCTGGTTGCGGCACGGCACGCTGAGCCTTTGGTTAATTCCTCTTCCTGGTGGGAAATGAGAGTTAAATTTGCCCGTCCAGACACCTCCAGCTAGTCTGTCATTGGTTCTCCCTATTCCTGTTCATCTTCCGCAGAAATTGCAAACTGGGCCAAACAGGAGGTTAAAGGCACTGACTCTCCAAGTCGGGAGAGTGTTAGTAAAGCGTCTGGAATGTTGCACCCGAGTATCAGGGGACGAAAACTGACACATATTGGAACACGTCTCCCGATCACACGGTTGATCATACTCTGGGTTCCACATGCATGTTTTAGCTGAAGGAAGAATACCTTAAACCTGGAGAGTTGAGACCCGTGGAATGGGTACCATGCAATATGATTTCAAAGGGTCTTCATTTGCTCACCGAACCTCTCCAGTCCTATCACTGCTGCGTTTATGCCCCTGTACACACGCTTGATTCTCTTTCGGAGACATAGCAGTCCATAGGTTTTAAGATACTTCCTAGTCAGGTATATTCTTAGGCGTTTAATATGGGGTGTTGAGTCCATTTCGTTGAGCAAGGAGTAGCTCTTGTCTATTCCATATTTGGCTTAAGGAACTTTATCTGTGCTCATTTCAATCTCTGGTTTTATGCAGCACCCCAACTCACCTTTCCCCTTAAGCAAGCATAAGTTGGGTTTCTAAATTTGAGACCCTGTTCTGTTTTGGAATTCAGTTCCTGTGTAGCCAAGGTTACATTCCGTGTATTAGTGATATCTTATGATGTTTCTTTTTCTGTGTGACTTATTTCAGTTAGAATCATCATACCTGAATCCACTCATTATGCTGCTACGGGCCTGATGACATAGATTTCCTTGCTGAGTGATATTGCATTGTACGTAAGTACCACAACTTCTTTATCCATTTTTCACTTTCTGCGATATTGAACTTGTACCGTAAACCAGGTTCTTGTAAACAGAGCCGTCCCAACCTTTGGGGTGGCTGTGTCTTTTTGATTTTAATTTCCCTAAGCTATAGGACCATAAGTGGAAGTGCCCTAGGCTCTGTTGCTTTGTTTTTTAGATGTTTCAGGAAACACCATACACTTCTCCCGAGTGGCTGTTGGCAATTGACATCCCGCCCATCAGCATAACAAGGCTCCCAGTTCTCCATGGCCTGTCCTGCCTTTCTGGATTTTACACTTTTTTCAGATGGCCCTTTTGACCGGGGGGAAGTTAGACTTCATTGTAGTGCAGATTTCCTTTGCAAGCTTGCTTGGTTGGCCAAAAAGGGCGTATGCGTTTTTTCCTGAATATATTCAGGAAAAAACGCATACGCCCTTTTTGGCCAAGTGCATCATTGTGGACGTTCTGCCTCTTTTCCTATGCTTTCAATGCAATTCCAGTCTACCTCCTGAAATCGGTTTCCTGCAATTCTGCCCCGCTTTCAAGTCCTCTTGGCAGCCTTACTTCAGTATATTTTTGGACGATAGCTGTCATTTATAACTCTGCAGGTTTGTGAATTACAGTGCCCCTGAGCTCCTTTCTTCAACTCGCTTTCTCGTGAGCTGGCCGCAACACCGCAGGATTGCTTCAGGCCCTAATCTGGTTGCGGCACGGCACGCTGAGCCTTTGGTTAATTCCTCTTCCTGGTGGGAAATGAGAGTTAAATTTGCCCGTCCAGACACCTCCAGCTAGTCTGTCATTGGTTCTCCCTATTCCTGTTCATCTTCCGCAGAAATTGCAAACTGGGCCAAACAGGAGGTTAAAGGCACTGACTCTCCAAGTCGGGAGAGTGTTAGTAAAGCGTCTGGAATGTTGCACCCGAGTACCAGGGGACGAAAACTGACACATATTGGAACACGTCTCCCGATCACACGGTTGATCATACTCTGGGTTCCACATGCATGTTTTAGCTGAAGGAAGAATCCCTTAAACCTGGAGAGTTGAGACCCGTGGAATGGGTACCATGCAATATGACTTCAAAGGGTCTTCATTTGCTCACTGAACCTCTCCAGTCCTATCACTGCTGCGTTTATGCCCCTGTACACACGCTTGATTCTCTTTCGGAGACATAGCAATCCATAGGTTTTAAGATACTTCCTAGTCAGGTACATTCTTAGGCGTTTAATATGGGGTGTTGTGTCCATTTCGTTGAGCAAGGAGTAGCTCTTGTCTATTCCATATTTGGCTTAAGGAACTTTATCTGTGCTTATTTCAATCTCTGGTTTTATGCATTACCCCAACTCACCTTTCCCCTTAAGGAAGCATAAGTTGGTTTTCTTAATTTGAGACCCTGTTCTGTTTTGGAATTCAATTCCTGTGTAGCCAAGTTTACATTCCGTGTATTAGTGATATCTTATGATATTTCTTTTTCTGTGTGACTTATTTCAGTTAGAATCATCATACCTGAATCCACTCATTATGCTGCTACGGGCCTGATGACATAGATTTCCTTGCTGAGTGATATTGCATTGTACGTAAGTACCACAACTTCTTTATCCATTTTTCACTTTCTGCGATATTGAACTTGTACCGTAAACCAGGTTCTTGTAAACAGAGCCGTCCCAACTTTTGGGGTGGCTGTGTCTTTTTGATTTTAATTTCCCTAAGCTATAGGACCATAAGTGGAAGTGCCCTAGGCTCTGTTGCTTTGTTTTTTAGATGTTTCAGGAAACACCATACACTTCTCCCGAGTGGCTGTTGGCAATTGACATCCCGCCCATCAGCATAACAAGGCTCCCAGTTCTCCATGGCCTGTCCTGCCTTTCTGGATTTTACACTTTTTTCAGATGGCCCTTTTGACCGGGGGGAAGTGAGACTTCATTGTAGTGCAGATTTCCTTTGCAAGCTTGCTTGGTTGGCCAAAAAGGGCGTATGCGTTTTTTCCTGAATATATTCAGGAAAAAACGCATACGCCCTTTTTGGCCAAGTGCATCATTGTGGACGTTCTGCCTCTTTTCCTATGCTTTCAATGCAATTCCAGTCTACCTCCTGAAATCGGTTTCCTGCAATTCTGCCCCGCTTTCAAGTCCTCTTGGCAGCCTTACTTCAGTATATTTTTGGACGATAGCTGTCATTTATAACTCTGCAGGTTTGTGAATTACAGTGCCCCTGAGCTCCTTTCTTCAACTCGCTTTCTCGTGAGCTGGCCGCAACACCGCAGGATTGCTTCAGGCCCTAATCTGGTTGCGGCACGGCACGCTGAGCCTTTGGTTAATTCCTCTTCCTGGTGGGAAATGAGAGTTAAATTTGCCCGTCCAGACACCTCCAGCTAGTCTGTCATTGGTTCTCCCTATTCCTGTTCATCTTCCGCAGAAATTGCAAACTGGGCCAAACAGGAGGTTAAAGGCACTGACTCTCCAAGTCGGGAGAGTGTTAGTAAAGCGTCTGGAATGTTGCACCCGAGTACCAGGGGACGAAAACTGACACATATTGGAACACGTCTCCCGATCACACGGTTGATCATACTCTGGGTTCCACATGCATGTTTTAGCTGAAGGAAGAATCCCTTAAACCTGGAGAGTTGAGACCCGTGGAATGGGTACCATGCAATATGACTTCAAAGGGTCTTCATTTGCTCACCGAACCTCTCCAGTCCTATCACTGCTGCGTTTATGCCCCTGTACACACGCTTGATTCTCTTTCGGAGACATAGCAATCCATAGGTTTTAAGATACTTCCTAGTCAGGTACATTCTTAGGCGTTTAATATGGGGTGTTGAGTCCATTTCGTTGAGCAAGGAGTAGCTCTTGTCTATTCCATATTTGGCTTAAGGAACTTTATCTGTGCTCATTTCAATCTCTGGTTTTATGCATTACCCCAACTCACCTTTCCCCTTAAGGAAGCATAAGTTGGGTTTCTTAATTTGAGACCCTGTTCTGTTTTGGAATTCAGTTCCTGTGTAGCCAAGGTTACATTCCGTGTATTAGTGATATCTTATGATGTTTCTTTTTCTGTGTGACTTATTTCAGTTAGAATCATCATACCTGAATCCACTCATTATGCTGCTACGGGCCTGATGACATAGATTTCCTTGCTGAGTGATATTGCATTGTACGTAAGTACCACAACTTCTTTATCCATTTTTCACTTTCTGCGATATTGAACTTGTACCGTAAACCAGGTTCTTGTAAACAGAGCCGTCCCAACCTTTGGGGTGGCTGTGTCTTTTTGATTTAAATTTCCCTAAGCTATAGGACCATAAGTGGAAGTGCCCTAGGCTCTGTTGCTTTGTTTTTTAGATGTTTCAGGAAACACCATACACTTCTCCCGAGTGGCTGTTGGCAATTGACATCCCGCCCATCAGCATAACAAGGCTCCCAGTTCTCCATGGCCTGTCCTGCCTTTCTGGATTTTACACTTTTTTCAGATGGCCCTTTTGACCGGGGGGAAGTGAGACTTCATTGTAGGGCAGATTTCCTTTGCAAGCTTGCTTGGTTGGCCAAAAAGGGCGTATGCGTTTTTTCCTGAATATATTCAGGAAAAAACGCATACGCCCTTTTTGGCCAAGTGCATCATTGTGGACGTTCTGCCTCTTTTCCTATGCTTTCAATGCAATTCCAGTCTACCTCCTGAAATCGGTTTCCTGCAATTCTGCCCCGCTTTCAAGTCCTCTTGGCAGCCTTACTTCAGTATATTTTTGGACGATAGCTGTCATTTATAACTCTGCAGGTTTGTGAATTACAGTGCCCCTGAGCTCCTTTCTTCAACTCGCTTTCTCGTGAGCTGGCCGCAACACCGCAGGATTGCTTCAGGCCCTAATCTGGTTGCGGCACGGCACGCTGAGCCTTTGGTTAATTCCTCTTCCTGGTGGGAAATGAGAGTTAAATTTGCCCGTCCAGACACCTCCAGCTAGTCTGTCATTGGTTCTCCCTATTCCTGTTCATCTTCCGCAGAAATTGCAAACTGGGCCAAACAGGAGGTTAAAGGCACTGACTCTCCAAGTCGGGAGAGTGTTAGTAAAGCGTCTGGAATGTTGCACCCGAGTACCAGGGGAGAAAACTGACACATATTGGAACACGTCTCCCGATCACACGGTTGATCATACTCTGGGTTCCACATGCATGTTTTAGCTGAAGGAAGAATCCCTTAAACCTGGAGAGTTGAGACCCGTGGAATGGGTACCATGCAATATGACTTCAAAGGGTCTTCATTTGCTCACCGAACCTCTCCAGTCCTATCACTGCTGCGTTTATGCCCCTGTACACACGCTTGATTCTCTTTCGGAGACATAGCAATCCATAGGTTTTAAGATACTTCCTAGTCAGGTACATTCTTAGGCGTTTAATATGGGGTGTTGAGTCCATTTCGTTGAGCAAGGAGTAGCTCTTGTCTATTCCATATTTGGCTTAAGGAACTTTATCTGTGCTCATTTCAATCTCTGGTTTTATGCAGCACCCCAACTCACCTTTCCCCTTAAGCAAGCATAAGTTGGGTTTCTAAATTTGAGACCCTGTTCTGTTTTGGAATTCAGTTCCTGTGTAGCCAAGGTTACATTCCGTGTATTAGTGATATCTTATGATGTTTCTTTTTCTGTGTGACTTATTTCAGTTAGAATCATCATACCTGAATCCACTCATTATGCTGCTACGGGCCTGATGACATAGATTTCCTTGCTGAGTGATATTGCATTGTACGTAAGTACCACAACTTCTTTATCCATTTTTCATTTTCTGCGATATTGAACTTGTACCGTAAACCAAGTTCTTGTAAACAGAGCCGTCCCAACCTTTGGGGTGGCTGTGTCTTTTTGATTTTAATTTCCCTAAGCTATAGGACCATAAGTGGAAGTGCCCTAGGCTCTGTTGCTTTGTTTTTTAGATGTTTCAGGAAACACCATACACTTCTCCAGAGTGGCTGTTGGCAATTGACATCCCGCCCATCAGCATAACAAGGCTCCCAGTTCTCCATGGCCTGTCCTGCCTTTCTGGATTTTACACTTTTTTCAGATGGCCCTTTTGACCGGGGGGAAGTGAGACTTCATTGTAGTGCAGATTTCCTTTGCAAGCTTGCTTGGTTGGCCAAAAAGGGCGTATGCGTTTTTTCCTGAATATATTCAGGAAAAAACGCATACGCCCTTTTTGGCCAAGTGCATCATTGTGGACGTTCTGCCTCTTTTCCTATGCTTTAAATGCAATTCCAGTCTACCTCCTGAAATCGGTTTCCTGCAATTCTGCCCCGCTTTCAAGTCCTCTTGGCAGCCTTACTTCAGTATATTTTTGGACGATAGCTGTCATTTATAACTCTGCAGGTTTGTGAATTACAGTGCCCCTGAGCTCCTTTCTTCAACTCGCTTCTCGTGAGCTGGCCGCAACACCGCAGGATTGCTTCAGGCCCTAATCTGGTTGCGGCACGGCACGCTGAGCCTTTGGTTAATTCCTCTTCCTGGTGGGAAATGAGAGTTAAATTTGCCCGTCCAGACACCTCCAGCTAGTCTGTCATTGGTTCTCCCTATTCCTGTTCATCTTCCGCAGAAATTGCAAACTGGGCCAAACAGGAGGTTAAAGGCACTGACTCTCCAAGTCGGGAGAGTGTTAGTAAAGCGTCTGGAATGTTGCACCCGAGTACCAGGGGACGAAAACTGACACATATTGGAACACGTCTCCCGATCACACGGTTGATCATACTCTGGGTTCCACATGCATGTTTTAGCTGAAGGAAGAATCCCTTAAACCTGGAGAGTTGAGACCCGTGGAATGGGTACCATGCAATATGACTTCAAAGGGTCTTCATTTGCTCACCGAACCTCTCCAGTCCTATCACTGCTGCGTTTATGTCCCTGTACACACGCTTGATTCTCTTTCGGAGACATAGCAGTCCATAGGTTTTAAGATACTTCCTAGTCAGGTACATTCTTAGGCATTTAATATGGGGTGTTGAGTCCATTTCGTTGAGCAAGGAGTAGCTCTTGTCTATTCCATATTTGGCTTAAGGAACTTTATCTGTGCTCATTTCAATCTCTGGTTTTATGCAGCACCCCAACTCACCTTTCCCCTTAAGCAAGCATAAGTTGGGTTTCTAAATTTGAGACCCTGTTCTGTTTTGTAATTCAGTTCCTGTGTAGCCAAGTTTACATTCCGTGTATTAGTGATATCTTATGATGTTTCTTTTTCTGTGTGACTTATTTCAGTTAGAATCATCATACCTGAATCCACTCATTATGCTGCTACGGGCCTGATGACATAGATTTCCTTGCTGAGTGATATTGCATTGTACGTAAGTACCACAACTTCTTTATCCATTTTTCACTTTCTGCGATATTGAACTTGTACCGTAAACCAGGTTCTTGTAAACAGAGCCGTCCCAACTTTTGGGGTGGCTGTGTCTTTTTGATTTTAATTTCCCTAAGCTATAGGACCATAAGTGGAAGTGCCCTAGGCTCTGTTGCTTTGTTTTTTAGATGTTTCAGGAAACACCATACACTTCTCCCGAGTGGCTGTTGGCAATTGACATCCCGCCCATCAGCATAACAAGGCTCCCAGTTCTCCATGGCCTGTCCTGCCTTTCTGGATTTTACACTTTTTTCAGATGGCCCTTTTGACCGGGGGGAAGTGAGACTTCATTGTAGTGCAGATTTCCTTTGCAAGCTTGCTTGGTTGGCCAAAAAGGGCGTATGCGTTTTTTCCTGAATATATTCAGGAAAAAACGCATACGCCCTTTTTGGCCAAGTGCATCATTGTGGACGTTCTGCCTCTTTTCCTATGCTTTAAATGCAATTCCAGTCTACCTCCTGAAATCGGTTTCCTGCAATTCTGCCCCACTTTCAAGTCCTCTTGGCAGCCTTACTTCAGTATATTTTTGGACGATAGCTGTCATTTATAACTCTGCAGGTTTGTGAATTACAGTGCCCCTGAGCTCCTTTCTTCAACTCGCTTTCTCGTGAGCTGGCCGCAACACCGCAGGATTGCTTCAGGCCCTAATCTGGTTCCGGCACGGCACGCTGAGCCTTTGGTTAATTCCTCTTCCTGGTGGGAAATGAGAGTTAAATTTGCCCGTCCAGACACCTCCAGCTAGTCTGTCATTGGTTCTCCCTATTCCTGTTCATCTTCCGCAGAAATTGCAAACTGGGCCAAACAGGAGGTTAAAGGCACTGACTCTCCAAGTCGGGAGAGTGTTAGTAAAGCGTCTGGAATGTTGCACCCGAGTACCAGGGGACGAAAACTGACACATATTGGAACACGTCTCCCGATCACACGGTTGATCATACTCTGGGTTCCACATGCATGTTTTAGCTGAAGGAAGAATCCCTTAAACCTGGAGAGTTGAGACCCGTGGAATGGGTACCATGCAATATGACTTCAAAGGGTCTTCATTTGCTCACCGAACCTCTCCAGTCCTATCACTGCTGCGTTTATGCCCCTGTACACACGCTTGATTCTCTTTCGGAGACATAGCAATCCATAGGTTTTAAGATACTTCCTAGTCAGGTACATTCTTAGGCGTTTAATATGGGGTGTTGAGTCCATTTCATTGAGCAAGGAGTAGCTCTTGTCTATTCCATATTTGGCTTAAGGAACTTTATCTGTGCTCATTTCAATCTCTGGTTTTATGCAGCACCCCAACTCACCTTTCCCCTTAAGCAAGCATAAGTTGGGTTTCTAAATTTGAGACCCTGTTCTGTTTTGGAATTCAGTTCCTGTGTAGCCAAGGTTACATTCCGTGTATTAGTGATATCTTATGATGTTTCTTTTTCTGTGTGACTTATTTCAGTTAGAATCATCATACCTGAATCCACTCATTATGCTGCTACGGGCCTGATGACATAGATTTCCTTGCTGTGTGATATTGCATTGTACGTAAGTACCACAACTTCTTTATCCATTTTTCACTTTCTGCGATATTGAACTTGTACCGTAAACCAGGTTCTTGTAAACAGAGCCGTCCCAACCTTTGGGGTGGCTGTGTCTTTTTGATTTTAATTTCCCTAAGCTATAGGACCATAAGTGGAAGTGCCCTAGGCTCTGTTGCTTTGTTTTTTAGATGTTTCAGGAAACACCATACACTTCTCCAGAGTGGCTGTTGGCAATTGACATCCCGCCCATCAGCATAACAAGGCTCCCAGTTCTCCATGGCCTGTCCTACCTTTCTGGATTTTACACTTTTTTCAGATGGCCCTTTTGACCGGGGGGAAGTGAGACTTCATTGTAGTGCAGATTTCCTTTGCAAGCTTGCTTGGTTGGCCAAAAAGGGCGTATGCGTTTTTTCCTGAATATATTCAGGAAAAAACGCATACGCCCTTTTTGGCCAAGTGCATCATTGTGGACGTTCTGCCTCTTTTCCTATGCTTTCAATGCAATTCCAGTCTACCTCCTGAAATCGGTTTCCTGCAATTCTGCCCCGCTTTCAAGTCCTCTTGGCAGCCTTACTTCAGTATATTTTTGGACGATAGCTGTCATTTATAACTCTGCAGGTTTGTGAATTACAGTGCCCCTGAGCTCCTTTCTTCAACTCGCTTTCTCGTGAGCTGGCCGCAACACCGCAGGATTGCTTCAGGCCCTAATCTGGTTGCGGCACGGCACGCTGAGCCTTTGGTTAATTCCTCTTCCTGGTGGGAAATGAGAGTTAAATTTGCCCGTCCAGACACCTCCAGCTAGTCTGTCATTGGTTCTCCCTATTCCTGTTCATCTTCCGCAGAAATTGCAAACTGGGCCAAACAGGAGGTTAAAGGCACTGACTCTCCAAGTCGGGAGAGTGTTAGTAAAGCGTCTGGAATGTTGCACCCGAGTACCAGGGGACGAAAACTGACACATATTGGAACACGTCTCCCGATCACACGGTTGATCATACTCTGGGTTCCACATGCATGTTTTAGCTGAAGGAAGAATCCCTTAAACCTGGAGAGTTGAGACCCGTGGAATGGGTACCATGCAATATGACTTCAAAGGGTCTTCATTTGCTCACCGAACCTCTCCAGTCCTATCACTGCTGCGTTTATGTCCCTGTACACACGCTTGATTCTCTTTCGGAGACATAGCAGTCCATAGGTTTTAAGATACTTCCTAGTCAGGTACATTCTTAGGCATTTAATATGGGGTGTTGAGTCCATTTCGTTGAGCAAGGAGTAGCTCTTGTCTATTCCATATTTGGCTTAAGGAACTTTATCTGTGCTCATTTCAATCTCTGGTTTTATGCAGCACCCCAACTCACCTTTCCCCTTAAGCAAGCATAAGTTGGGTTTCTAAATTTGAGACCCTGTTCTGTTTTGTAATTCAGTTCCTGTGTAGCCAAGTTTACATTCCGTGTATTAGTGATATCTTATGATGTTTCTTTTTCTGTGTGACTTATTTCAGTTAGAATCATCATACCTGAATCCACTCATTATGCTGCTACGGGCCTGATGACATAGATTTCCTTGCTGAGTGATATTGCATTGTACGTAAGTACCACAACTTCTTTATCCATTTTTCACTTTCTGCGATATTGAACTTGTACCGTAAACCAGGTTCTTGTAAACAGAGCCGTCCCAACTTTTGGGGTGGCTGTGTCTTTTTGATTTTAATTTCCCTAAGCTATAGGACCATAAGTGGAAGTGCCCTAGGCTCTGTTGCTTTGTTTTTTAGATGTTTCAGGAAACACCATACACTTCTCCCGAGTGGCTGTTGGCAATTGACATCCCGCCCATCAGCATAACAAGGCTCCCAGTTCTCCATGGCCTGTCCTGCCTTTCTGGATTTTACACTTTTTTCAGATGGCCCTTTTGACCGGGGGGAAGTGAGACTTCATTGTAGTGCAGATTTCCTTTGCAAGCGTGCGTGGTTGGCCAAAAAGGGCGTATGCGTTTTTTCCTGAATATATTCAGGAAAAAACGCATACGCCCTTTTTGGCCAAGTGCATCATTGTGGACGTTCTGCCTCTTTTCCTATGCTTTAAATGCAATTCCAGTCTACCTCCTGAAATCGGTTTCCTGCAATTGTGCCTTGCTTTCAATGCCTCTTCATAGCCTTTCCTCAATATACTTTTTGAAAATAGTTGGCCTTTATAACTCTGCACGTTTTTGAATTGCAGTGGCCCTTAGCTCCATTTTTCAGCTCTTATTTTTGTGATCTTGCCTCATTACCACAGGATTCTTTCAGGCCCTATTCTTATTCTGGGTTGCCTTGCTGTGCCTTTGGTTAATTCTTCTTAGTGAAATTAGAGTGACATGTCCCCATTGAAACCGCTACAGCTAGTTTCTCACTGGTTCCCCCTCTTCCCATTCATCCTCCGCACTAACTGCAGACTGTGCAATACCGGAACTTAAAGGCATTGACTCTCCATGTGGGGTTGTTGTTATTATAGCGGCTGAAATGTCGATCTGGAGCCCCAGGAGAGGAACAATGAGGTGCGTTTTAGAAACCTTTCCCAATCATATGGTATACCAGTTGCTGGGTTTCCCAAGCATGGTTTAGCTGTAGGAAGATTCCCTTCAACCTGGAGTGTTGGGACCCTTGGAATGAGTAGCATGAATTATTGCATTAAGCTTTCGGCAGTTGCTCACCAAAGCTCACCAATTCTCTCAGCCACAAGTGTCCAGCCTTATGTCTTATCCAGCTGTGGGTTTATATGTGGTCAATCCAGGTTGCATCACAGCCCCTGAGCGAATATTGTAAGAATTTTTCTCTCTTTGATTGTTTCTGCGTTTTGTTTTTAAAATTTATTTCTATAATGGGGTTTAGCTCATTTTCACTGCTGTGTTTGTGCTGCTCTGCACACACTTGATTCCCTTATGAAGATATATCAATACATGGGTTTTAAGATTCTTATTACTCAGATATATTTCTGTGCAGTGTATTGGGTGTTTTGAGGCCAGTTCATTGAGCAAGGTGTAGATCTTGTCTAATACCTATTTGGTTTATTGAATGGTATCTGTGCTAATTTCAAACTCTGGTTTTATGCATCACCCCACCTCTCCTTTCCCCTTAAGCTGACATAAGTGTGTTTTCTAAATGTGAGACACTGTTCTGTTTTGTAATTCATTTTTTGTGCAGCCATATTTACCCTCCCTCTATAGGTGATATCTTATGATATGTTTCTTTTTCTGTTTGACTTATTTCAAGTAGTATTATCGGACCTAAATCCACTCTTTATCCTTCTACTAGCCTTATTACATTGATTTCATGGTGAAGAGATATTCCATTGTACATAAGTACCACATCTTCTTTATCCATTGTTCTCTTTCCTGGGATCTTTAAGGTGTACTGAAGTTGAGGTTCTTGTAAACAGAGTAGCCCTAAACTGTGGTGTGCTTGTGTCTTGTTGATTTTTAGACTTCCCTAGATATACTCCCATGATTGGAAGTGTCCTATGCTCTGTAGCTCTGTTTTTTAGATGATTTAGGAACCACCATACACTTCTCCAGAGTGGCTCTCGGCAGTTCACACACTGCCCATCAGCGTATAAAGGCTCCCTGTTCTCCATGGCCTGTCCTGCATTTCTGGTTTTTACAATTTTTCAGGATGGCCCTTTTGACCAGTGGGAAATGAGACTTCTTTGTTGTGCACATTTGCATTGCTTGCTTGCTTCCTTGCCCATAAGGTGCGTATGCGTTTTTTCCTGGATATAATCAGGAAAAATCGCATACGCCCTTTTGGGCCAACTGCATCATTGTCAAAATTCTGCCGCTTTTCATGTGCTTTAAAGACGAGTCCAATCTATCTCTTGAAATCTGTTTCTTGCAATTCTGTCTTGCATTCAGATCCTCTTCTTTGCCTTACCTCAACATATTTTTGGACGTTAGTTTTCATTTATAACTCTGCAGGTTTGTGAATTGCAATGACCCTGAGCTCCATGTTTTAAGTTGCTCTTTTGTGAGCTGGCCTCAAACCCGCAGGATTGCTTCAGGCCCTATTTTGGCTCCGGCGAGGCAGGCTGAGGCTTTTTTTAATTCTTATTCTTAATGGGAAATTAGAGTGATATGTGCCCGTCCAAACCCCTACAACTCTTCTCTCATTGGTTCCCCCTGTTCCCGTTCATCCTCACAATTTGCAAAATGTGTGAAACAGAAGCTTAAATGTGCTGATTCTCCAAGTGGGGAGCTTCTAAGTAACGTGGCTGGAATGGTGAACAGGAGCACCAGGAGAGGATAAATGAGGTGCATTTTAGACACATCTCCCGATCACATGGTGTACAGTCCTCTGGGTTTTCCATGCATGTTTTAGCTGTAGGAAGATCCCTTTAACCTGCAGATTTGGGACCCATTGAATGGGTACCAGGTAGTATTACTTTAAAGGGTGTGCATTTCCTCACCCAACCTCACATTTCTCTTAGCGCAAACAGTTTCCAGCCTTATGTCTCATCCTGCTGTGGGTCTAGATGTGTTCAATCCATGTTGCATCACCGTCCCTGAGGAAAAGTTGTAAGAGGTTTTCTCTGTCTCTCTGTCGTTTATTTTTTTCAATTTATTACTATATTGGTTACAGCTGATTTTCAAAGCTCTGTTTCTTGCTGCTGTACATCCACTTGATTCACGTACAGAGAGACATCAATAAATTCTTTTTCAGATTCTTACCAGTCGTATATATTCTTTTCCGGTGACTTGAGTGTGCTGAGTGCAGTTCTTTTAGCTACCGTGTAGGCCTTGTTGATTATCAGTTTGGTATTTGGAATGGTATCTTTGCTAATTTCAACCTCCTGGATGATGCCTCACCCCTCCCCACCTTTCCCGTTTAGCAGCCTTATGCGTGTTTTCTACATATTTGACTATGTTTTTGTTTTGTAATTTATTTCATGTGTAGCTATTTTGGATTCCACTGTTAAGTGATATCTTATGATATGTGTCTTTTTCTTTTTGAATTATGTCACTTAGAATGATCATACGTAACTCCTCTGGAGTTGTTACAACTGGCCATATTTCATTGATTTCCAGGCTGAGTAATATTCCACTCTACATAAGTACCACATCTCTATCCATTTTTTCCCTCCAGAGACATTTAAGTTATATCCTAGTCGAGGATCTTTTAAACAGAGAGGCGGTAAACATTGGGGTGCCTGTGTCCTCTCGATTTTTGTTTTTCCCAAGATATACGCCCATGAGTGCAAGTGCCCTATGCTCTGTAGCTCATTGTTTAGATGCTTTAGTAAACACAATACACTTCTCCAGAATGGCCGTTGGCAATATACATTTCCACTATAAGTCTCTCAGGGCTCCCTCTTCTCCTTGCCCTGTCCTGCATTTCTATTGTTTACACTTTATAAGCATGGCACTTGTGACTGATGCGAAGTGATATCTTTTGTAGTATTGATTTACAGTGCCCACCTGTTTGGTTGGCTAAAAAAGTGTATGCCCTTTTCTTGAATATATACAGAAAAAAACGCATACACCCTTTTTGGCCAACTGCAATGTTGGCAATGTTCAGCTCCTTTTCTTGTGCTTAATGGCGAGTCCTTTCTACCTCCTCAAATCCCTTTCCTGCCATTCTCCCTTGCTTACAAGTCCTTTTCTCTGACTTTCCTCAAGACATTTTTCAGTGATAGATATTTTCAACTCTGCAGTTTCGTGAATTTTACTGCCCCTGACTTCCATTGTTCAACTTGTGTTTATGGGAACTGGCCACAAAGCAGTGGGATTTCCTCAAGCCCTATACTGTTTCCATGGGCAAACCTAGCCTTTGGTCAATTCGTCTTCCTGATTGGAAATTAGAGTGACATGTGCCTGTCTGAACACCTAGGACTTGTCTCTCATTGTTCCTCATCCTTCCGCTTCATCCTCTGGACAAATTCCAAACTGTACGCAACAGGATGTTGACAGTGCTGACATCTCCAAGTGGGGAGACTGTTAGTAAAGACGCTGGAGGGGTGAACCCGAGCACCAGGAGATGAGGAGATGAGATGCCTTTTCCAAACTCTTCCCGATCAGACGGTGTACCATCCTCTGGGTGTGACAGACATGTTTTAGCAGTAGGAAGAGTCCCATTCATGTAAGGAGAACACCAGGGCTTTTTCGTAATCAGTGTCTCCCCGAAACCCAAACTGGGGAATTTTTTAAGCTACGGCTACACATATGTTCATTAAGGGCCTTGGAAAGTAGGCAGAGTCCAAACTTTAGATGATTGAAGTCTTCAGGGTCAGAAGCACTCACCACCAGCTTCCCTTAGGTTACACTTTAACTGTCATTGATAGATGATGTCAATAAAAATATCTATTCTTTTTCAGATTATTTCCCCTTATAGGTTATTGCAAAATGCTGAGTGTAGTTCCCTGTGCTATACAGTAGTTCCTTGTTGATGATCTATTTTATACATAGCAGTGTGTATGTGTTAATCCCAAACTGTTAGTTTATCCCTCCTCCCACCTTTCCCCTTTGGTAATAATAAATTATAAGATTTTATACTTCTCAGAAATGGGGGAGCTGAAAGAGAGGTATCATTTTCAATGGAAAAGCATTTAAAACAAGATTGAAGGTTTAACCAAGATTATTAGATGTACATCCTTGGAAAGAAATCACTTCGTTTCTCTAATATTGACCTGACAAATAAGACAAACCTTTTCACTGAACTTGCTTATAATAAAGTGATGGAAATATCCAATGGAAGTGTTAGAAACATCTTATTTTACCCGAGCCTTATACACTGTTCTATGTTAACTACACTTTGGCTCACACATCTGTTCATTGAAGTTACAAAAGACTCAATTTCTGTTACTGATCCTCCAGAGTGGACCCCAACAAGTGTCCCCCTGCCCAGTGTCATTGGGGTCAACAGATCGAGACTGAGTTTGGTTCACAAGCAAAGGAAACCTTATATTTTGATCAGAGAATGGAGAGGTGAGAGCATGTACTACCCCGTGGGCTGTGGGCTGTGCTGCTGTGTAGAGATCCTGTCAGAGTCAGTGGGAGGGAAGGGACAGAGCTTTCAAGGGCTGGGTTGGCTGCAGCTCAGGCTCTATATCGCAGAGTCTGCACTGGGCCCAGGAGCTGAGGTGTCGACCCAGCCATTCTGCACTAGGAAATCTGGTCTGAAGTGCCGGGTGTGGAACCTCTGCATGCGGGACCCTAGGAGCACGTGAAATTAGACAAAGCACAAAGGATAAAAAAGGTTAGACTTGACTTTATTGCCCAGATTCTATTTTTATCTCCCAGGTATATTTAATGGTCTTTGCTGGGGACAAACCCCTCCTCTGCCTTTTGTTCCCTTCCTCATTCTTGGAGTGCTGAGGGTGCAGACCGTTCTTCTGTAACTGCTGAGTGCTGAGTTGGGAGCCCTCATACCCGGGGGCGAGGGTCAGAGCTTCTCCCCAGCAGCCTCCAGGTGACGTTGATTGTCCCCAGGCCCCCTGCCTCCTTGCTCGTCCGCCTGAGCACCAGCATTGGAAGTGTTATAGATTCTAATGACCTTTAAGGGTCCAGGAAAGAGATGTGCAGAGACGCTGTGGGGGCTGGTTTCACCCCACCCCACATTTGTTCGGCCACCTTAGGCTGACCGTTTCTGCCAGCCTAGATGCTCTGAACAGTAGTCTGTGCTTTCTTCAATTAGGCCCCTGAATTAACGTACAAACAGCACCAGGTGTCAGAGCCCTGCCCACTCAACTCCCAGACAGTCCAGGGTCAGTGGTGATCAAGGACCATGATGGCCACTGAGTCAACAGCCTTTTGAAGTAAACAGGAGTCCAGCCGGTCTTATTGGCCACCATCATCACGGTGTCTGTAGGCTTTTCTATGGTGACAGTGTGATATACGGTTCCCCCGCCAAGATTATTAGCTCCCCTCTGGGTGCAGTAAGTCCTGCAAGCAGTAGTCCACTCTATTGGGACACACTCTTGTTGTTTTATGAGAGAAACTCCAGCTCAAGTGATGTTCACACAAGTCGTCATGGTGCCCTGTTGCCCCCGGTTATCTCTCTGGATGTTGGAGTTGGAAGGCCTCCTCACTCGAGGTCGGTGTGCCCACGGAACGAACCCTGCAACTTCAGGGCATGGTTGGTGGTTAGGATCACCACGTGGGGTCCTTTTCCCTTAGGAGGGAGGTGGCCTTTTGGGCTGCTGATTTCCAGGTTTTTAGATACCACCAGTATCTTGGCCAGATGTGGCAGTGGGCCAAGCCCCTTGGTGACCATAGTTTATCCTACCTGGATGGCATTCTTGCATTGTTCCATTTCAAGTGGTCCCAGTTTTTGCACTAATTCTCCAATGGTGATTCACCTTTCACCGGGAATGTAAAGGTCAAAGGGTTTAGCTAAATTAGGGAGTTCCAGGGCAAGGGTCTGAATTGACTGCTCTTTCCATTCTTGAAAGGCCACTTCTGGATTCTATTCAAAAGGATCATCATCTTTTCCTTTCAGTGTTTCATATAGAGGCCCAGCTAGTAGACTGTAGTTAGGGATCCAGAAGCAGCAAACCCTGGCCTCCCCAGGAACCCCTAAGCTGTCTTCTAGTTTTAGAAAGGGGTAAGGCTGCAAATGGTTTCTTCCCTTTCCTGGGATGGGCTTCTCCGACCTTCTGTGAGAATGAAGCCCAGGCAGGTCACGGCAGTCTGTGATATTTGAGCTTTTTCTTGGACAACTTCTATCCTTTATTGGCTTGGTAGTTCAGAGGCCTCCTTAGTAGGGCTGGCGATCAGAATGTCGTCTGCGTACTGAAGGAGGGTTTCCTTTTCCAGAGGTAGAACTTTTAGGTCTTTAGCTAAGCTTTCCCCAAAGATGGTGTGGGAATTTTTGCACCCTTGGGGCAAGACGGCCCGGAAGTATTGTTTTAGTTGTATGTTGAGTCCTGCCACTCACAAGCCAAAATTTCTTGTGACTCTGGGACTAATGGAATACAAAAGAAGGCATCATTGAAGACTAATACAGAATACCATGTCCTGGTGTTGGTAGAATGACCAGCAGGGTGTAGGAATTAGGAGCAACTGGAGGTATATCCTCGGTGGCTTCACTGACTGTCCTGACATCCTTTACCAGGTCCCCAGCAGCCCATGGGGCTCTCGTGGTCAGACCAATCCCAGGATACAGAGCTACACTTGTAGGTACCGTGGCAGTGCTGGGCACACAGGAACCGTGCACATAGCCCTCATTGCAGAGCACCCCCAGCTCACCTGTCACTCAGAGCTGACACAGAGCACCTCAGAGCAGGACTTGAACTAACAAACAGCAGCTGCAACAGTTCTGTGACCCTGGGCATCACTCTGTGTGGCCTCCCTCTGCCTGGTCTTCCAGAGACTTCCACTGCACCCGGGGCACCAGGCCTGTGTCTCCAACCACCACCCACCCCTCCTCTCCCTGACTCCTGGGTTCCTCTCATTAGGAGAGGGTTTTCTTGAAGTTGTCTCCCACTCATGGGCCAGATAAAATGATTAGAAAACAAGCCAAAGCTGCAGCCCCTTGTCTATCCTGACTCTCAGGAGCCCACACCTGTTCCTTGGACCTGGCCGGTTCAGCAAGTTCCATTTTCTGCAACTGTGAGCCCCTGAGGGGTGATGATTGGCTGACCTGGGCAGCCTTACCGTGCCGGCCAGCCCTCCCCAGGTGTGCCTGGGTTGAGATCAATATAAATACCACTCCAGGCAGCAAGAGCCTCTGTAGCTGTGCCTGACGCCATTTTCTCTGCCCTGTCAGAAGTCTCGGGGCTGGGCTGGTGGGAGGGAGTGAGAGGCCACGGCTTTGTGGGTGGCCCAGTGTGAGTGGGGCTCTGCTGGACTTTCTGCAGCAGTTGTCAGGCTGCCACCTGCTAAAGAAGAGGATGTGTCACCCATACCTGCTGCTGGAATTTCTCCCTGGGCAGAGGTGAGGAAGGAAAAAAGCAGTGGGGGCAGGGACAGGACAGGTATCTCAGGCAGGGAAATGGAAATCTTCCAGAAGAGCACCCAGGGCCAGGACCATCCTGGCTGGCCTGCAGGCACCAAGTCGGCTGGCATGCTGTCACTCGTGTGGCTCTATGGCCCTTCCTCTAGGCTTTCAAGTCCTTGTACATATTCAGGTGTTTTACCTGGGAAGGTTGGGAACAGTTCAGCAGCAGCTGGCCTGGGGCTCATCTCACGTTTACTCACAGATGCCTCGGCACGGTCCCCCAGGCTTGTAATGAGGACACTCCTTGCGGGGGGGCTGCTGGCTGCATGCGAGACGATTCCCCACCTCTGACCAACTTCAGAATTGTCTACCACTGGAGCAAGTGCCCTTAGGATTTTCATCTGTATAACTGGTGGGTTCTGTTTTGTTTTTTTCTTTTTTGTTTCAAGGTAGGTTTTATTCCTCTTTTTTGTACTTATGGATGTAAGCATGGAAATAATTCATTCATATAAATACATGTATGTGAAGGGAATAACTTTTTTCCGTTTTTTTAAAAATTTTATTTTTCATTTTATTTTATTTATTTTTTATACAGCAGGTTCTTATTGGTTATCTATTTTATACATATAAATGTATACATGTCAATCCCAATCTCCCAACTCCTCCCACCGCCACCCCCCCATGGCTTTCCCCTCTTTGTGTCCATACATTTGTTCTCTACATCTGTGTCTCTATTTCTGCCCTTCAAACCGGTTCATCTGTACCATTTTTCTAGGTTCCACATATATACGTTAATATACAATATTTGTTTTTCTCTTTCTGACTTACTTCACTCTGTATGACAGTCTCTAAATCCATCGACGTCTCTACAAATGACCCAATTTCATTCCTTTTTATGGCTAATAGTCCATTTTATATATGTACCACATCTTTATCCATTCATCTGTCTGTGGGCATTTAGGTTGCTTCCATTACCTGGCTATTGTAAATAGTGCTGCAATGAACATTGTGGTGAATGTGTCTTTTTGATTTATGGTTTTCTCTGGGTATATGCCCTGTAGTGGGTTGCTGGATCATATGGTAATTCTATTTTTAGTTTTTTAAGGAACCTCCATACTGTTCTCCATAGTGACTATCAATTTACATTCCCACCAATCGTGGAAGAGGGTTCCTTTTCTCCACACCCTCTCCAGCATTTGTTGTTTGTAGATTTTCTGATGATGCCCATTCTAACAGGTGTGAGGTGATACCTCATTGTAGTTTTGATTTGCATTTCTCTAATAATTAGTGATGTAGAGCAGCTTTTCATGTGCTCCTTAGCCATCTCTACGTCTTCTTGGAAGAAATGTCTATTTAGATCTTCTGCCCATTTTTGTATTGGGTTGTTTGTTTTTTTAATATTGAGCTGCATCAGCTGTTTATATATATTGGAGATTAATCCTTTGTCCATTGATTCAGTTGCAAATATATTCTCCCATTCTGAGGGTTGTCTTTTTGTGTTTGTAGTTTCCATTGCTTTGCAAAAGCTTTTACGTTTCATTAGGTCCCATTTGTTTAGTTTTCTTTTTTATGTCATTACTCTAGGAGGTGGATCAAAAAAGATCTTGCTGTGATTTATGTTAGAGTATTCTTCCTATGTTTTCCTCTAAGAGTTTTATACTGTACGGTCTTACATTAAGGTCTCTAATCCATTTTGAATTTATTTTTGTGTATGGTGTTAGGGGGTGTTCTAATTTCATTCTTTTACATGTAGCTGTCCATTTTTCCCAGCACCACTGATTGAAGACACTGTCTTTTCTCCATTGTATAGTCTTGCCTACTTTGTCATAGATTAGTTGACCATAGGTGTGTAGGTTTATCTCTGGGCTTCTTTCTTTTTTATTTTCCTTTTACACCTTTATTGGAGTATAATTGCTTTACAATGGAGTGTTAGTTTCTGCTGTATAACAAAGTGAATCAATTATACATATACATATATCACCATATCCCCTCCCTCTTACATCTCCCTCCCACCCTCCACATCCCACCCCTTTAGGTGGTCGCAAAGCACCGAGCTGATCTCCCTGTGCTATGTGGCTGCTTCCCAGTAGCTATCGATGTTACATTTGGTAATGTATATATGTCCATGGCACTCTCTCACTTCGTCCCAGCTTACCCTTCCCCCTCCCCGTGTCCTCAAGTCCTTTCTCTATGTCTGTGTCCTTAATCCTGTCCTGCCCCTAGGTTCTTCATAAACTTTTTTCTTTAGATTCCATATATCTCTGTTAGCACATGGTATTTATTTTTCTCTTTCTGACTTACTTCACTGTGTAGGACAGACTCTAAGTCCATCCCCCTCACTACAAATAACTCAGTTTTGTTTCTTTTTATGGCTGAGTAATATTCCATTTATATATGTGCCAGATATTCTTTATCCATTCATCTGTCGATGGACACTTAGGTTGCTTCCATGTCCTGGCTATTGTAAGTAGAACTGCAATGAACATTGTTGTATATAACTCTTTTTGAATTATGGTTTTCTCAGGGCAAATGCCCAGTAGTTGGATTGCTGGGTCGTATGGTACTTCTATTTTTAGTTTTTTAAGGAACCTCTATACTGTTATCCCTAGTGGGTATAGCAATTTACATTCCCAGCAACAGTGCAAGAACGTTCCCTTTTCTCCAGTAAATGCCTCTCCAGCATTTATTGTTTGTAGATTTTTTGATGATTGCCATTCTGACTGCTGGGAGGTGATACCTCACTGTAGTTTTGATTTGCATTTCTCTAATGATTAGTGATGTTCAGCATCCTTTCATGTGTTTATTGGCAATCTGTATATCTCCTTTGGAGAAATGTCTATTTAGGTCTTCTGCCCATTTTTGGATTGTGTTGTTTGTTTTTGTGATATTGAGCTACACGAGCTGCTTGTAAATTTTGGAGATTAATCTTTTGTCATTTGCTTCATTTGAAAACATTTTCTCCCATTCTGAGGGTTGTATTTTCGTCTTGTTTATGTTTTCCTTTGCTGTGCAAAAGCTTTGAAGTTTCATTAGGTCCCATTTGTTTATTTTTGTTTTTATTTCCACTTCTCTAGGAGGTGGGTCAAAAAGGATCTTGCTGTGATTTATGTCATAGAGTGTTCTGCCTATGTTTTCCTCTAATAATTTTATAGTGTCTGGTCTAACATTTAGATCTCTAATTCATTTTGAGTTTATTTTTGTGTATGGTGTTATGGAGTGTTCTAATTTCATTCTTTCACGTGTAGTTGTCCAGTTTTCCCAGCACCACTTACTGAAGAGACTGTCTTTTCTTCATTGTATATCTTTGCCTCCTTTGTCATAGATGAGTTAGCCATAGGTACGTAGGTTTATCTCTGGGCTTTCTATCTTGTTCAATTGATCTATATTTCTGTTTTTGTGCCAGTACCATATAGTCTTGATTAATGTAGTTTGTAGTATAGTCTGAAGTTAGGAAGTCTGATTCCTCCAGCTCTTTTAATTTCCCTCAAGACTGCTTTGGCTATTCGGGGTCTTTTGTGTCTCCATACAAATTTTAAGATTTTTTTGTTCTAGTTCTGTAGAAAATGCCAGTGGTATTTGATAGGGATTGCATTGAATCTGTAGCTTGCTTTGGGTACTATAGTCATTTTCACAATATTGATTCTTCTAATCCAAGAACATGGTTTATACCTCCATATGTTTATATCATCTTTGATTTCTTTCAGCAGTGTCTTATAGTTTTCTGAGTACAGGTCTTTTACCTCCTTATGTAGGTTCATTCCTCCGTATTTTATTCTTTTTGTTGCAATGGTGAATGAGATTGTTTCCTTAATTTCTCTTTCTGATCTTTCATTGTTAGTGTATAGGAATGCAAGAGATTTCTGTGCATTAATTTTGTATCCTGCAACTTTACCAAATTCATTGATTAGCTCTAGTAGTTTTCTGGTGGCATCTTTAGGATTCACTATGTGTGGTATCGTGTCATTTGCAAACTGACAATTTTACTTCTTCTTTTCCAATTTGTATTCCTTTTATTTCTTTTTCTTCTCTGATTACTGTGTCTAGGACTTCCAAAACTATGTTGAGTAATAGTGGTGAGAGTGGACATCCTTGTCTTGTTCCTGATCTTAGAGGAAATGCTTTTAGTTTTTCACTATTGAGAATGACGTTTGCTGTGGGTTTGTCATATACTGCCTTTATTATGTTGAGGTAGATTCCCTCTATGCCCACTTTTTGGAGACTTTTAATCATAAATTGGTGTTGAATTTTGTCGAAAGCTTTTCCTGCATCTATTGGGATGATCATATTTTTATTCTACAATTTGTTAATATGGTGTATCACATTGATTGATTTGTGTATATTGAAGAATTCTTGCATCCCTGGGATAAACCCCACCTGATCATGGTGCATGATCCTTTTAATGTGTTGTTCAATTCTGTTTCCTAGTATTTTGTTGAGGATTTTTACATCTATATTAATCAGTGATATTGGTCTCTAATTTTCTTTTTCTGTAGTATCTTTGTCTGGTTTTGGTATCAGGGTGATGGTGGCCTCATATAATGAGTTTGGGAGTGTTCCTTCCCCTGAAAAGTTCTGAAGAGTTTGAGAAGATTGGGTGTTAGCTCTTGTCTAAATGTTTGATAGAATTCACCTCTGATGCCATCTAGTTCTGGACTTTTGTTTGTTGGAAGATTTTTAATCACACTTTCAATTTCATTACTTGTGATAGGTCTGTTCATATTTTCTATTTCTTCCCGGTTCAGTCTTGGAAGGTTATACCTTTCTAAGAATTTGTCCATTTCTTCCAGGTTGTCAATTTTATTGGCATAGAGTTGCTTGTAGAGGTCTCTTAGGATGCTTTGTATTTCTGTGGTGTCTGTTACAACTTCTCCTTTTTCATTTCTAATTTTATTGATTTGAGTCCTCTCCCTCTTTTACTTGAGTCTGGCTACAGGTTTATCATTTTTGTTTATCTTCTCAAAGAACCAGATTTTAGTTTTATTGATCTTTGCTATTGTTTTTATTTCATTTCTTTCTGCTCTGATCTTTATGATTTCTTTCCTTCTATTAACTTTGGGTTTTGTTCTTCATTCTCTAGTTCCTTTAGGTGTAGGATTAGATTGTTTATTTGAGATTTTTCTGGTTTCTTGAGGTAGGCTTTTATTGCTATAAACTTCCCTCTTAGAACTGTTTTTGCTCCATCCCATAGGTTTTCAGTCATCGTGTTTTTGTTGTCATTTGTCTCTAGGTAGTTTTTGATTTCCTCTTTTATTTCTTCAGTGATCTCTTGGTTATTTAGAAACGTATTGTTTAGCCTCCATGTGTTTGTTTTTTACGTTATTTTCCCTGTAATTGAGTTCTAATCTCATAGCATTGTGGTCGGAACAGCTGCTTGATATGATTTCAGTTTTCTTAAATTTACTGAGGCTTTATTTGTGACCCAAGATGTGATCTATCCCGGAGAATGTTCCGTGTACCATTGAGAAGAACTTGTAGTCTGCTGTTTTTGGATGGAATGTCCTATAAATATCCATTAAATCTATCTGGTCTATTGTGTCATTTAAAGCTTGTGTTTCCTTATTAATTTTCTGTCTGGATGATCTCCATTGGTGTAAGTGAGGTATTAAAGTCCCTTGCTATTATTGTGTTACTGTTGATTTCCTCTTTTATAGCTGTTAGCAGTTGCCTTATATATTGAGGTGTTCCTGTGTTGGGTACATATATATTTATAATTGTTATATCTTGGATTGATCCCTTGATCATTATGTAGTGTCCTTCCTTGTCTCTTGTAACATTCTTTATTTTAAAATCTATTTTATCTGATATGAGTATTGCTACTCCAGCTTTCTTTTGATTTTCATTTGCATGGAATATATTTTTCCATCCCCTCACTTTCAGTCTGTATGTGTCCCTAGGTCTGAAATGGGTCTCTTGTAGACAGCATATATATGGATCTTGTTTTTGTATCCATTCAGTGAGCCTGTGTCATTTGGTTGGAGCATTTAATCCATTCATGTTTAAGGTAATTATCAATATGTATGTTCCTATTATTATTTTCTTAATTGTTATGGGTTTGTCTTAGTGGGTCCTTTTCTTCTCTTGTGTTTCCCACTTAGAGAAGTTCCTTTAGCATTTGTTGTAGAGCTGGTTTCGTGGTGCTGAATTCTCTTAGCTTTTGCTTGTCTGTAAAGCTTTTGATTTCTCCATCAAATCTGAATGAGATACTTGCTGGGTGGAGTACTCTTGGTGGTAGGTTCTTCCCTTTCATCACGTTAAATTTATCATGCCACTCCCTTCTGGCTTGTAGATTTTCTGCTGAGAAATCAGCTGTTAACCTTATGGGAGTTCCGTTGTATGTTGTCATTTTTCCCTTGTTGCTTTCAATAATTTTTCTTTGTCTTTAATTTTTTCAATTTGATTACTGTGTGTCTCGGCATTTTTCTCCTTTGGTTTATCCTGCCTGGGACTCTCTGCGCTTCGTGGACTTCGGTGGCTATTTCTTTTCCCATGCTAGGGAAGTTTTCAACTATAATCTCTTCAGATATTTTCTCGAGTCCCTTCTCTCTCTGTTCTCCATCTGGGACCCCTATAATGCGAATGTTGTTGCATTTAATGTTGTCCCAGAAGTCTCTTAGGTTGTCTTCATTTATTTTCATTCTTTTTCTTTATTCTGTTCCATGGCAGTGATTTCCACCTTTCTGTCTTCCAGGTCACTTATCCGTTCTTCTGTCACAGTTATTCTGCTACTGATTCCTTCTAGTGTATTTTTCATTTCAGTTATTGTATTGTTCATCTCTGTTTGTTTGTTCTTTAATTCTTCTAGGTGTTTGTTCCTTAATTCTTCTAGGTCTTTGTTAAGCATTTCTTGCATCTTCTCGATCTTTGCCTCCATTATTTTTCTAAGGTCTTGGATCATCTTCACTATCATTATTCTGAATTCTTTTACTGGAAGGTTACCTATCCCCACTTCATTTCGTTGTTTTTCTGAGGATTTATCTTGTTCCTTGATCTGGTATAAAGTCCTCTGCCTTTTCATTTTCTCTATCTTTCTGTGAATGTGGTTTTCCTTCCACAGGCTGCAGAATTGTAGTTCTTCTTGCTTCTGCTGTCTGCTCTCCAGTGATTGAGTCTATCTGAGAGGCTTGTGCAAGCTTCCTTATGCGAGGGACTGGTGGTGGGTAGAGCTGGGTGTTGCTCTGGTGGGCAGAGCTTTAATCTGCTTGTCTGTGGATTAAATAAAAGTTTAATAAAAAGTTTAATCCACTTGTCTGCTGAGGCATGGGGCTGGGTTCCCTCCCTGTTGGTTGTTTGGACTGAGGCGACCCAGCACTGGAGCCTACCTTGCTCTTGGTGAGGCTAATGGTGGACTCTGGGAGAGTTCACGCCAAGAAGTATTTCCCAGAACTTCTGCTGTCAGTGTCGTTGTCCCCATGGTGAGCCGCAGCCACACCCCACCTCTGCAGGAGACCCTCTAAAACTAGCAGCTAGGTATGATCATTCACCTATGGGGTGACTGCTCCTTCCCCTGGGTCCTGATGTGCACACTACTTTGTGTGTGTCCTCCAAGAGGGGAGTCTCTGTTGAGACTCTGAGTCTCTGAGTGCAGTTGAGACTCTGAGTGGAGTCGCACAGACTCTGCGTCCTGTGAAGCTTCGATGTTTTGTGGTTCTAGAAATCCTATAGGAGACGGTCCACAGCAGGTGAAGCTAATGTTGTCATAGAGGTGGTGAAACCAAAGATCTGCAGTTCCGACTAGAGGTGCTGATGTACAAACAGGACAAAATCATCTCATGTGAATGTAGTTCAGGCATGTTTAAAATGAATGCAGTCATGTTAATGCCTAACATCTTCTATCTTGTGCCTCTCCTCAAGGACCCCCTCCTCAGTTCCTGAGGCTCCTGTAAGTCATGGACAGGGGAATGGAGAGTGGGCTCTGTCCAGTCTGAGCCCTGAGTTACCCTGTGTGTATCTTAGGATACTTTGTATTTCTGTGGTGGCTCTTGTAACATCATCTCTTTCAGTTCTGATTTATTTGGGCCCTCTCTTTTAAAAAAAGTACTACTGTTGTCTTTTATTCTTTACAGAAGTTTAATAAGTGTTTGATCTACTACCCTTACTCTATGTATACTTTTTGCCGTGAGATTTTTACTTTTGTTTGTTTTCTTGTTACTGTCAATAATTAGTGAGAATTCTTTTAAGCTACCTTCAACATTGCTTATAAAGCTGCTTTATTAGTGATGACAGAGCTTTAATGGAAGTCGTGTTCTGGTTGTAAACTAGAATGCAATGTGCCAGCAAAAAGTCCCTTAAGTGTATGTCTCATTACTTCTTGTTCTTTTTTTTTCTTTTTTCTCTCTTTTTTTTCTTGTTCTTTTTTTAATTTTTATTTTTTATCAGAGCAAATTTGATTAAAATGTTTTGTTTGTTCTAGGTGTGTAAGATGTGGTTCTTTTACACATATACATGTATCTATACTTCTTCAGATCGTTTTCTCATGTAGCTTGTGACACAATGTTGAGTAGTCTTCTCTTGGTATTCCGTAGGTCTTTGATGATTATATATTTCACATGTGTTTCTATATCTATGTTAACCCCAATATCCTAATATATCCAGTCCTCACACCTTTCCATTTGGTGAACCTTAACTTTGTTTAATGAATCTGTGATTGCCTTTCTCTGTGGAAATATCTTCATTGGTATCAATTTTTAGCTAACACCTATAAGTGATATTATAGGATATGTGTCTTTTGCTGTCTGACTTAGTACAATTTGCCTGATTACCTCTAGAATCATCTACGGTGCTGCAAATGGCATTGTTTCATTTTTTTCCCTAGATAATATTTCATCTGTACGTGTACCAGTTCTTCTTTGTCCACTCACCTCTTGATGGACTTTCTGGTTGCCTCCATGTCTTGGCTATTGTAATACTGCTGCACCGCACATTTGCCTGCCTGTGTCTTTCCAATTCTGTCTTCTTATGTTATAGGCCCAAGAGTGGGCCTCCTGTATCATATAGTATCTCAGGGTTTACCGTTTAAATGCACCACGATTCTGTGCTCATTAGTGGCTCTTTCCAGGTTACATCTCACTTAAAGTTGAGGGTATGCATTTCTCCACAACACCTTCAGCATTTATTTATTTATTTATTTATTTTTAACATCTTTATTGAAGTATAATTGCTTTACAATGGTGTGCTATCTTGTGCTTTACAACAAAATGAATCAGTTATACATATACATATGTTCCCATATCACTTCCCTCTTGCATCTCCCTCCCTCCCACCTTCCCTCCCCTCCAGGCGGTCACAAAGCACCGAGCTGATCTCCCTGTGCCATACTGCTGCTTCCCACTAGCTATCTACCTTACGTTTGGTAGTATATATATGTCCATGCCTCTCTCTCCCTTTGTCACAGCTTACCCTTCCCCCTCCCCATATCCTCAAGTCCATTCTCTAGTAGGTCTCTGTCTTTATTCCTGTTTTACCCCTAGGTTCTTCATGACATTTTTTTTTCTTAAATTCCAGGTATATGTGTTAGCATACGGTATTTGTCTCTCTCTTTCTGACTTACTTCACTGTGTATGACAGACTCTAGGTCTATCCACCTCATTACAAATAGCTCAATTTCGTTTCTTTTTATGGCTTCAGCATTTATTGTTTGTAGTTTTCTTGCTGATGGATATTCTGACTGGTGTGAGCTGATACCTCTTTGTGGTTGAATTTGCATATGACTCATAATCCTTTGAAATTGAGCTTTAAGGCATGTCCTTTTTATTTTTCAAACTGTGATTACAGCTTAGCTCTTCAAAGTGTTTCTAAAGTATGTGTTACATTTTGAAATTTATTGGCCATTACCTCCCTCAAAACATTTTGAGGGCAGGTTTCATTTACAGCCCTGCAGTACTTGTTCACATGAAGTGACCATTAGCACAGGCTTTAAAGCTGCTTTTGCAGGTAATGGCCAGATTGTGGCAGCCTTTCTTTGTTCCCCATGCTGGTACTAGGGAAACAGAGCTTCCGGCTAGTGGTCTTCCTCGGTTATAAATTAGAGTGGAATGTGCCCGGATAAACCCCCAAAGGCTGATGTCTCCTTATTTTTGTTTGTTTTTTAAATTTAATTTATATTTTTATCGGAGTAATATTCCATTGTGTATATGGACCACTTCTTGGTGCATAGCTCTGTTGAGGGACATTTTCATTGCTTCCAAGTGTTGGCTATATTAAATATTGCTGGAGTGCAAGATTGCCAGCCTATGACTTTTTGATTCTCATTTTCTCAGGTGATAGGCCCAGCAGTGGGTGTGACTGATTGACTAGTAGCTCAATGTTTACCTTTTCAAAGCACCTCCATTGTGTTTTCATTAGTGGCTCTTACCATGTCTCCCTTAGAACCGAGGGTACGAACTTCTCCACAATCCCTTCAGCATTTATAGTTTGCAGCATTTTTGCTAATGGCCAATCTGACTGCTGTGACCTGATAGGTTTTTGTAATTTGGGTTTGCATGACTTTAAAAATTCCTAAAATTCATCATTTTCCACGCCTTTTTCCTTTCTGTTAAAAATCAAGTGTGAGTACAATATATCTCTTGAAGCTCTCTTCTTGGAAGGTTGCCCTCTTTTGAATTTTTGGTGGATATTCGACCCCAGGATTTTTTTGGAGGGCAGATGTCATTACAGAACTGCAAGTTTGGTGAATATTTAGTGACCATTAGCACTGGGTTTAAAGCTGTTGTTGTGGGAAACGGCCACAAGGAGGCAGCATTTGTCCTTTCCCAAATCTGAGTACTAGGGCAGCAGAGCCTTTCTGGAAGTCGTGGTCCTAGGTTTTAAGTTAGAATGGAATGTGCCAGGAGGAACGCCCATAAGTTTATGTCTCATTACATCTTGGTTTTTAAAATTTATTTAATCGGGGTAATGATTAGATATTGTTTGTCCAGATGTACACAATCTGGTTCATTTGTACAATATATATGTCTATTCATGTTCAGATCCTCTTCCCATGTAAAATATTACAGTGTTCCGTAGACCTCCCTTGCTATATGGTCCGTCTTTTTGATATATGTTTATTATATGTATTTGTATACGTATGGTAACGTTAATCTTAATTTATCCATTCTGCCCACCTTTCCTTTTAGATAAGCATACTTAATTTCTAAGTCTGTGAGTGTCTTTCTCTGTGGAAATATGTTCATTTGTGTTAGTTATTAGATAACGCCTATAAGTGATATCATAGGATATAGGTCTTTTGCTTTCTGACTTACCTCATATTCTGTGATTATCTCCAAGCTCATCTATGGCACCTCAAATAGCAGTGTTTCATTGTTTTCTATGGCTAATATTCTATTGTGAACGTGGACCACTTCTTCTTCATCCATACATCTGTTGATGGACATTTTGGTGGCTTCACTGTCTTGGCTATTGTGAATAAGGCTGCAGTGCAGCTTTTGCAGCCCACGTCTTCTCGATTCTGGTCTTCTCAGGTGAGAGGCCCAGTGGTGTGACTGCTGCATCGAATGGTATCTCAACTTTTACTTTTAATCGTAGCTCCTTTCTGTTCTCATTATTGGCTCTTACCACGTTACATCTCACCAGCAGCTAGAGGGTACACAGTTCTCTAAAACCCCTTCAGAATTTATTGTTTGTAGACCTTTTGCTGATGATCAGTCGACTGGTGTGAGTTGAAACGTTTCTGTACATTAGATTTGCATGAGTCTAATAATTCCTGAGGTTGAGCTTTCACCCATTTTCCTTTTTTTAAACAAGAGAGTGAGTCAAACTTACCTCTTCATACTATCGTCTTGAAAAATTTGTCAGTTTTGAATTTTATTGTCCATTCCCTACCTCAGCACAGTTGTTTAGGGCAGGTGTCCTTTGCAGGCCTGAGTCCTTGTGAATGTTAAGAGAACATTAGCTGTGGGCTTAACGCCACTCTTGCGGAAAATGGCCACAAGGCAGCAGAATTTCTACATTTCCAACTCTGGGTTTTTGGGCAGCAGAGCCTTCCTGGAAATCGTGTTAGTAGGCTGCAAATTAGAGTGGAATGTGCCAGAGCACATCCCCAAGAGCTTATATCTCCTGACTTCTTGTTTGTTTTATAAATTTAATTTTTATTAATTATCAGAGCAAACTTGATAAAAATATTTTGTTTCTCCTAGGTGTACAGAATCTGGTTCATTATATCAATGTATCTGTCATTTATCTTTGCATTCTTTACTGTGTAGGTTATTACAGAGTGTTGCCTAGACCTCTCTTGGTATTCCATAGGTAATTTGTGATTATATATTTCATATGTATTAGTACATGTCTGTTAACCCTCATATCCTAATTCACACATTCCTTACACTTTTCCATTTGGTTAAACATAATTTTTTTTCTTAATCCATGCATTTCCTTCTCTTGGAAATAAGTTCATGAGTATCAACTTTTAGGTAACACCTAGAAGTGATGTCATAGGATATCTGTCTTTCACTTTCTTTCTTTAATTTGAGTGATTATCTCTAGGTCCTTATATGGTGGTGCAAACGGCACTGTTTCATTGTTTTCCATGGCTAATATTCCATTGTTTACATGGACCACTTCCTCTTTGTGCATTTTTCTGTTGATGGACATTTTGGTTTCTTCCAAGTCTTGGCTATGTTAAATATTCCTGCAGTGCAGGATTGCCAGCCTGTGTCTTTTCCATTCTGCTCTGCTCAGGTGATAGGCACATCAAAGGACCTACCAGATCACATGGTAGCTCAATTTTTACCCTTAAACGCACCTCCATTATGTTCTCACTACTGGCTGTTACCAGTTTACATCCCCCCAGCAGCTGGAGGGTACACAGTTCTCTGAAACTCCTTCAGCATTTATTCTTTGTAGACTTTTTGCTGAAGAACATTCTGACGGCTGTGAGGTGAACATTTCTGTAATTGGATTCGCATGGCTTTATTCATTGCTGATGTTGCGCATTTTTCAATTCCCTTTTATTTTAAAGAGAAAAAAAAGAAAAGACAAAATGTGCGTAAAATATGCCTCTTGACATTGTCTTCTTGAAATGTTGACGTCTTTTGAATTTTCTGGTCGATTACGACCCCAGGACATTTTTTGAGGCCCGATGTCCTTTACAGTGCTGCACATATTTTGAATATTAAGTGACCATTACCTCTTGGTTTAAAGCTGCTGTTGTGTGAAACAGCCACAAGGCGGCAGCATTTCTCCTTTACCAAATCTGGTTACCAGGGCAACAGAGCCTTAATGGAAGTCCTGTTCTAGGTTGAAAATTAGAATGGGATGTGCCAGGAAAAATTCCTTTCAGTTTATGTCTCATTATTTCTTGTTCATATTTTTAATTTAATTTTTTATTTTTTATCGCAGCAAATTTGATTACAATGTTTTTTTTTTGTTCTAGGTGTGCAAGATGTGGTTCTTTCACACACATACATATATCTATTCTTCTTCGGAACCTTTTCCCAGGTAGGTTATGACACATGTTGAGTAGTCTTCTCTTGGTATTCCGTAGGTCTTTGGTGATTATATATTTCACATGTGTTTCTATATCTATGTTAACCCCAATATCGTAATGTATCCAATCCTCACACCTTTCGATTTGGGGAACCATAAGTTTGTTCAATGAATCTGTGATTGCCTTTCTCTGTGGAAATATCTTCATTGTTATCAATTTTCAGGTAACACCTATAAGTGATATACGTTAGGTGTCTTTCACTTTCTCACTTACTACAAGTTGCATGGTTACCTCTAGACTCATCTATGGTGCTGCAAATGGCATTGTTTCATTTTTTTCCCGAGCTAATATTCCATCTCTACATGTAACAGTTCCTCTTTGTTCACTCATCTGTTGATGGACTTTTGGTTGCTTCCATGTCTTGGCTATTGTAATACTGCTGCAGTGCAGATTTGCCTGCCTGTGTCTTTCCAATTATGTCTTCTTATGTTATAGGCCCAGGAGTGGGCCTGCTGGATCATATAGTAGCTCAATGTTTACCTTTTAAAGGCACCTCCACCCTGTTCCCATTAGTGATTCTTACCAGGTTACGTCCCACTTCAAATTAAGGGTACGCATTTCTCCACAACCTCTTCAGCATTGATCGTTTGTAGTTTCTTTCCTGATGGTTATTCTGAATGGTGTGAGCTGATACCTCTGTGTGGTTGGATTTGCATGTGTCTCATAATCCTTTGAAATTGAGCTTTCAGGCATGTCCTTTTATTTTTCAAACGGTTATTACAGCTTAGTTCTTCAAATGGTTTTCTTGAAATATGTGCCACATTTTGAAATACTTTGGCCTTTACCTCCCGCAAGACATGATGAAGGCAGGTGTCCTTTACAGCCCTGCAGGACTTGTTCATATGAAGCGACAATTAGCATAAGTTTTAAAGCTGCTTTTTCAGGTAATGGCCAGAGGGTGGAGCATTTCATAATTCTATGAAACGTAACTGAACACACAATATATATTTTTTCTTTTAAATTTCCATTGTTACTTTTTTAAAGTACAATTATAATTGAAGTTCTTTGTAACAAGTGAAATTTAAAAAATTAAAGGAAAAGATAATATTTTACCACTTGCCATCCTTTCCCATTTACTGAAACGACCAGCATAATGTGTAAATTTCTCATTTTATCCAGGTGTTCTATACATCTGGAATATCATGCTTCTCACTGTAGAAAAACAGATTTAGCTCTCACACTTTTTATAGGCTACATAACAGTCCATAGAACAGAAGTACCAACTATTTCAGACTTAGCTTTTTGAGGGACACTCAGGTTACTTTCTGTTTTATTTTGTTGTTCTTTTTTTTGGGGGGGTAGGAGTTTATTATTTATTTATTTATTTTTGTTTTGTTGGGTCTGAGTTTCCGTGTGAGGGCTTTCTCTAGTTGTGGCAAGTGGGGGGCCACTCTTCATCTCGGTGTGCGGGCCTCTCACTATTGCGGCCTCTCTTGTTGCAGAGCACAGGCTCCAGATGCGAGGGCTCACTGGTTGTGGCTTATGGGCCTAGTTGCTCCATGGCATGTGGGATCCTCCCAGACCAGGGCTCGAACCTGTGTCCCCTGCATTAGCAGGCAGATTCTAACCACCGCACCACCAGCGAAGCCCCCTATTTTGTTGTTCTGCTAGTTTGTTTTAACCCAAGAAAATATTTTTTTAAATACAAAAAAACAAAATTAAGCTAGGGGTAAGGATTAGGGTTTAGGTTAAGGTTTAGGGTTAGGATATGGGTTAGGATTATTGTACGGCTTAGAGTTTGGTTTAGGGTTAGGGTTATGGTACGGGTTAGTGTTAGGGTACAGTTTAGGGTATGGCTATGGTTTAGTGTTAGGGTACGGGTTAAGGTATGGGTTAGTGTTAGGGTATGGGTTAGGATTAGGGTATGGTTTACGTTCAGGGTTATGGTTAGGTTTAGTGTATGGGTTAGTGTTAGGTACGGGTTAGGGTAAGGGTTAGGGTTAGGTTTAGTGTTAAGGAAGGGGTACAGTTTAGGGTACAGTATAGGGAACAACAAAGGGTTAGCGTTAGGGTACGTGTTAGGGTACAGTTTAGTGTTAGTGTATGGGTTAGGATTAAGGTATGGTTTAGGGTAAGGTTTAGGGTTACGGTTAGGGAACGGGTATGGTTTGGGGTACAGTTTAGGGTATGACCACGGGTTAGGAGTAGGGTAAGTGTTAGGGTACGGTTTAGTGTTAGTGTACAGGTTAGGATTATGGTACGGGATAGTGTAAGGGTTAGGGTTAGGGTTAGGGAATGGGTACGGATTAGGTTACAGGTTAGGGTATGACAACGGGTTAGGGTTAGGGTACGTGTTAGTGTATGGGTTAGGATTAGGGTACGGGTTAGGTTATGGGTTAGTGTTAGGGGATGGGTTAGGATTAGGGTACGGGTTATGGTACGGTTTAGGGAAAGGGTTAGGATACGGGGTAGGGTTAGGATAAAGTTTAGTGTATGGCTATGTGTTACTGTTAGGGTACATGTTAGCGTACGGGTTAGTGTTCGTGTACAGCTTAGGGTGAGGGTTAGGGTTAGGGAACGGGTATCGTCTCAGGTACAGGTTAGGGTACGGTAGCAGGATAGGGTTAGGGTACGTGTTAGGATGAGACTTCTTTGTAGTGCAGATTTGAATTTCCTGCTTGCTTGGTTGGCCAAAAAAGGCGTATGCGTTTTTTCCTGAATATATTCAGGAAAAAACGCATACGCCCTTTTTGGCCAAGTGCATCGTTGCCGAAGATCTGCCGCTTTTCATATGCTTTAAATGCAATTCCAATCTACCTCCTGAAATCTGTTTCCTGCAATTGTGCCTTGCTTTCAAGTCCTCTTTGCAGCCTTACCTCAATATACTTTTGGACGATAGTTGTCCTTTATAACTCTGCAGGTTGGTGAATTGCAGTGACCCTGAGCTCCTTTTTTCAACTCGCTTTTTTGCGAGCTGGACGCAAAACGGCAGGATTGCTTCAGGCCCTAATCTGGTTCCGGCGTGGCACGCTGAGTCTTTAGTTAATTCTTCTTCTTGGTGGGAAATTAGAGTGAAATGTGCCCGTCCAAACAACTACAGCTAGTCTCTCATTGGTTCTCCCTATTCCCGTTCATCCTCCGCAGAAATTGCAGAGTGTGCCAAACAGGAGGTTACAAGCACTGACTCTCCAAGTGGGGAGATTGTTAGTAAAGCGTCTGGAATGGCGAACCCGAGTACCAGAGGACGAATAATGAGATGCGTTTTAGAAACCTTGCCCGATCACACTGTGGACCATCCTCTGGGTTTCCCACGCATGTTTTAGCTGTAGGAAGAATCCCTTAAACCTGGAGAGTTGGGACCCATGGAATGGGTAACATGCAGGATTACTTCAAAGGGTCTGCATTTGCTCACCGAACCTCACCAATTCTCTCAGCCCCAAGTGTCCAGCCTTATGTCTCACCCAGCTGTGGGTGTAGATGTGGTAAATCCAGGTTTCTTCACAAGCCTGAACGAATTATTTAAGAATTTCTCTCTCTTTCACTGTCTTTCTGTTTTGTTTTTGAAGTTTATTTTTATAATGGGGTTGAGCTGATTTTCACTGCTGTGTTTATGCGTCTGTACACACACTTGATTCTCTTACGGAGACATATAAATACATAGATTTTAAGATTCTTACTAGTCAGATATATTCCTCTGCGGTGAATAGGGGGTGTTGAGTCCACTTCGTTGAGCAAGGAGTAGGTCTTGTCTATTACATATTTGGCTTATGGAATGGTATCTGTGCTAATTTCAAACTCTGGATTTATGCAGCACCCCAACTCACCTTTCCCCTTAAGCAAACATGTTTGTTTTCTAAATGTGAGACTCTGTTCTGTTTTGTAATTCAGTTCATGTGTAGCCAAGTTTACATTTCCTCTATAAGTGATATCTTATGATAAGTTTCTTTATCTGTGTGACTTATTTCCTTAGAATCATCGTACCTAAATCCACTCATTATGCTCCTACGGGCCTGATGATATTGATTTCATTGCTGAGTGATATTCCATTGTACATAAGTACCACAACTTCTTTATCCATTTTCCTCTTTCTGGGATATTTAAATTGTACCGTAGTCGAGGTTCTTGTAAACACAGCAGCCCTAAACTTTGGGGTGGCTGTGTCTTGTTGATTTTAATTTTCCTAAGCTATAGGGCCATAAGTGGAAGCAACCTAGGCTCTGTAGCTTTGTTTTTTAGAGGTTTCAGGAAACACCATACACTTCTCCAGAGTGGCTGTTGGCCATTTACATCCCGCCCATCAGCATAACAAGGCTCCCAGTTCTCCATGACCTGTCCTGCCTTTCTGGTTTTTACACTTTTTTCAGATGGCCCTTTTGACCGGTGGGAAGTGAGACTTCATTGTAGTGCAGATCTCCGTTGCAGGCTTGCTTATTTGGACAAAAAGAGCGTATGCGTTTTTTCCTGCATGTATTCAGGAAAAAAACGCATATGCCCTTTTTGGCCAAGTGCATCATTGTCGAAGTTCTGCCGCTTTTCATATGCTTTAAATGCAGTTTCCATCTACCTCCTGAAATATATTTCCTGCAATTGTGCCATGCTTTCAAGTCCTCTTCGCAGCCTTACCTCAATATATTTTTGGACGATAGCTGTCATTTATAACTCTGCAGGTTTATTAATTACAGTGCCCCTGAGGTCCTTTCTTCAACTCGCTTTCTTGTGGGCTGGCCGCAGAACTGCAGGATTGCTTCAGGCCCTAATCTTGTTTCATCACGGCATGCTGAGCCTTTTGTTAATTCCTCTTCCTGGTGGGAAATGAGAGTGAAATGTGACCGTCCAAGCACCTACAGCTAGTCTCTCATTGGTTCTCCCTATTCCCGTTCAACCTCCGCAGAAATTGCTAACTGTGCCAAACAGGAGTTTTAAGGCACTGACTCTCCACGTGGGGAGATTTTTAGTAAAGCGTCTGGAATGGCGAACCCGTGTACCAGGGGACAAAAAATGAGATGCGTTTTAGAAACGTTGCCCGATCACATGGTGTACAATCCTCTGGGTTTCCCATGCATGTTTTAGCTGTAGGAAGAATCCCTTAAACCAGGAGAGTTGGGACCCATGGAATGGGTAGCATACAGTATTACTTCAAAGGGTCTGCATTTGCTCACCGAACCTCACCAATCCTCTCAGCCCCAAATGTCCTGCCTTATGTCTCACCCAGCTGTGGGTGTAGATGTGGTAAATCCAAGTTTCATCACAAGCCCTGAACGAATTATTTAAGAACTTTCTCTCCTTCACTGTCTTTGTTTTTGAAATTTATTTTAATCATGGGGTTTAGTTGATTTTCACGGCTGTGTATACTGCTCTACACACACTTGATTCTCTTACGGAGACATATAAATACATATGTTTTAATATTCTTATTGTCAGATATATTCCTCTGCGGTGAATAGATGGTGTTGAGTCTAATTCGTTGAGCAAGGAGTATATCTTGTCTATTACATATTTGGCTTATGGAATAGTATCTGTGCTAATTTCAATCTCTGGTTTTACGCAGCACCCCAACTCACCATTCCCCTTAAGAAATCATAAGTTTGTTTTCTAAATGTGAGACTCTGTTCTGTTTTGTAATTCAGTTCATGTGTAGCCAAGTTTACATTCCCTCTATAAGTGATATCTTATGATAAGTTTCTTTTTCTGTGTGACTTATTTCCTTTGAATCATCGTACCTAAATCCATTCATTATGCTTGTACGAGCCTGACTCCATTGATTTCATTGTTGAGTGATATTCCATTGTACGTAAGTACGAAAACTTCTTTATCCATTTCTCTCTTTCAAGGATATTTAATTTGTACCGTAGTCGAGGCTCTTGTAAACAGAGCAGCCCTAAACTTTGCGGTGGTTGTTTCTTGTTATTTTAATTTTCCTGAGCTATACTGCTATAAGTGGGTTTAGGATTAGGGATAAGGTTAGGGTTAGGGAACGGGTATGGTTTAGGATGCGACAATGGTTTAGGGTGAGCGAAAGTGTTAGGGTACAGGTAAGTGTTAGTGTACCATTTAGGATTAGGGTAAGTGTTAGGGTAATGCTTTGGGTTAGGGTTACGGTTAGGGAACGGGGACGGTTTAGGGTACAGGTAAGGGCAGGACAACGGTTTAGGGATAGCGTACATGTAAGGGTAAGGTTTAGTGTTAGCGTACAGGTTAGGATTAGGGGACGGGTTAGGGTAAGGCTTCAGGTAAGGGTTAGGGTTAGGGTTAGGGGACAGGGACAGTTTAGGGTACAGGTTAGGGTGCGAAAATGGTTTAGGATGAGGGTACGTGTTAGGGTACGGGTTAGTGTTGGCGTACGGGCCAGGATTAGTTGACGGGTTAGGGTAAGGCTTCGGGTAAGGGTTAGGGTTAGGGTTAGGGTTAAGGGACGGGGACGGTTTAGGGAACAGGTTAGGGTACGACAACGGTTTAGGGTGAGCGTACGTGTGAGGGCACGGGTTAATCTTAGCATACGGGTTAGGATTAGGGGACGGGTTAGGGTAAGGCTTCAGGTAAGGGATAGGGTTAGGGTTAGGGGATGGGGACGGTTTAGGGGACAGGTTAGGGTACGACAAAGGTTTAGGGTGACGTAAGTGTGAGGGCACGGGTTAGTGTTAGCGTACGGGTTAGGATTAGGGGACGAGTTAGGGTAAGGCATCGGGTAAGGGTTAGGGTTAGGGTTAAGGTTAGGGTTAGGGGATCGGGACGGTTTAGGGGACAGGTGAGGGTACAACAATGGTTTAGGGTGAGTGTACGTGTGAGGGCACGGGTTAGTGTTAGCGTACGGGGTAGGATTAGGGGACGGGTGAGGGTCAGGCTTCGGCAAGGTTTAGGCTTAGGGTTCGGGCTAGGGTTAGGGTTAGGGGACGGGGACGGTTTAGGGTCTAGGTGAGGGTACGACAACGCTTCAGGGGGAGCGTACGTGTGTGGGGGCTGGTTAGTGTTAGCGTACGGGTTAGGATTATGGGACGCGTCAGGGTCAGGCTTCGGGGAAGGGTTAGGGTTAGGGTTCGGTCTAGGCTTAGGGTTAGGGGACGGGGACGGTTTAGGGTCCAGGTGAGGGAACGACAACGCTTTACGGATAGTGTACGTGTGAGGGCACCGGTTAGTGTTAGAGTACGGGTTAGGATTAGGGGACGGGTGAGGGTCAGGCTTCGGGGAAGGGTTAGGGTTAGGGTTCAGGCTAGGGTTGGGTGAGGGGACGGGGACGGTTTAGGGTCCATGTGAGGGTACGCCAACGCTTTAGGGGGAGAGTACATGTGAGGGTGCAGGTTAGTGTTAGCGTACGGGTTAGGATTAGGAGACGGGTGAGGGTCAGGCTTCGGGGAAGGATTAGGGTTAGGTTTCGGGCTACGGTTTGGGTTAGGGGACGGGGACGGTTTAGGGTCCAGGTGAGGGTACGACCACACTTTAGGGGAGCGTACGTGTTAGGGCGCGGGCTAGTGTTAGCGTACGGGTTAGGATTAGGGGACGGGTGAGGGTCAGGCTTCAGGGAAGGGATAGGGTTAGGGTTCGGACTAGGGTTAGGGTTAGGGGACGGAGACGGTTTAGGGTCCAGGTGAGGGAACGACAACGATTTACGGGTAGTGTACGTGTGAGGGCACGGGTTAGTGTTAGTGTTCGGGTTAGGATTAGGGGACGGGTGAGGGTCAGTCTTCGGGGAAGTGTTAGGGTTAGGGTTCAGGCTACGGTTAGGGTTAGGGGACGGGGACGGTTTAGGGTCCAGGTGAGGGTACGACAACGCTTTAGGGGGAGCGTACCTGTGAGGGCGCGAGTTAGTGTTAGCGTACGGGTTAGGATTACGGGACGTGTGAGGGTCAGGCTTCGGGGAAGGGTTAGTGTTAGGGTTCGGGCTAGGGTTAGGGTTAGGGGACGGGGACGGTTTAGGGTTCAGGTGAGGGGCGATAACGGTTTACGGGGAGCGTACGTGTGAGGGCGCGGGTTAGTGTCTGCGTACGGGTTAGGATTAGGGGACGGGTGAGGGTCAGGCTTCGGGGAAGGGTTAGGTTTAGGGTTCGGGCTAGGGTTAGGGATAGGGTATGGGGACGGTTTACGGTCCAGGTGAGTGTACGACAACACTTTAGGGGGAGCGTACGTGTGAGGGCGCTTGTTAGAGTTAGCGTACGGTTTAGGATTAGGGGATGGGTGAGGGTCAGACTTCGGGGAAGTGTTAGGGTTAGGGTTCGGGCTAGGGTTAGGGTTAGCGGACGGGGAAGGTTTAGGGTCCAGGTGAGGGTACGACAATGCTTTAAGGGGAGTGTAAGTGTCAGGTCGCAGGTTAGTGTTAGCGTACGGGTTAGGATTAGGGGACGGGTGAGGGTCAGGCTTCGGGGAAGTGTTAGGATTAGGGTTCGGGCTAGGGTTAGGGTTAGGGGACGGGGACGGTTTAGGGTCCAGGTGAGGGTCCGACAACGCTTTAGGGGGAGCGTGCGTGTGAGGGCGCGGGTTAGTGTGAGCGTACGGGTTATGATTAGGGGACGGGTGAGGGCCAGGCTTCGGGGAAGTGTTAGGGTTAGGGTTAGGGTTCGGGCTAGGGTTAGGGTTAGGGGACGGGGACGGTTTAGGGTCCAGGTGAGGGTCCAACAACGCTTTAGGGGGGGCCTGAGTGTGAGGGCGCGGGTTAGTGTGAGCCTACGGGTTAGGATTAGGGGACGGGCGAGGGTCAGGCTTCGGGGAAGGGTTAGGGTTATGGTTCGGGCTAGGGTTAGGGTTAGGGGACGGGGACGGTTTAGGGTCCAGGTGAGGGTCCGACAACGCTTTAGGGGGAGCCTGCGTGTGAGGGCGCGGGTTAGTGTGAGCCTACGGTTTAGGATTAGGGGACGGGTGAGGGTCAGGCTTCGGGGAAGGGTTAGGGTTAGGGTTCGGGCTAGGGATAGGTTTAGGGGACGGGGACGGTTTAGGGTCCAGGTGAGGGTCCGACAAAGCTTTAGTGGGAGCGTGCGTGTGAGGGTGCGGGTTAGTGTTAGCGTACGGGTTAGGATTAGGGGACGGGTGAGGGTCAGGCTTAGGGGAAGGGTTAGGGTTAGGGTTCGGGTTAGGGTTAGAGGACGGGGACGGATTAGGGTCCAGGTGAGGGTCCGACAACGCTTTAGGGGGAGCGTGTGTGTGAGGGCGCGGGTTAGTGTTAGCGTACGGCTTAGGATTAGGGGACGGGTGAGGGTCAGGCTTCGGGGAAGGCTTAGGATTAGGGTTCGGGTTAGGGTTAGGGGACGGGGAAGGTTTAGGGTCCAGGTAATTGTCCGACAACGCTTTATGGGGAGCGTGCGTGTGAGGGCGCGGGCTAGTGTGAGCCTACGGGTTAGGATTAGGGGACGGGTGAGGGTCAGGCTTCGGGGAAGGGTTAGGGTTAGGGTTCGGGCTAGGGTTAGGGTTAGGGGACGGGGACGGTTTAGGATCCAGGTGAGGGTCCGACAACGCTTTACGGGGAGCGTGGGTGTGAGGGCGCGGGTTAGTGTGAGCGTACGGGTTAGGATTAGGGGACGGGTTAGGGTCAGGCTTCGGGGAAGGGTTAGGGTTAGGGTTCGGGCTAGGGTTAGGGTTAGGGGACGGGGACGGTTTAGGGTCCAGGTGAGGGTCCGACAACGCTTTAGGGGGAGCGTGCGTGTGAGGGCGAGGCTTAGTGTGAGCCTACGGGTTAGGATTAGGGGACGGGTGAGGGTCAGGCTTCGGGGAAGTGTTAGGGTTAGGGTTCGGGCTAGGGTTAGGGTTAGGGGATGGGGACGGTTCAGGGTCCAGGTGAGGGTCCGACAACGCTTTAGGGGGAGCGTACGTGTGAGGGCGCGGGTTAGTGTTAGCGTACGTGTTAGGATTAGGGGATGAGTGAGTGTCAGGCTTCAGGGAAGTGTTAGGGTTAGGGTTCGGGCTAGGGTTAGGGTTAGCGGACGGGGAAGGTTTAGGGTCCAGGTGAGGGTACGACAATGCTTTAAGGGGAGTGTAAGTGTCAGGTCGCAGGTTAGTGTTAGCGTACGGGTTAGGATTAGGGGACGGGTGAGGGTCAGGCTTCGGGGAAGTGTTAGGATTAGGGTTCGGGCTAGGGTTAGGGTTAGGGGACGGGGACGGTTTAGGGTCCAGGTGAGGGTCCGACAACGCTTTAGGGGGAGCGTGCGTGTGAGGGCGCGGGTTAGTGTGAGCGTACGGGTTATGATTAGGGGACGGGTGAGGGCCAGGCTTCGGGGAAGTGTTAGGGTTAGGGTTAGGGTTCGGGCTAGGGTTAGGGTTAGGGGACGGGGACGGTTTAGGGTCCAGGTGAGGGTCCAACAACGCTTTAGGGGGGGCCTGAGTGTGAGGGCGCGGGTTAGTGTGAGCCTACGGGTTAGGATTAGGGGACGGGCGAGGGTCAGGCTTCGGGGAAGGGTTAGGGTTATGGTTCGGGCTAGGGTTAGGGTTAGGGGACGGGGACGGTTTAGGGTCCAGGTGAGGGTCCGACAACGCTTTAGGGGGAGCCTGCGTGTGAGGGCGCGGGTTAGTGTGAGCCTACGGTTTAGGATTAGGGGACGGGTGAGGGTCAGGCTTCGGGGAAGGGTTAGGGTTAGGGTTCGGGCTAGGGATAGGTTTAGGGGACGGGGACGGTTTAGGGTCCAGGTGAGGGTCCGACAAAGCTTTAGTGGGAGCGTGCGTGTGAGGGTGCGGGTTAGTGTTAGCGTACGGGTTAGGATTAGGGGACGGGTGAGGGTCAGGCTTAGGGGAAGGGTTAGGGTTAGGGTTCGGGTTAGGGTTAGAGGACGGGGACGGATTAGGGTCCAGGTGAGGGTCCGACAACGCTTTAGGGGGAGCGTGTGTGTGAGGGCGCGGGTTAGTGTTAGCGTACGGCTTAGGATTAGGGGACGGGTGAGGGTCAGGCTTCGGGGAAGGCTTAGGATTAGGGTTCGGGTTAGGGTTAGGGGACGGGGAAGGTTTAGGGTCCAGGTGAGGGTCCGACAACGCTTTATGGGGAGCGTGCGTGTGAGGGCGCGGGCTAGTGTGAGCCTACGGGTTAGGATTAGGGGACGGGTGAGGGTCAGGCTTCGGGGAAGGGTTAGGGTTAGGGTTCGGGCTAGGGTTAGGGTTAGGGGACGGGGACGGTTTAGGATCCAGGTGAGGGTCCGACAACGCTTTACGGGGAGCGTGGGTGTGAGGGCGCGGGTTAGTGTGAGCGTACGGGTTAGGATTAGGGGACGGGTTAGGGTCAGGCTTCGGGGAAGGGTTAGGGTTAGGGTTCGGGCTAGGGTTAGGGTTAGGGGACGGGGACGGTTTAGGGTCCAGGTGAGGGTCCGACAACGCTTTAGGGGGAGCGTGCGTGTGAGGGCGAGGCTTAGTGTGAGCCTACGGGTTAGGATTAGGGGACGGGTGAGGGTCAGGCTTCGGGGAAGTGTTAGGGTTAGGGTTCGGGCTAGGGTTAGGGTTAGGGGATGGGGACGGTTCAGGGTCCAGGTGAGGGTCCGACAACGCTTTAGGGGGAGCGTACGTGTGAGGGCGCGGGTTAGTGTTAGCGTACGTGTTAGGATTAGGGGATGAGTGAGTGTCAGGCTTCAGGGAAGTGTTAGGGTTAGGGTTCGGGCTAGGGTTAGGGTTAGGGGACGGGGACGATTTAGGGTCCAGGTGAGGGTCCGACAACGCTTTAGGGGGAGCGTGCGTGTGAGGGGGTGGGTTAGTGTGAGCCTACGGGTTAGGATTAGGGGACGTGTGAGGGTCAGGCTTCGGGGAAGGGTTAGGGTTAGGGTTCGTGCTAGGGTTAGGGTTAGGGGACGGGGACGGTTTAGTGTCCAGGTGAGGGTCCGACAACGCTTTAGGGGGAGCGTGCATGTGAGGGCGCGGGTTAGTGTGAGCGTACGGGTTAGGATTAGGGGTCGGGTGAGGGTCAGGCTTTGGGGAAGTGTTAGGGTTAGGGTTCGGGCTAGGGTAAGGGTTAGGGGACGGGGACGGTTTAGGGTCCAGGTGAGGGTCCGACAACGCTTTAGGGGGAGCGTGCGTGTGAGGGCGCGGGTTAGTGTGAGCGTACTTGTTAGGATTCGGGGACGGGTGAGGGTCAGGCTTCGGGGAAGGGTTAGGGTTAGGGTTCGGGCTAGGGTTAGGGTTAGGGGATGGGGACGGTTTAGGGTCAAGGTGGGGGTCTGACAACGCTTTAGTGGGAGCGTGTGTGTGAGGGCGCGGGTTAGTGTGAGCGTACGGGTTAGGATTAGGGGACGGGTGAGGGTCAGGCTTCGGGGAAGTGTTAGGGTTAGGGTTCGGGCTAGGGTTAGGGTTAGGGGACGGGGACGGTTTAGGGTCCAGGTGAGGGTCCGACAACGCTTTACGGGGAGCGTGCGTGTGAGGGCGCGGGTTAGTGTTAGCGTACGGGTTAGGATTAGGGGACGGGTGAGGGTCAGGCTTCGGGGAAGGGTTAGGGTTAGGGTTCGGGCTAGGGTTAGGGTTAGGGAATGGGGACGGTTTAGGGTCCAGGTGAGGGTCCGACAACGCTTTAGGTGGAGCGTGCGTGTGAGGGCACGGGTTAGTGTGAGCGTACGGGTTAGGATTAGGGGAAGGGTGAGGGTCAGGCTTCAGGGAAGGGTTAGGGTTAAGGTTCGGGCTCGGGTTAGGGTTAGGGGACGGGGACGGTTTAGGGTCCAGGTGAGGGTCCGACAACGCTTTAGGGGGAGCGTGCATGTGAGGGCGCCGGTTAGTGTGAGCCTACGGGTTAGGATAAGGGGACGGGTGAAGGTCAGGTTTCGGGGAAGGGTTAGGGTTAGGGTTCGGGCTAGGGTTACGGTTAGGGGATGGGGACGGTTTAGGGTCCAGGTGAGGGTCTGACAACGCTTTAGGGGGAGCGTGCGTGTGAGGGCGCGGGTTAGTGTGAGCGTACGCGTTACGATTAGGGGACGGGTGAGGGTCAGGCTTCGGGGAAGGGTTAGGGTTAGGGTTCTGGCTAGGGTTAGGGTTAGGGGACGGGGACGGTTTAGGGTCCAGGTGAGGGTCCAAAAACGCTTTACGGGGAGCGTGCGTGTGAGGGCGCGGGTTATTGTTAGCGTACGGGTTAGTATTAGGGGACGGGTGAGGGTCAGGCTTCGGGGAAGGGTTAGGGTTAGGGTTCGGGCTAGGGTTAGGGTTAGTGGATGGGGACGGTTTAGGGTCCAGGTGAGTGTACGACAACGCTTTAGGGGGAGCGTGCGTGTGAGGGCACGGGTTAGTGTGAGCGTACGGGTTAGGATTAAGGGAAGGGTGAGGGTCAGGCTTCGGGGAAGGGTTAGGGTTAGGGTTCGGGCTAGGGTTAGGGTTAGGGGACGGGGACGGTTTAGGGTCCAGGTGAGGGTCCGACAACGCTTTAGGGGGAGCGTGCGTGTGAGGGCGCGGGTTAGTTTGAGCGTACGGGTTAGGATTAGGGGACGGGTGAGGGTCAGGCTTCGGGGAAGGGTTAGGGTTAGGGTTCGGGCTAGGGTTAGGGTTAGGGGACGGGGACGGTTTAGGGTCCAGGTGAGGGTCCCACAACGCTTTATGGGGAGCGTGCGTGTGAGGGCGCGGGTTAATGTTAGCGTACGTGTTAGGATTAGGGGACGTGTGAGTGTCAGGCTTCGGGGAAGGGTTAGGGTTAGGGTTCGGGCTAGGGTTAGGGTTAGGGGACGGGGACGGTTTAGGTTCCAGGTGAGGGTCCGACAACGCTTTAGCGGGAGCGTGCGTGTGAGGGCGCGGGTTAGTGTGAGCCTACGGGTTAGGAATAGGGGACGGGTGAGGGTCAGGCTTCGGGGAAGGGTTAGGGTTAGGTTTTGGGCTACGGTTAGGGTTAGGGGACGGGGACGGTTTAGGGTCCAGGTGAGGGTCCGACAACGCTTTATGTGGAGCGTGCAGTGAGGGCATGGGTTAGTGTGAGCGTACGGGTTAGGATTAGGGGACGGGTGAGGGTCAGGCTTCGGGGAAGGGTTAGGGTTAGGATTCGTGCTAGGGTTAGGGTTAGGGGACGGGGACGGTTTAGTGTCCAGGTGAGGGTCCGACAACGGTTTAGGGGGAGCGTGCATGTGAGGGCGCGGGTTAGTGTGAGCGTACGGGTTAGGATTAGGGGACGGGTGAGGGTCAGGCTTCGGGGAAGGGTTAGGGTTAGGGTTCGGGCTAGGGTTAGGGTTAGGGGACGGGGACGGTTTAGTGTCCAGGTGAGGGTCCGACAACGCTTTAGGGGGAGCGTGCATGTGAGGGCGCGGGTTAGTGTGAGCGTACGGGTTAGGATTAGGGGTCGGGTGAGTGTCAGGCTTTGGGGAAGTGTTAGGGTTAGGGTTCGGGCTAGGGTAAGGGTTAGGGGACGGGGACGGTTTAGGGTCCAGGTGAGGGTCCGACAACGCTTTAGGGGGAGCGTGCGTGTGAGGGCGCGGGTTAGTGTGAGCGTACTTGTTAGGATTCGCGGACGGGTGAGGGTCAGGCTTCGGGGAAGGGTTAGGGTAAGGGTTCGGCCTAGGGTTAGGGGACGGGGACGGTTTAGGGTCCAGGTGAGGGTCCGACAACGCTTTAGGGGGAGCGTGCGTGTGAGGGCGCGGGTTAGTGTGAGCGTACGGGTTAGGATTAGGGGACGGGTGAGGGTCAGGCTTCGGGTAAGTGTTAGGGTTAGGGTTCGGGCTAGGGTTAGGGTTAGGGGACGGGGACGGTTTAGGGTCCAGGTGAGGGTCCGACAACGCTTTAGGGGGAGCGTGCGTGTGAGGGCGCGGGTTAGTGTTAGCGTACGGGTTAGGATTAGGGGACGGGTGAGGGTCAGGCTTCGGGGAAGGGTTAGGGTTAGGGTTCGGGCTAGGGTTAGGGTTAGGGGACGGGGACGGTTTAGGGTCCAGGTGAGGGTCCGACAACGCTTTAGGGGGAGCGTGCGTGTGAGGGCGCGGGTTAGTGTTAGCGTACGGGTTAGGATTAGGGGACGGGTGAGGGTCAGGCTTCGGGGAAGGGTTAGGGTTAGGGTTCGGGATAGGGTTAGGGTTAGGGAATGGGGACGGTTTAGGGTCCAGGTGAGGGTCCGACAACGCTTTAGGTGGAGCGTGCGTGTGAGGGCACGGGTTAGTGTGAGCGTACGGGTTAGGATTAGGGGAAGGGTGAGGGTCAGGCTTCAGGGAAGGGTTAGGGTTAGGGTTCGGGCTCGGGTTAGGGTTAGGTGACGGGGACGGTTTAGGGTCCAGGTGAGGGTCCGACAACGCTTTAGGGGGAGCGTGCATGTGAGGGCGCCGGTTAGTGTGAGCCTACGGGTTAGGATTAGGGGACGGGTGAGTGTCAGGCTTCGGGGAAGGGTTAGGGTTAGGTTTCGGGCTAGGGTTAGGGTTAGGGGATGGGGACGGTTTAGGGTCCAGGTGAGGGTCCGACAACGCTTTAGGGGGAGCGTGCGTGTGAGGGCGCGGGTTAGTGTGAGCGTACGGGTTAGGATTAGGGGACGGGTGAGGGTCAGGCTTCGGGGAAGGGTTAGGGTTAGGGTTCGGGCTAGGGTTAGGGTTAGGGGACGGAGACGGTTTAGGGTCCAGGTGAGGGTCCGACAACGCTTTAGGGGGAGCGTGCGTGTGAGGGCGCGGGTTAGTGTGAGCGTACGGGTTAGGATTAGGGGACGGGTGAGGGTCAGGCTTCGGGGAAGGGTTAGGGTTAGGGTTCGGGCTAGGGTTAGGGTTAGGGGACGGGGACGGTTTAGGGTCCAGGTGAGGTTCCGACAACGCTTTAGGGGGAGCGTGCGTGTGAGGGCGCCGGTTAGTGTGAGCCTGCGGGTTAGGATTAGGGGACGGGTGAGGGTCAGGCTTCGGGGAAGTGTTAGGGTTAGGGTTCGGGCTAGGGTTAGGGTTAGGGGACGGGGACGGTTTAGGGTCCAGGTGAGGGTCCGACAACGCTTTACGGGGAGCGTGCGTGTGAGGGCGCGGGTTAGTGTTAGCGTACGGGTTAGGATTAGGGGACGGGTGAGGGTCAGGCTTCGGGTAAGGGTTAGGGTTAGGGTTCGGGCTAGGGTTAGGGTTAGGGGACGGGAAGGTTTAGGGTCCATTTGAGGGTCCGACAACGCTTTAGACGGAGTGTGCGTGTGAGGGCGCGGGTTAGTGTGAGCGTACGGGTTAGGATTAGGGGACGGGTGAGGGTCAGGCTTCGGGTAAGGGTTAGGGTTAGGGTTCGGGCTAGGGTTAGGGTTAGGGGACGGGGACGGTTTAGGGTCAAGGTGGGGGTCCGACAACGCTTTAGTGGGAGCGTGTGTGTGAGGGCGCGGGTTAGTGTGAGCGTACGGGTTAGGATTAGGGGACGGGTGAGGGTCAGGCTTCGGGGAAGTGTTAGGGTTAGGGTTCGGGCTAGGGTTAGGGTTAGGGGACGGGGACGGTTTAGGGTCCAGGTGAGGGTCCGACAACGCTTTACGGGGAGCGTGCGTGTGAGGGCGCGGGTTAGTGTTAGCGTACGGGTTAGGATTAGGGGACGGGTGAGGGTCAGGCTTCGGGGAAGGGTTAGGGTTAGGGTTCGGGCTAGGGTTAGGGTTAGGGAATGGGGACGGTTTAGGGTCCAGGTGAGGGTCCGACAACGCTTTAGGTGGAGCGTGCGTGTGAGGGTACGGGTTAGTGTGAGCGTACGGGTTAGGATTAGGGGAAGGGTGAGGGTCAGGCTTCAGGGAAGGGTTAGGGTTAAGGTTCGGGCTCGGGTTAGGGTTAGGGGACGGGGACGGTTTAGGGTCCAGGTGAGGGTCCGACAACGCTTTAGGGGGAGCGTGCATGTGAGGGCGCCGGTTAGTGTGAGCCTACGGGTTAGGATTAGGGGACGGGTGAAGGTCAGGTTTCGGGGAAGGGTTAGGGTTAGGGTTCGGGCTAGGGTTACGGTTAGGGGATGGGGACGGTTTAGGGTCCAGGTGAGGGTCCGACAACGCTTTAGGGGGAGCGTGCGTGTGAGGGCGTGGGTTAGTGTGAGCGTACGCGTTACGATTAGGGGACGGGTGAGGGTCAGGCTTCGGGGAAGGGTTAGGGTTAGGGTTCTGGCTAGGGTTAGGGTTAGAGGACGGGGACGGTTTAGGGTCCAGGTGAGGGTCCAAAAACGCTTTACGGGGAGCGTGCGTGTGAGGGCGCGGGTTATTGTTAGCGTATGGGTTAGGATTAGGGGACGGGTGAGGGTCAGGCTTCGGGGAAGTGTTAGGATTAGGGTTCGGGCTAGGGTTAAGGTTAGGGGACGGGGACGGTTTAGGGTCCAGGTGAGGGTCCGACAACGCTTTACGGGGAGCGTGCGTGTGAGGGCACGGGTTAGTGTGAGCGTACGGGTTAGGATTAGAGGACGGGTGAGGGTCAGGCTTCGGGGAAGGGTTAGGGTTAGGGTTCGGGCTAGGGTTAGGGTTAGGGGACGGGGACGGTATAGGTTCCAGGTGAGGGTCCGACAACGCTTTAGGGGGAGCGTGCTTGTGAGGGCGCGGGTTAGTGTGAGCCTACGGGTTAGGATTAGCGGACGGGTGAGGGTCAGGCTTCGGGGAAGGGTTAGGGTTAGGTTTCGGGCTACGGTTAGGGTTAGGGGACGGGGACGGTTTAGGGTCCAGGTGAGGGTCCGACAACGCTTTAGGGGGAGCGTGCGTGTGAGGGCGCGGGTTAGTGTGAGCCTACGGGTTAGGATTAGGGGACGGGTGAGGGTCAGGATTCGGGGAAGGGTTAGGGTTAGGGTTCGGGCTAGGGTTAGGGTTAGGGGACGGGCACGGTTTAGGGTCTAGGTGAGGGTCCGACAACGCTTTACGGGGAGCGTGCGTGTGAGGGCGCGGGTTAGTGTTAGCGTACGGGTTAGTATTAGGGGACGGGTGAGGGTCAGGCTTCGGGGAAGTGTTAGGGTTAGGGTTCGGGCTAGGGTTAGGGTTAGTGGATGGGGACGGTTTAGGGTCCAGGTGAGGGTACGACAACGCTTTAGGGGGAGTGTGCGTGTGAGGCCACGGGTTAGTGTGAGCGTACGGGTTAGGATTAAGGGAAGGGTGAGGGTCAGGCTTCAGGGAAGGGTTAGGGTTAGGGTTCGGGCTAGGGTTAGGGTTAGGGGACGGGGACGGTTTAGGGTCCAGGTGAGGGTCCGACAACACTTTAGGGGGAGCGTGCGTGTGAGGGCGCCGGTTAGTGTGAGCCTACGGGTTAGGATTAGGGGACGGGTGAGGGTCAGGCTTCGGGGAATGGTTAGGGTTAGGGTTCGGGCTAGGGTTAGGGTTAGGGGACGGGAAGGTTTAGGGTCCATTTGAGGGTCCGACAATGCTTTAGACGGAGTGTGCGTGTGAGGGCGCGGGTTAGTGTGAGCGTACGGGTTAGGATTACGGGAAGGGTGAGGGTCAGGCTTCGGGGAAGGGTTAGGGTTAGGGTTCGGGCTAGGGTTAGGGTTAGGGGACGGGGACGGTTTAGGGTCCAGGTGAGGGTCCGACAACGCTTTAGGGGGAGCGTGCGTGTGAGGGCGCGGCTTAGTGTGAGCGTACGGGTTAGGATTAGGGGACGGGTGAGGGTCAGGCTTCGGGGAAGGATTAGGGTTAGGGTTCTGGCTAGGGTTAGGGTTAGGGGACGGGGACGGTTTAGGGTCCAGATGAGGGTCCGACAACGCTTTACGGTGAGCGTGCGTGTGAGGGTGCGGGTTATTGTTAGCGTATGGGTTAGGATTAGGGGACGGGTGAGGGTCAGGCTTCGGGGAAGTGTTAGGGTTAGGGTTCGGGCTAGGGTTAGGCTTAGGGGACGGGGACGGTTTAGGGTCCAGGTGAGGGTCCGACAACGCTTTAGGGGGAGCGTGCGTGTGAGGGCACGGGTTAGTTTGAGCGTACGGGTTAGGATTAGGGGACGGGTGAGGGTCAGGCTTCGGGGAAGGGTTAGGGTTAGGGTTCGGGCTAGGGTTAGGGTTAGGGGACGGGGACGGTTTAGGTTCCAGGTGAGGGTCCCACAACGCTTTATGGGGAGCGTGCGTGTGAAGGCGCGGGTTAATGTTAGCGTACGGGTTAGGATTAGGGGACGTGTGAGGGTCAGGCTTCGGGGAAGTGTTAGGGTTAGGGTTCGGGCTAGGGTTAGGCTTAGGGGACGGGGACGGTTTAGGGTCCAGGTGAGGGTCCGACAACGCTTTACGGGGAGCGTGCGTGTGAGGGCGCGGGTTATTGTTAGCGTATGGGTTAGGATTAGGGGACGGGTGAGGGTCAGGCTTCGGGGAAGTGTTAGGGTTAGGGTTCGGGCTAGGGTTAGGCTTAGGGGACGGGGACGGTTTAGGGTCCAGGTGAGGGTCCGACAACGCTTTAGGGGGAGCGTGCGTGTGAGGGCACGGGTTAGTGTGAGCCTACGGGTTAGGATTAGGGGACGGGTGAGGGTCAGGCTTCGGGGAAGGGTTAGGGTTAGGTTTCGGGCTAGGGTTAGGGTTAGGGGACGGGGACGGTTTAGGGTCCAGGTGAGGGTCCGACAACGCTTTAGGGGGAGCGTGCGTGTGAGGGCGCGGGTTAGTGTGAGTGTAAGGTTTAGGATTAGGGACGGGTGAGGGTCAGGCTTCGGGTAAGGGTTAGTGTTAGGGTTCGGGCTAGGGTTAGGGTTAGGGGACGGGGACGGTTTAGGGTCCAGGTGAGGGTCCGACAACGCTTTAGGGGGAGCGTGCGTGTGAGGGCGCGGGTTAGTGTGAGCGTACGCGTTAGGATAAGGGGACGGGTGAGGGTCAGGCTTCGGGGAAGGGTTAGGGTTAGGGTTCGGGCTAGGGTTAGGGTTAGGGGACGGGGACGGTTTAGGGTCCAGGTGAGGGTCCGACAACGCTTTAGGGGGAGCGTGCGTGTGAGGGTGCGGGTTAGTGTTAGCCTACGGGTTAGGATTGGGGACGGGTGAGGGTCAGGCTTCGGGGAAGGGTTAGGTTTAGTGTTCGGGCTAGGGTTAGGGTTAGGGGACGGGGACGGTTTAGGGTCCAGGTGAGGGTCCGACAACGCTTTAGGGGGAACGTGCGTGTGAGAGCACGGGTTAGTGTGAGCGTACGGGTTAGGATTAGGGGACGGGTGAGGGTCAGGCTTCGGGGAAGGGTTAGGGTTAGGGTTCGGGTTAGGGTTAGGGTTAGGGGACGGGGACGGTTTAGGGTCCAGGTGAGGGTCTGACAACGCTTTAGCGGGAGCGTGCGTGTGAGGGCGCGGGTTAGTGTGAGCGTACGGGTTAGGATTAGGGGACGGTTGAGTGTCAGGCTTCGGGGAAGGGTTAGGTTTAGTGTTCGGGCTAGGGTTAGGGTTAGGGGACGGGGACGGTTTAGGGTCCAGGTGAGGGTCCGACAACGCTTTAGGGGGAGCGTGCATGTGAGGGCGCGGGTTAGTGTGAGTGTAAGGTTTAGGATTAGGGGACGGGTGAGGGTCAGGCTTCGGGTAAGAGTTAGGGTTAGGGTTCGGGCTAGGGTTAGGGTTAGGGGACGGGGACGGTTTAGGGTCCAGTGAGGGTCCGACAACGCTTTAGGGGGAGCGTGCGTGTGAGGGCGCGGGTTAGTGTTAGCCTACGAGTTAGGATTAGGGGACGATTGAGTGTCAGGCTTCGGGGAAGGGTTAGGTTTAGTGTTCGGGCTAGGGTTAGGGTTAGGGGACGGGGACGGTTTAGGGTCCAGGTGAGGGTCCGACAACGCTTTAGGGGGAGCGTGCGTGTGAGGGCGCGGGTTAGTGTGAGCGTACGGGTTAGGATTAGGGGACGGGTGAGGGTCAGGCTTCGGGGAAGGATTAGGGTTAGGGTTCGGGCTAGGATTAGGGTTAGGGGACGGGGACGGTTTAGGGTCCAGGTGAGGGTCCGACAGCGCTTTAGGGGGAGCGTGCGTGTGAGGGCGCGGGTTAGTGTGAGCGTACGGGTTAGGATTAGGGGACGGGCGAGGGTCAGGATTCGGGGAAGGGTTAGGGTTAGGGTTCGGGCTAGGGTTAGGGTTAGGGGACGGGGACGGTTTAGGGTCCATTTGAGGGTCCGACAACGCTTTAGGGGGAGCGTGCGTGTAAGGGCGCGGGTTAGTGTGAGCGTACGCGTTAGGATAAGGGGACGGGTGAGGGTCAGGCTTCGGGGAAGGGTTAGGGTTAGGGTTCGGGCTAGGGTTAGGGTTAGGGGACGGGGACGGTTTAGGGTCCAGGTAAGGGTCCGACAACGCTTTACGGGGAGCGTGCGTGTGAAGGCGCTGGTTATTGTTAGCGTATGGGTTAGGATTAGGGGACGGTTGAGGGTCAGGCTTCGGGGAAGGGTTAGGGTTAGGGTTCGGGCTAGGGTTAGGGTTAGGGGATGGGGACGGTTTAGGGTCCAGGTGAGGGTCCGACAACGCTTTAGGGGGAGCGTGCGTGTCAGGGCACGGGTTAGTGTGAGCGTACGGGTTAGGATTAGGGGACGGGTGAGGGTCAGGCTTCGGGGAAGGGTTAGGGTTAGGGTTCGGGCTAGGGTTAGGGTTACGGGACGGGGAAGGTTTAGGGTCCAGGTGAGGGTCCGACAACGCTTTAGGGGGAGCGTGCATGTGAGGGCGCGGGTTAGTGTGAGCGTACGCGTTAGGATAAGGGGACGGGTGAGGGTCAGGCTTCGGGGAAGGGTTAGGGTTAGGGTTCGGGATAGGGTTAGTGTTAGGGGACGGGGACGGTTTAGGGTCCAGGTGAGGGTCCGACAACGCTTTAGGGGGAGCGTGCGTGTGAGGGCGTGGGTTAGTGTGAGCGTACGGGTTAGGATTAGGGGAAGGGTGAGGGTCAGGCTTCAGGGAAGGGTTAGGGTTAGGGTTCGGGCTCGGGTTAGGGTTAGGGGACGGGGACGGTTTAGGGTCCAGGTGAGGGTCCGACAACGCTTTAGGGGGAGCGTGCATGTGAGGGCGCCGGTTAGTGTGAGCCTACGGGTTAGGATTAGGGGACGGGTGAAGGTCAGGCTTCGGGGAAGTGTTAGGGTTAGGGTTCGGGCTAGGGTTAGGGTTAGGGGATGGGGACTGTTTAGGGTCCAGGTGAGGGTCCGACAACGCTTTAGGGGGAGCGTGCGTGTGAGGGCGCGGGTTAGTGTGAGCGTACGCGTTACGATTAGGGGACGGGTGAGGGTCAGGCTTCGGCGAAGGGTTAGGGTTAGGGTTCGGGCTAGGGTTAGGGTTAGGGGATGGGGACGGTTTAGGGTCCAGGTGAGGGTCCGACAACGCTTTAGGGGGAGCGTGCGTGTGAGGGCGCGGGTTACTGTGAGTGTAAGGGTTAGGATTAGGGGACGGGTGAGGGTCAGGCTTCGGGTAAGAGTTAGGTTTAGTGTTCGGGCTAGGGTTAGGGTTAGGGGACGGGGACGGTTTAGGGTCCAGGTGAGGGTCCGACAACGCTTTAGGGGGAGCGTGCGTGTGAGAGCACGGGTTAGTGTGAGCGTACGGGTTAGGATTAGGGGACGGGTGAGGGTCAGGCTTCGGGGAAGGGTTAGGGTTAGGGTTCGGGTTCGGGTTAGGGTTAGGGGACGGGGACGGTTTAGGGTCCAGGTGAGGGTCCGACAACGCTTTACGGGGAGCATGCGTGTGAGGGCGCGGGTTAGTGTTAGCGTACGGGTTAGTATTAGGGGACGGGTGAGGGTCAGGCTTCGGGGAAGGGTTAGGGTTAGGGTTCGGGCTAGGGTTAGGGTTAGGGGACAGGGACGGTTTAGGGTCCAGGTGAGGGTCCGACAACGCTTTAGGGGGAGCGTACGTGTGAGGGCGCCGGTTAGTGTGAGCCTACGGGTTAGGATTAGGGGACGGGTGAGGGTCAGGCTTCGGGGAAGTGTTAGGGATACGTTTCGGGCTACGGTTAGGGTTAGGGGACGGGGACGGTTTAGGGTCCAGGTGAGGGTCCGACAACGCTTTAGGGGGAGCGTGTGCGTGAGGGCGCGGGTTAGTGTGACCGTACGGGTTAGGATTAGGGGACGGGTGAGGGTCAGGCTTCGGGGAAGGGTTAGGGTTAGTTTTCGGGCTAGGGTTAGGGGACGGGGACGGTTTAGAGTCCAGGTGAGGGTCCGACAACGCTTTAGGGAGAGCGTGCGTGTGAGGGCGTGGGTTAGTGTGACCGTACGGGTTAGGATTAGGGGACGGGTGACGGTCAGGCTTCGGGGAAGGGTTAGGGTTAGGTTTCGGGCTAGGGTTAGGGTTAGGGGACGGGGACGGTTTAGGGTCCAGGTGAGGGTCCGACAACGCTTTAGGGGGAGCGTGCGTGTGAGGGCGTGGGTTAGTGTGAGCGTACGCGTTACGATTAGGGGACGGGTGAGGGTCAGGCTTCGGGGAAGGGTTAGGGTTAGGGTTCTGGCTAGGGTTAGGGTTAGGGGCCGGGGACGGTTTAGGGTCCAGGTGAGGGTCCGACAACGCTTTAGGGGGAGCGTGCGTGTCAGGGCACGGGTTAATGTTAGCGTACGTGTTAGGATTAGGGGACGGGTGAGGGTCAGGCTTCGGGGAAGGGTTAGGGTTAGGGTTCGGGCTAGGGTTAGGGTTAGGGGACGGGGACGGTTTAGGGTCCAGGTGAGGGTCCGACAACGCTTTAGGGGGAGCGTACGTGTGAGGGCGCCGGTTAGTGTGAGCCTACGGTTTAGGATTAGGGGACGGGTGAGGGTCAGGCTTCGGGGAAGGGTTAGGTTTAGGTTTCGGGCTAGGGTTAGGGTTAGGGGACGGGGACGGTTTAGAGTCCAGGTGAGGGTCCGACAACGCTTTAGGGAGAGCGTGCGTGTGAGGGCGTGGGTTAGTGTGAGCGTACGGGTTAGGATTAGGGGACGGGTGACGGTCAGGCTTCGGGGAAGGGTTAGGGTTAGGTTTCGGGCTAGGGTTAGGGTTAGGGGACGGGGACGGTTTAGGGTCCAGGTGAGGGTCTGACAACGCTTTAGGGGGAGCGTGCGTGTGAGGGCGCGGGTTAGTGTGAGCGTACGTGTTACGATTAGGGGACGGGTGAGGGTCAGGCTTCGGGGAAGGGTTAGGGTTAGGGTTCGGGCTAGGGTTAGGGTTAGGGGACGGGAAGGTTTAGGGTCCATTTGAGGGTCCGACAACGCTTTAGACGGAGTGTGCGTGTGAGGGCGCGGGTTAGTGTGAGCGTACGGGTTAGGATTAGGGGACGGGTGAGGGTCAGGCTTCGGGTAAGGGTTAGGGTTAGGGTTCGGGCTAGGGTTAGGGTTAGGGGACGGGGACGGTTTAGGGTCAAGGTGGGGGTCCGACAACGCTTTAGTGGGAGCGTGTGTGTGAGGGCGCGGGTTAGTGTGAGCGTACGGGTTAGGATTAGGGGACGGGTGAGGGTCAGGCTTCGGGGAAGTGTTAGGGTTAGGGTTCGGGCTAGGGTTAGGGTTAGGGGACGGGGACGGTTTAGGGTCCAGGTGAGGGTCCGACAACGCTTTACGGGGAGCGTGCGTGTGAGGGCGCGGGTTAGTGTTAGCGTACGGGTTAGGATTAGGGGAAGGGTGAGGGTCAGGCTTCGGGGAAGGGTTAGGGTTAGGGTTCGGGCTAGGGTTAGGGTTAGGGAATGGGGACGGTTTAGGGTCCAGGTGAGGGTCCGACAACGCTTTAGGTGGAGCGTGCGTGTGAGGGCACGGGTTAGTGTGAGCGTACGGGTTAGGATTAGGGGAAGGGTGAGGGTCAGGCTTCAGGGAAGGGTTAGGGTTAAGGTTCGGGCTCGGGTTAGGGTTAGGGGACGGGGACGGTTTAGGGTCCAGGTGAGGGTCCGACAACGCTTTAGGGGGAGCGTGCATGTGAGGGCGCCGGTTAGTGTGAGCCTACGGGTTAGGATTAGGGGACGGGTGAAGGTCAGGTTTCGGGGAAGGGTTAGGGTTAGGGTACGGGCTAGGGTTACGGTTAGGGGATGGGGACGGTTTAGGGTCCAGGTGAGGGTCCGACAACGCTTTAGGGGGAGCGTGCGTGTGAGGGCGCGGGTTAGTGTGAGCGTACGCGTTACGATTAGGGGACGGGTGAGGGTCAGGCTTCGGGGAAGGGTTAGGGTTAGGGTTCTGGCTAGGGTTAGGGTTAGGGGACGGGGACGGTTTAGGGTCCAGGTGAGGGTCCAAAAACGCTTTACGGGGAGCGTGCGTGTGAGGGCGCGGGTTATTGTTAGCGTATGGGTTAGGATTAGGGGACGGGTGAGGGTCAGGCTTCGGGGAAGTGTTAGGATTAGGGTTCGGGCTAGGGTTAAGGTTAGGGGACGGGGACGGTTTAGGGTCCAGGTGAGGGTCCGACAACGCTTTACGGGGAGCGTGCGTGTGAGGGCACGGGTTAGTGTGAGCGTACGGGTTAGGATTAGAGGACGGGTGAGGGTCAGGCTTCGGGGAAGTGTTAGGGTTAGGGTTCGGGCTAGGGTTAGGGTTAGGGGACGGGGACGGTTAGGTTCCAGGTGAGGGTCTGACAACGCTTTAGGGGGAGCGTGCTTGTGAGGGCGTGGGTTAGTGTGAGCCTACGGGTTAGGATTAGGGGACGGGTGAGGGTCAGGCTTCGGGGAAGGGTTAGGGTTAGGTTTCGGGCTACGGTTAGGGTTAGGGGACGGGGACGGTTTAGGGTCCAGGTGAGGGTCCGACAACGCTTTAGGGGGAGCGTGCGTGTGAGGGCGCGGGTTAGTGTGAGCCTACGGGTTAGGATTAGGGGACGTGTGAGTGTCAGGATTCGGGGAAGGGTTAGGGTTAGGGTTCGGGCTAGGGTTAGGGTTAGGGGACGGGCACGGTTTAGGGTCTAGGTGAGGGTCCGACAACGCTTTACGGGGAGCGTGCGTGTGAGGGCGCGGGTTAGTGTTAGCGTACGGGTTAGTATTAGGGGACGGGTGAGGGTCTGGCTTCGGGGAAGGGTTAGGGTTAGGGTTCGGGCTAGGGTTAGGGTTAGTGGATGGGGACGGTTTAGGGTCCAGGTGAGGGTACGACAACGCTTTAGGGGGAGTGTGCGTGTGAGGGCACGGGTTAGTGTGAGCGTACGGGTTAGGATTAAGGGAAGGGTGAGGGTCAGGCTTCAGGGAAGGGTTAGGGTTAGGGTTCGGGCTAGGGTTAGGGTTAGGGGACGGGGACGGTTTAGGGTCCAGGTGAGGGTCCGACAACGCTTTAGGGGGAGCGTGCGTGTGAGGGCGCCGGTTAGAGTGAGCCTACGGGTTAGGATTAGGGGACGGGTGAGGGTCAGGCTTCGGGGAATGGTTAGGGTTAGGGTTCGGGCTAGGGTTAGGGTTAAGGGACGGGAAGGTTTAGGGTCCATTTGAGGGTCCGACAACGCTTTAGACGGAGTGTGCGTGTGAGGGCGCGGGTTAGTGTGAGCGTACGGGTTAGGATTACGGGAAGGGTGAGGGTCAGGCTTCGGGGAATTGTTAGGGTTAGGGTTCGGGCTAGGGTTAGGGTTAGGGGACGGGGACGGTTTAGGGTCCAGGTGAGGGTCCGACAACGCTTTAGGGGGACCGTGCGTGTGAGGGCGCGGCTTAGTGTGAGCATACGGGTTAGGATTAGGGGACGGGTGAGGGTCAGGCTTCGGGGAAGGATGAGGGTTAGGGTTCTGGCTAGGGTTAGGGTTAGGGGACGGGGACGGTTTAGGGTCCAGATGAGGGTCCGACAACGCTTTACGGGGAGCGTGCGTGTGAGGGCGCGGGTTATTGTTAGCGTATGGGTTAGGATTAGGGGACGGGTGAGGGTCAGGCTTCGGGGAAGTGTTAGGGTTAGGGTTCGGGCTAGGGTTAGGCTTAGGGGACGGGGACGGTTTAGGGTCCAGGTGAGGGTCCGACAACGCTTTAGGGGGAGCGTGCGTGTGAGGGCACGGGTTAGTTTGAGCGTACGGGTTAGGATTAGGGGACGGGTGAGGGTCAGGCTTCGGGGAAGGGTTAGGGTTAGGGTTCGGGCTAGGGTTAGGGTTAGGGGACGGGGACGGTTTAGGGTCCAGGTGAGGGTCCCGCAACGCTTTATGGGGAGCGTGCGTGTGAGGGCGCGGGTTAATGTTAGCGTACGGGTTAGGATTAGGGGACGGGTGAGGGTCAGGCTTCGGGGAAGGGTTAGGGTTAGGGTTCGGGCTAGGGTTAGGGTTAGGGGACAGGGACGGTTTAGGGTCCAGGTCAGGGTCCGACAACGCTTTAGGGGGAGCGTGCGTGTGAGGGCGCGGGTTAGTGTGAGCGTACGGGTTAGGATTAGGGGACGGGTGAGGGTCAGGCTTCGGGGAAGGGTTAGGGTTAGGGTTCGTGCTACGGTTAGGGTTAGGGGACGGGGACGGTTTAGGGTCCAGGTGAGGGTCCGACAACGCTTTACGGGGAGCGTGCGTGTGAGGGCGCGGGTTAGTGTGAGCGTACGGGTTAGGATTAGGGGACGGGTGAGGGTCAGGCTTTGGGGAAGTGTTAGGGTTAGGGTTCTGGCTAGGGTTAGGGTTAGTGGATGGGGATGGTTTAGGGTCCAGGTGAGGGTCCGACAACGCTTTAGGGGGAGCGTGCGTGTGAGGGCACGGGTTCGTGTGAGCGTACAGGTTAGGATTAGGGGAAGGGTGAGGGTCAGGCTTCGGGGAAGTGTTAGGGTTAGGGTTCGGGCTAGGGTTAGGGTTAGGGTACGGGGACGGTTTAGGGTCCAGGTGAGGGTCCGACAACGCTTTAGGGGGAGCGTGCGTGTGAGGGCGCGGGTTAGTGTGAGCGTACGGGTTAGGATTAGGGGACGGGTGAGGGTCAGGCTTCGGGGAAGGATTAGGGTTAGGGTTCGGGCTAGGATTAGGGTTAGGGGACGGGGACGGTTTAGGGTCCAGGTGAGGGTCCGACAGCGCTTTAGGGGGAGCGTGCGTGTGAGGGCGCGGGTTAGTGTGAGCGTACGGGTTAGGATTAGGGGACGGGCGAGGGTCAGGATTCGGGGAAGGGTTAGGGTTAGGGTTCGGCCTAGGGTTAGGGTTAGGGGACGGGGACGGTTTAGGGTCCAGGTGAGGGTCCGACAACGCTTTAGGGGGAGCGTGCGTGTAAGGGCGCGGGTTAGTGTGAGCGTACGCGTTAGGATAAGGGGACGGGTGAGGGTCAGGCTTCGGGGAAGGGTTAGGGTTAGGGTTCGGGCTAGGGTTAGGGTTAGGGGACGGGGACGGTTTAGGGTCCAGGTAAGGGTCCGACAACGCTTTACGGGGAGCGTGCGTGTGAAGGCGCTGGTTATTGTTAGCGTATGGGTTAGGATTAGGGGACGGTTGAGGGTCAGGCTTCGGGGAAGGGTTAGGGTTAGGGTTCGGGCTAGGGTTAGGGTTAGGGGATGGGGACGGTTTAGGGTCCAGGTGAGGGTCCGACAACGCTTTAGGGGGAGCGTGCATGTGAGGGCGCGGGTTAGTGTGAGCGTACGCGTTAGGATAAGGGGACGGGTGAGGGTCAGGCTTCGGGGAAGGGTTAGGGTTAGGGTTCGGGATAGGGTTAGTGTTAGGGGACGGGGACGGTTTAGGGTCCAGGTGAGGGTCCGACAACGCTTTAGGGGGAGCGTGCGTGTGAGGGCGTGGGTTAGTGTGAGCGTACGGGTTAGGATTAGGGGAAGGGTGAGGGTCAGGCTTCAGGGAAGGGTTAGGGTTAGGGTTCGGGCTCGGGTTAGGGTTAGGGGACGGGGACGGTTTAGGGTCCAGGTGAGGGTCCGACAACGCTTTAGGGGGAGCGTGCATGTGAGGGCGCCGGTTAGTGTGAGCCTACGGGTTAGGATTAGGGGACGGGTGAAGGTCAGGCTTCGGGGAAGTGTTAGGGTTAGGGTTCGGGCTAGGGTTAGGGTTAGGGGATGGGGACTGTTTAGGGTCCAGGTGAGGGTCCGACAACGCTTTAGGGGGAGCGTGCGTGTGAGGGCGCGGGTTAGTGTGAGCGTACGAGTTACGATTAGGGGACGGGTGAGGGTCAGGCTTCGGCGAAGGGTTAGGGTTAGGGTTCGGGCTAGGGTTAGGGTTAGGGGACGGGGACGGTTTAGGGTCCAGGTGAGGGTCCGACAACGCTTTAGGGGGAGCGTGCGTGTGAGGGCGCGGGTTACTGTGAGTGTAAGGGTTAGGATTAGGGGACGGGTGAGGGTCAGGCTTCGGGTAAGAGTTAGGTTTAGTGTTCGGGCTAGGGTTAGGGTTAGGGGACGGGGACGGTTTAGGGTCCAGGTGAGGGTCCGACAACGCTTTAGGGGGAGCGTGCGTGTGAGAGCACGGGTTAGTGTGAGCGTACGGGTTAGGATTAGGGGACGGGTGAGGGTCAGGCTTCGGGGAAGGGTTAGGGTTAGGGTTCGGGTTCGGGTTAGGGTTAGGGGACGGGGACGGTTTAGGGTCCAGGTGAGGGTCCGACAACGCTTTACGGGGAGCATGCGTGTGAGGGCGCGGGTTAGTGTTAGCGTACGGGTTAGTATTAGGGGACGGGTGAGGGTCAGGCTTCGGGGAAGGGTTAGGGTTAGGGTTCGGGCTAGGGTTAGGGTTAGGGGACAGGGACGGTTTAGGGTCCAGGTGAGGGTCCGACAACGCTTTAGGGGGAGCGTACGTGTGAGGGCGCCGGTTAGTGTGAGCCTACGGGTTAGGATTAGGGGACGGGTGAGGGTCAGGCTTCGGGGAAGTGTTAGGGATACGTTTCGGGCTACGGTTAGGGTTAGGGGACGGGGACGGTTTAGGGTCCAGGTGAGGGTCCGACAACGCTTTAGGGGGAGCGTGTGCGTGAGGGCGCGGGTTAGTGTGACCGTACGGGTTAGGATTAGGGGACGGGTGAGGGTCAGGCTTCGGGGAAGGGTTAGGGTTAGTTTTCGGGCTAGGGTTAGGGGACGGGGACGGTTTAGAGTCCAGGTGAGGGTCCGACAACGCTTTAGGGAGAGCGTGCGTGTGAGGGCGTGGGTTAGTGTGACCGTACGGGTTAGGATTAGGGGACGGGTGACGGTCAGGCTTCGGGGAAGGGTTAGGGTTAGGTTTCGGGCTAGGGTTAGGGTTAGGGGACGGGGACGGTTTAGGGTCCAGGTGAGGGTCTGACAACGCTTTAGGGGGAGCGTGCGTGTGAGGGCGTGGGTTAGTGAGAGCGTACGCGTTACGATTAGGGGACGGGTGAGGGTCAGGCTTCGGGGAAGGTTTAGGGTTAGGGTTCTGGCTAGGGTTAGGGTTAGGGGCCGGGGACGGTTTAGGGTCCAGGTGAGGGTCCGACAAAGCTTTAGGGGGAGCGTGCGTGTCAGGGCACGGGTTAATGTTAGCGTACGTGTTAGGATTAGGGGACGGGTGAGGGTCAGGCTTCGGGGAAGGGTTAGGGTTAGGGTTCGGGCTAGGGTTAGGGTTAGGGGACGGGGACGGTTTAGGGTCCAGGTGAGGGTCCGACAACGCTTTACGGGGAGCATGCGTGTGAGGGCGCGGGTTAGTGTTAGCGTACGGGTTAGTATTAGGGGACGGGTGAGGGTCAGGCTTCGGGGAAGGGTTAGGGTTAGGGTTCGGGCTAGGGTTAGGGTTAGTGGATGGGGATGGTTTAGGGTCCAGGTGAGGGTCCGACAACGCTTTAGGGGGAGCGTGCGTGTGAGGGCGCAGGTTAGTGTGAGCCTACGGGTTAGGATTAGGGGACGGGTGAGGGTCAGGCTTCGGGGAAGGGTTAGGGTTAGGGTTCGGGCTAGGGTTAGGGTTAGGGGACAGGGACGGTTTAGGGTCCAGGTGAGGGTCCGACAACGCTTTAGGGGGAGCGTACGTGTGAGGGCGCCGGTTAGTGTGAGCCTACGGGTTAGGATTAGGGGACGGGTGAGGGTCAGGCTTCGGGGAAGGGTTAGGGTTAGGTTTCGGGCTAGGGTTAGGGTTAGGGGACGGGGACGGTTTAGAGTCCAGGTGAGGGTCCGACAACGCTTTAGGGAGAGCGTGCGTGTGAGGGCGTGGGTTAGTGTGAGCGTACGGGTTAGGATTAGGGGACGGGTGACGGTCAGGCTTCGGGGAAGGGTTAGGGTTAGGTTTCGGGCTAGGGTTAGGGTTAGGGGACGGGGACGGTTTAGGGTCCAGGTGAGGGTCTGACAACGCTTTAGGGGGAGCGTGCGTGTGAGGGCGCGGGTTAGTGTGAGCGTACGTGTTACGATTAGGGGACGGGTGAGGGTCAGGCTTCGGGGAAGGGTTAGGGTTAGGGTTCGGGCTAGGGTTAGGGTTAGGGGACGGGAAGGTTTAGGGTCCATTTGAGGGTCCGACAACGCTTTAGACGGAGTGTGCGTGTGAGGGCGCGGGTTAGTGTGAGCGTACGGGTTAGGATTAGGGGACGGGTGAGGGTCAGGCTTCGGGTAAGGGTTAGGGTTAGAGTTCGGGCTAGGGTTAGGGTTAGGGGACGGGGACGGTTTAGGGTCAAGGTGGGGGTCCGACAACGCTTTAGTGGGAGCGTGTGTGTGAGGGCGCGGGTTAGTGTTAGCGTACGGGTTAGTATTAGGGGACGGGTGAGGGTCAGGCTTCGGGGAAGGGTTAGGGTTAGGGTTCGGGCTAGGGTTAGGGTTAGCGGATGGGGACGGTTTAGGGTCCAGGTGAGGGTACGACAACGCTTTAGGGGGAGTGTGCGTGTGAGGGCACGGGTTAGTGTGAGCGTACGGGTTAGGATTAAGGGAAGGGTGAGGGTCAGGCTTCAGGGAAGGGTTAGGGTTAGGGTTCGGGCTAGGATTAGGGTTAGGGGACGGGGACGGTTTAGGGTCCAGGTGAGGGTCCGACAACGCTTTAGGGGGAGCGTGCGTGTGAGGGCGCCGGTTAGAGTGAGCCTACGGGTTAGGATTAGGGGACGGGTGAGGGTCAGGCTTCGGGGAATGGTTAGGGTTAGGGTTCGGGCTAGGGTTAGGGTTAGGGGACGGGAAGGTTTAGGGTCCATTTGAGGGTCCGACAACGCTTTAGACGGAGTGTGCGTGTGAGGGCGCGGGTTAGTGTGAGCGTACGGGTTAGGATTACGGGAAGGGTGAGGGTCAGGCTTCGGGGAATTGTTAGGGTTAGGGTTCGGGCTAGGGTTAGGGTTAGGGGACGGGGACGGTTTAGGGTCCAGGTGAGGGTCCGACAACGCTTTAGGGGGACCGTGCGTGTGAGGGCGCGGCTTAGTGTGAGCGTACGGGTTAGGATTAGGGGACGGGTGAGGGTCAGGTTTCGGGGAAGGATGAGGGTTAGGGTTCTGGCTAGGGTTAGGGTTAGGGGACGGGGACGGTTTAGGGTCCAGATGAGGGTCCGACAACGCTTTACGGGGAGCGTGCGTGTGAGGGCGCGGGTTATTGTTAGCGTATGGGTTAGGATTAGGGGACGGGTGAGGGTCAGGCTTCGGGGAAGTGTTAGGGTTAGGGTTCGGGCTAGGGTTAGGCTTAGGGGACGGGGACGGTTTAGGGTCCAGGTGAGGGTCCGACAACGCTTTAGGGGGAGCGTGCGTGTGAGGGCATGGGTTAGTTTGAGCGTACGGGTTAGGATTAGGGGACGGGTGAGGGTCAGGCTTCGGGGAAGGGTTAGGGTTAGGGTTCGGGCTAGGGTTAGGGTTAGGGGATGGGGACGGTTTAGGGTCCAGGTGAGGGTCCCACAACGCTTTATGGGGAGCGTGCGTGTGAGGGCGCGGGTTAATGTTAGCGTACGGGTTAGGATTAGGGGACGTGTGAGGGTCAGGCTTCGGGGAAGGGTTAGGGTTAGGGTTCGGGCTAGGGTTAGGGTTAGGGGACGGGGACGGTTTAGGTTCCAGGTGAGGGTCCGACAACGCTTTAGGGGGAGCGTGCGTGTGAGTGCGCGGGTTAGTGTGAGCCTACGGGTTAGGATTAGGGGACGGGTGAGGGTCAGGCTTCGGGGAAGGGTTAGGGTTAGGTTTCGGGCTAGGGTTAGGGTTAGGGGACGGGGACGGTTTAGGGTCCAGGTGAGGGTCCGACAACGCTTTAGGGGGAGCGTGCGTGTGAGGGCGCGGGTTAGTGTGAGCCTACGTGTTAGGATTAGGGGACGGGTGAGGGTCAGGATTCGGGGAAGGGTTAGGGTTAGGGTTCGGGCTAGGGTTAGGGTTAGGGGACGGGGACGGTTTAGGGTCCAGGTGAGGGTCCGACAACGCTTTAGGGGGAGCGTGCGTGTGAGGGCACGGGTTAGTGTGAGCGTACGGGTTAGGATTAGGGGAAGGGTGAGGGTCAGGCTTCAGGGAAGGGTTAGGGTTAGGGTTCGGGCTAGGGTTAGGGTTAGGGGACGGGGACGGTTTAGGGTCCAGGTGAGGGTCCGACAACGCTTTAGGGGGAGCGTGCGTGTGAGGGCGCGGGTTAGTGTGAGCCTACGGGTTAGGATTGGGTGACGGGTGAGGGTCAGGCTTCGGGGAAGTGTTAGGGTTAGGGTTCGGGCTAGGGTTAGGGTTAGGGGACGGGAAGGTTTAGGGTCCATTTGAGGGTCCGACAACGGTTTAGGCGGAGTGTGCGTGTGAGGGCGCGGGTTAGTGTGAGCGTACGCGTTAGGATTACGGAACGGGTGAGGGTAAGGCTTCGGGGAATTGTTAGGGTTAGGGTTCGGGCTAGGGTTAGGGTTAGGGGACGGGGACGGTTTAGGGTCCAGGTGAGGGTCCGACAACGCTTTAGGGGGAGCGTGCGTGTGAGGGCGCGGGTTAGTGTGAGTGTAAGGTTTAGGATTAGGGACGGGTGAGGGTCAGGCTTCGGGTAAGAGTTAGGGTTAGGGTTCGGGCTAGGGTTAGGGTTAGGGGACGGGGACGGTTTAGGGTCCAGGTGAGGGTCCGACAACGCTTTAGGGGGAGCGTGCGTGTGAGGGCGCGGGTTAGTGTGAGCGTACGCGTTAGGATAAGGGGACGGGTGAGGGTCAGGCTTCGGGGAAGGGTTAGGGTTAGGGTTCGGGCTAGGGTTAGGGTTAGGGGACGGGGACGGTTTAGGGTCCAGGTGAGGGTCCGACAACGCTTTAGGGGGAGCGTGCGTGTGAGGGTGCGGGTTAGTGTTAGCCTACGGGTTAGGATTGGGGACGGGTGAGGGTCAGGCTTCGGGGAAGGGTTAGGTTTAGTGTTCGGGCTAGGGTTAGGGTTAGGGGACGGGGACGGTTTAGGGTCCAGGTGAGGGTCCGACAACGCTTTAGGGGGAACGTGCGTGTGAGAGCACGGGTTAGTGTGAGCGTTCGGGTTAGGATTAGGGGACGGGTGAGGGTCAGGCTTCGGGGAAGGGTTAGGGTTAGGGTTCGGGTTAGGGTTAGGGTTAGGGGACGGGGACGGTTTAGGGTCCAGGTGAGGGTCTGACAACGCTTTAGGGGGAGCGTACGTGTGAGGGCGCGGGTTAGTGTGAGCGTACGGGTTAGGATTAGGGGACGGTTGAGTGTCAGGCTTCGGGGAAGGGTTAGGTTTAGTGTTCGGGCTAGGGTTAGGGTTAGGGGACGGGGACGGTTTAGGGTCCAGGTGAGGGTCCGACAACGCTTTAGGGGGAGCGTGCATGTGAGGGCGCGGGTTAGTGTGAGTGTAAGGTTTAGGATTAGGGGACGGGTGAGGGTCAGGCTTCGGGTAAGAGTTAGGGTTAGGGTTCGGGCTAGGGTTAGGGTTAGGGGACGGGGACGGTTTAGGGTCCAGTGAGGGTCCGACAACGCTTTAGGGGGAGCGTGCGTGTGAGGGCGCGGGTTAGTGTTAGCCTACGGGTTAGGATTAGGGGACGATTGAGTGTCAGGCTTCGGGGAAGGGTTAGGTTTAGTGTTCGAGCTAGGGTTAGGGTTAGGGGACGGGGACGGTTTAGGGTCCAGGTGAGGGTCCGACAACGCTTTAGGGGGAGCGTGCGTGTGAGGGCGCCGTTTAGTGTGAGCGTACGGGTTAGGATTAGGGGACGGGTGAGGGTCAGGCTTCAGGGAAGGGTTAGGGTTAGGTTTCGGGCTAGGGTTAGGGTTAGGGGACGGGGACGGTTAAGGTCCAGGTGAGGGTCCGACAACGCTTTAGGGGGAGCGTGCGTGTGAGGGCGCGGGTTAGTGTGAGCGTACGGGTTAGGATTAGGGGACGGGTGAGGGTCAGGTTTCGGGGAAGGGTTAGGGTTAGGGTTCGGGCTAGGGTTAGGGTTAGGGGACAGGGACGGTTTAGGGTCCAGGTGAGGGTCCGACAACGCTTTAGGGGGAGCGTGCGTGTGAGGGCGCGGGTTAGTGTGAGCGTACGGGTTAGGATTAGGGGACGGGTGAGGGTCAGGCTTCGGGGAAGGGTTAGGGTTAGGGTTCGTGCTACGGTTAGGGTTAGGGGACGGGGACGGTTTAGGGTCCAGGTGAGGGTCCGACAACGCTTTACGGGGAGCGTGCGTGTGAGGGCGCGGGTTAGTGTGAGCGTACGGGTTAGGATTAGGGGACGGGTGAGGGTCAGGCTTCGGGGAAGTGTTAGGGTTAGGGTTCGGGCTAGGGTTAGGGTTAGTGGATGGGGATGGTTTAGGGTCCAGGTGAGGGTCCGACAACGCTTTAGGGGGAGCGTGCGTGTGAGGGAACGGGTTCGTGTGAGCGTACAGGTTAGGATTAGGGGAAGGGTGAGGGTCAGGCTTCGGGGAAGTGTTAGGGTTAGGGTTCGGGCTAGGGTTAGGGTTAGGGTACGGGGACGGTTTAGGGTCCAGGTGAGGGTCCGACAACGCTTTAGGGGGAGCGTGCGTGTGAGGGCGCGGGTTAGTGTGAGCGTACGGGTTAGGATTAGGGGACGGGTGAGGGTCAGGCTTCGGGGAAGGATTAGGGTTAGGGTTCGGGCTAGGATTAGGGTTAGGGGACGGGGACGGTTTAGGGTCCAGGTGAGGGTCCGACAGCGCTTTAGGGGGAGCGTGCGTGTGAGGGCGCGGGTTAGTGTGAGCGTACGGGTTAGGATTAGGGGACGGGCGAGGGTCAGGATTCGGGGAAGGGTTAGGGTTAGGGTTCGGGCTAGGGTTAGGGTTAGGGGACGGGGACGGTTTAGGGTCCAGGTGAGGGTCCGACAACGCTTTAGGGGGAGCGTGCGTGTAAGGGCGCGGGTTAGTGTGAGCGTACGCGTTAGGATAAGGGGACGGGTGAGGGTCAGGCTTCGGGGAAGGGTTAGGGTTAGGGTTCGGGCTAGGGTTAGGGTTAGGGGACGGGGACGGTTTAGGGTCCAGGTAAGGGTCCGACAACGCTTTACGGGGAGCGTGCGTGTGAAGGCGCTGGTTATTGTTAGCGTATGGGTTAGGATTAGGGGACGGTTGAGGGTCAGGCTTCGGGGAAGGGTTAGGGTTAGGGTTCGGGCTAGGGTTAGGGTTAGGGAATGGGGACGGTTTAGGGTCCAGGTGAGGGTCCGACAACGCTTTAGGGGGAGCGTGCGTGTCAGGGCACGGGTTAGTGTGAGCGTACGGGTTAGGATTAGGGGACGGGTGAGGGTCAGGCTTCAGGGAAGGGTTAGGGTTAGGGTTCGGGCTAGGGTTAGAGAACGGGACGGGGACGGTTTAGGGTCCAGGTGAGGGTCCGACAACGCTTTAGGGGGAGCGTGCATGTGAGGGCGCGGGTTAGTGTGAGCGTACGCGTTAGGATAAGGGGACGGGTGAGGGTCAGGCTTCGGGGAAGGGTTAGGGTTAGGGTTCGGGCTAGGGTTAGGGTTAGGGGACGGGGACGGTTTAGGGTCCAGGTGAGGGTCCGACAACGCTTTAGGGGGAGCGTGCGTGTGAGGGCGTGGGTTAGTGTGAGCGTACGGGTTAGGATTAGGGGAAGGGTGAGGGTCAGGCTTCAGGGAAGGGTTAGGGTTAGGGTTAGGGCTCGGGTTAGGGTTAGTGGACGGGGACGGTTTAGGGTCCAGGTGAGGGTCCGACAACGCTTTAGGGGGAGCGTGCATGTGAGGGCGCCGGTTAGTGTGAGCCTACGGGTTAGGATTAGGGGACGGGTGAAGGTCAGGCTTCGGGGAAGTGTTAGGGTTAGGGTTCGGGCTAGGGTTAGGGTTAGGGGATGGGGACTGTTTAGGGTCCAGGTGAGGGTCCGACAACGCTTTAGGGGGAGCGTGCGTGTGAGGGCGCGGGTTAGTGTGAGCGTACGCGTTACGATTAGGGGACGGGTGAGGGTCAGGCTTCGGGGAAGGGTTAGGTTTAGTGTTCGGGCTAGGGTTAGGGTTAGGGGACGGGGACGGTTTAGGGTCCAGGTGAGGGTCCGACAACGCTTTAGGGGGAACGTGCGTGTGAGAGCACGGGTTAGTGTGAGCGTTCGGGTTAGGATTAGGGGACGGGTGAGGGTCAGGCTTCGGGGAAGGGTTAGGGTTAGGGTTCGGGTTAGGGTTAGGGTTAGGGGACGGGGACGGTTTAGGGTCCAGGTGAGGGTCTGACAACGCTTTAGGGGGAGCGTGCGTGTGAGGGCGCGGGTTAGTGTGAGCGTACGGGTTAGGATTAGGGGACGGTTGAGTGTCAGGCTTCGGGGAAGGGTTAGGTTTAGTGTTCGGGCTAGGGTTAGGGTTAGGGGACGGGGACGGTTTAGGGTCCAGGTGAGGGTCCGACAACGCTTTAGGGGGAGCGTGCATGTGAGGGCGCGGGTTAGTGTGAGTGTAAGGTTTAGGATTAGGGGACGGGTGAGGGTCAGGCTTCGGGTAAGAGTTAGGGTTAGGGTTCGGGCTAGGGTTAGGGTTAGGGGACGGGGACGGTTTAGGGTCCAGTGAGGGTCCGACAACGCTTTAGGGGGAGCGTGCGTGTGAGGGCGCGGGTTAGTGTTAGCCTACGGGTTAGGATTAGGGGACGATTGAGTGTCAGGCTTCGGGGAAGGGTTAGGTTTAGTGTTCGAGCTAGGGTTAGGGTTAGGGGACGGGGACGGTTTAGGGTCCAGGTGAGGGTCCGACAACGCTTTAGGGGGAGCGTGCGTGTGAGGGCGCCGTTTAGTGTGAGCGTACGGGTTAGGATTAGGGGACGTGTGAGGGTCAGGCTTCAGGGAAGGGTTAGGGTTAGGTTTCGGGCTAGGGTTAGGGTTAGGGGACGGGGACGGTTAAGGTCCAGGTGAGGGTCCGACAACGCTTTAGGGGGAGCGTGCGTGTGAGGGCGCGGGTTAGTGTGAGCGTACGGGTTAGGATTAGGGGACGGGTGAGGGTCAGGTTTCGGGGAAGGGTTAGGGTTAGGGTTCGGGCTAGGGTTAGGGTTAGGGGACAGGGACGGTTTAGGGTCCAGGTGAGGGTCCGACAACGCTTTAGGGGGAGCGTGCGTGTGAGGGCGCGGGTTAGTGTGAGCGTACGGGTTAGGATTAGGGGACGGGTGAGGGTCAGGCTTCGGGGAAGGGTTAGGGTTAGGGTTCGTGCTACGGTTAGGGTTAGGGGACGGGGACGGTTTAGGGTCCAGGTGAGGGTCCGACAACGCTTTACGGGGAGCGTGCGTGTGAGGGCGCGGGTTAGTGTGAGCGTACGGGTTAGGATTAGGGGACGGGTGAGGGTCAGGCTTCGGGGAAGTGTTAGGGTTAGGGTTCGGGCTAGGGTTAGGGTTAGTGGATGGGGATGGTTTAGGGTCCAGGTGAGGGTCCGACAACGCTTTAGGGGGAGCGTGCGTGTGAGGGCACGGGTTCGTGTGAGCGTACAGGTTAGGATTAGGGGAAGGGTGAGGGTCAGGCTTCGGGGAAGTGTTAGGGTTAGGGTTCGGGCTAGGGTTAGGGTTAGGGTTAGGGTACGGGGACGGTTTAGGGTCCAGGTGAGGGTCCGACAACGCTTTAGGGGGAGCGTGCGTGTGAGGGCGCGGGTTAGTGTGAGCGTACGGGTTAGGATTAGGGGACGGGTGAGGGTCAGGCTTCGGGGAAGGATTAGGGTTAGGGTTCGGGCTAGGATTAAGGTTAGGGGACGGGGACGGTTTAGGGTCCAGGTGAGGGTCCGACAGCGCTTTAGGGGGAGCGTGCGTGTGAGGGCGTGGGTTAGTGTGAGCGTACGGGTTAGGATTAGGGGACGGGCGAGGGTCAGGATTCGGGGAAGGGTTAGGGTTAGGGTTCGGGCTAGGGTTAGGGTTAGGGGACGGGGACGGTTTAGGGTCCAGGTGAGGGTCCGACAACGCTTTAGGGGGAGCGTGCGTGTAAGGGCGCGGGTTAGTGTGAGCGTACGCGTTAGGATAAGGGGACGGGTGAGGGTCAGGCTTCGGGGAAGGGTTAGGGTTAGGGTTCGGGCTAGGGTTAGGGTTAGGGGACGGGGACGGTTTAGGGTCCAGGTAAGGGTCCGACAACGCTTTACGGGGAGCGTGCGTGTGAAGGCGCTGGTTATTGTTAGCGTATGGGTTAGGATTAGGGGACGGTTGAGGGTCAGGCTTCGGGGAAGGGTTAGGGTTAGGGTTCGGGCTAGGGTTAGGGTTAGGGAATGGGGACGGTTTAGGGTCCAGGTGAGGGTCCGACAACGCTTTAGGGGGAGCGTGCGTGTCAGGGCACGGGTTAGTGTGAGCGTACGGGTTAGGATTAGGGGACGGGTGAGGGTCAGGCTTCAGGGAAGGGTTAGGGTTAGGGTTCGGGCTAGGGTTAGAGTTACGGGACGGGGACGGTTTAGGGTCCAGGTGAGGGTCCGACAACGCTTTAGGGGGAGCGTGCATGTGAGGGCGCGGGTTAGTGTGAGCGTACGCGTTAGGATAAGGGGACGGGTGAGGGTCAGGCTTCGGGGAAGGGTTAGGGTTAGGGTTCGGGCTAGGGTTAGGGTTAGGGGACGGGGACGGTTTAGGGTCCAGGTGAGGGTCCGACAACGCTTTAGGGGGAGCGTGCGTGTGAGGGCGTGGGTTAGTGTGAGCGTACGGGTTAGGATTAGGGGAAGGGTGAGGGTCAGGCTTCAGGGAAGGGTTAGGGTTAGGGTTCGGGCTCGGGTTAGGGTTAGTGGACGGGGACGGTTTAGGGTCCAGGTGAGGGTCCGACAACGCTTTAGGGGGAGCGTGCATGTGAGGGCGCCGGTTAGTGTGAGCCTACGGGTTAGGATTAGGGGACGGGTGAAGGTCAGGCTTCGGGGAAGTGTTAGGGTTAGGGTTCGGGCTAGGGTTAGGGTTAGGGGATGGGGACTGTTTAGGGTCCAGGTGAGGGTCCGACAACGCTTTAGGGGGAGCGTGCGTGTGAGGGCGCGGGTTAGTGTGAGCGTACGCGTTACGATTAGGGGACGGGTGAGGGTCAGGCTTCGGGGAAGGGTTAGGGTTAGGGTTCGGGCTAGGGTTAGGGTTAGGGGATGGGGACGGTTTAGGGTCCAGGTGAGGGTCCGACAACGCTTTAGGGGGAGCGTGCGTGTCAGGGCACGGGTTAGTGTGAGCGTACGGGTTAGGAATAGGGGACGGGTGAGGGTCAGGCTTCGGGGAAGGGTTAGGGTTAGGGTTCGGGCTAGGGTTAGGGTTAGGGGATGGGGACGGTTTAGGGTCCAGGTGAGGGTCCGACAACGCTTTAGGGGGAGCGTGCGTGTGAGGGCGTGGGTTAGTGTGAGCGTACGGGTTAGGATTAGGGGACGGGTGAGGGTCAGGCTTCGGGGAAGGGTTAGGGTTAGGGTTCGGGCTAGGGTTAGGGTTAGGGGACGGGGACGGTTTAGGGTCCAGGTGAGGGTCCGACAACGCTTTAGGGGGAGCGTGCGTGTGAGGGCGCCGGTTAGTGTGAGCCTACGGGTTAGGATTAGTGGACGGGTGAGGGTCAGGCTTCGGGAAAGGGTTAGGGATAGGTTTCGGGCTACGGTTAGTGTTAGGGGACGGGGACGGTTTAGGGTCCAGGTGAGGGTCCGACAACGCTTTAGGGGGAGCGTGTGCGTGAGGGCGCGGGTTAGTGTGAGCGTACGGGTTAGGATTAGGGGACAGGTGAGGGTCAGGCTTCGGGGAAGGGTTAGGGTTAGGGTTCGGGCTAGGGTTAGGGTTAGGGGACGGGGACGGTTTAGGGTCCAGTGAGGGTCCGACAACGCTTTAGGGGGAGCGTGCGTGTGAGGGCGCGGGTTAGTGTTAGCCTACGGGTTAGGATTAGGGGACGATTGAGTGTCAGGCTTCGGGGAAGGGTTAGGTTTAGTGTTCGAGCTAGGGTTAGGGTTAGGGGACGGGGACGGTTTAGGGTCCAGGTGAGGGTCCGACAACGCTTTAGGGGGAGCGTGTGTGTGAGGGCGCCGTTTAGTGTGAGCGTACGGGTTAGGATTAGGGGACGGGTGAGGGTCAGGCTTCAGGGAAGGGTTAGGGTTAGGTTTCGGGCTAGGGTTAGGGTTAGGGGACGGGGACGGTTAAGGTCCAGGTGAGGGTCCGACAACGCTTTAGGGGGAGCGTGCGTGTGAGGGCGCGGGTTAGTGTGAGCGTACGGGTTAGGATTAGGGGACGGGTGAGGGTCAGGTTTCGGGGAAGGGTTAGGGTTAGGGTTCGGGCTAGGGTTAGGGTTAGGGGACAGGGACGGTTTAGGGTCCAGGTGAGGGTCCGACAACGCTTTAGGGGGAGCGTGCGTGTGAGGGCGCGGGTTAGTGTGAGCGTACGGGTTAGGATTAGGGGACGGGTGAGGGTCAGGCTTCGGGGAAGGGTTAGGGTTAGGGTTCGTGCTACGGTTAGGGTTAGGGGACGGGGACGGTTTAGGGTCCAGGTGAGGGTCCGACAACGCTTTACGGGGAGCGTGCGTGTGAGGGCGCGGGTTAGTGTGAGCGTACGGGTTAGGATTAGGGGACGGGTGAGGGTCAGGCTTCGGGGAAGTGTTAGGGTTAGTGTTCGGGCTAGGGTTAGGGTTAGTGGATGGGGATGGTTTAGGGTCCAGGTGAGGGTCCGACAACGCTTTAGGGGGAGCGTGCGTGTGAGGGAACGGGTTCGTGTGAGCGTACAGGTTAGGATTAGGGGAAGGGTGAGGGTCAGGCTTCGGGGAAGTGTTAGGGTTAGGGTTCGGGCTAGGGTTAGGGTTAGGGTACGGGGACGGTTTAGGGTCCAGGTGAGGGTCCGACAACGCTTTAGGGGGAGCGTGCGTGTGAGGGCGCGGGTTAGTGTGAGCGTACGGGTTAGGATTAGGGGACGGGTGAGGGTCAGGCTTCGGGGAAGGATTAGGGTTAGGGTTCGGGCTAGGATTAGGGTTAGGGGACGGGGACGGTTTAGGGTCCAGGTGAGGGTCCGACAGCGCTTTAGGGGGAGCGTGCGTGTGAGGGCGCGGGTTAGTGTGAGCGTACGGGTTAGGATTAGGGGACGGGCGAGGGTCAGGATTCGGGGAAGGGTTAGGGTTAGGGTTCGGGCTAGGGTTAGGGTTAGGGGACGGGGACGGTTTAGGGTCCAGGTGAGGGTCCGACAACGCTTTAGGGGGAGCGTGCGTGTAAGGGCGCGGGTTAGTGTGAGCGTACGCGTTAGGATAAGGGGACGGGTGAGGGTCAGGCTTCGGGGAAGGGTTAGGGTTAGGGTTCGGGCTAGGGTTAGGGTTAGGGGACGGGGACGGTTTAGGGTCCAGGTAAGGGTCCGACAACGCTTTACGGGGAGCGTGCGTGTGAAGGCGCTGGTTATTGTTAGCGTATGGGTTAGGATTAGGGGACGGTTGAGGGTCAGGCTTCGGGGAAGGGTTAGGGTTAGGGTTCGGGCTAGGGTTAGGGTTAGGGAATGGGGACGGTTTAGGGTCCAGGTGAGGGTCCGACAACGCTTTAGGGGGAGCGTGCGTGTCAGGGCACGGGTTAGTGTGAGCGTACGGGTTAGGATTAGGGGACGGGTGAGGGTCAGGCTTCAGGGAAGGGTTAGGGTTAGGGTTCGGGCTAGGGTTAGAGAACGGGACGGGGACGGTTTAGGGTCCAGGTGAGGGTCCGACAACGCTTTAGGGGGAGCGTGCATGTGAGGGCGCGGGTTAGTGTGAGCGTACGCGTTAGGATAAGGGGACGGGTGAGGGTCAGGCTTCGGGGAAGGGTTAGGGTTAGGGTTCGGGCTAGGGTTAGGGTTAGGGGACGGGGACGGTTTAGGGTCCAGGTGAGGGTCCGACAACGCTTTAGGGGGAGCGTGCGTGTGAGGGCGTGGGTTAGTGTGAGCGTACGGGTTAGGATTAGGGGAAGGGTGAGGGTCAGGCTTCAGGGAAGGGTTAGGGTTAGGGTTAGGGCTCGGGTTAGGGTTAGTGGACGGGGACGGTTTAGGGTCCAGGTGAGGGTCCGACAACGCTTTAGGGGGAGCGTGCATGTGAGGGCGCCGGTTAGTGTGAGCCTACGGGTTAGGATTAGGGGACGGGTGAAGGTCAGGCTTCGGGGAAGTGTTAGGGTTAGGGTTCGGGCTAGGGTTAGGGTTAGGGGATGGGGACTGTTTAGGGTCCAGGTGAGGGTCCGACAACGCTTTAGGGGGAGCGTGCGTGTGAGGGCGCGGGTTAGTGTGAGCGTACGCGTTACGATTAGGGGACGGGTGAGGGTCAGGCTTCGGGGAAGGGTTAGGTTTAGTGTTCGGGCTAGGGTTAGGGTTAGGGGACGGGGACGGTTTAGGGTCCAGGTGAGGGTCCGACAACGCTTTAGGGGGAACGTGCGTGTGAGAGCACGGGTTAGTGTGAGCGTTCGGGTTAGGATTAGGGGACGGGTGAGGGTCAGGCTTCGGGGAAGGGTTAGGGTTAGGGTTCGGGTTAGGGTTAGGGTTAGGGGACGGGGACGGTTTAGGGTCCAGGTGAGGGTCTGACAACGCTTTAGGGGGAGCGTGCGTGTGAGGGCGCGGGTTAGTGTGAGCGTACGGGTTAGGATTAGGGGACGGTTGAGTGTCAGGCTTCGGGGAAGGGTTAGGTTTAGTGTTCGGGCTAGGGTTAGGGTTAGGGGACGGGGACGGTTTAGGGTCCAGGTGAGGGTCCGACAACGCTTTAGGGGGAGCGTGCATGTGAGGGCGCGGGTTAGTGTGAGTGTAAGGTTTAGGATTAGGGGACGGGTGAGGGTCAGGCTTCGGGTAAGAGTTAGGGTTAGGGTTCGGGCTAGGGTTAGGGTTAGGGGACGGGGACGGTTTAGGGTCCAGTGAGGGTCCGACAACGCTTTAGGGGGAGCGTGCGTGTGAGGGCGCGGGTTAGTGTTAGCCTACGGGTTAGGATTAGGGGACGATTGAGTGTCAGGCTTCGGGGAAGGGTTAGGTTTAGTGTTCGAGCTAGGGTTAGGGTTAGGGGACGGGGACGGTTTAGGGTCCAGGTGAGGGTCCGACAACGCTTTAGGGGGAGCGTGCGTGTGAGGGCGCCGTTTAGTGTGAGCGTACGGGTTAGGATTAGGGGACGGGTGAGGGTCAGGCTTCAGGGAAGGGTTAGGGTTAGGTTTCGGGCTAGGGTTAGGGTTAGGGGACGGGGACGGTTAAGGTCCAGGTGAGGGTCCGACAACGCTTTAGGGGGAGCGTGCGTGTGAGGGCGCGGGTTAGTGTGAGCGTACGGGTTAGGATTAGGGGACGGGTGAGGGTCAGGTTTCGGGGAAGGGTTAGGGTTAGGGTTCGGGCTAGGGTTAGGGTTAGGGGACAGGGACGGTTTAGGGTCCAGGTGAGGGTCCGACAACGCTTTAGGGGGAGCGTGCGTGTGAGGGCGCGGGTTAGTGTGAGCGTACGGGTTAGGATTAGGGGACGGGTGAGGGTCAGGCTTCGGGGAAGGGTTAGGGTTAGGGTTCGTGCTACGGTTAGGGTTAGGGGACGGGGACGGTTTAGGGTCCAGGTGAGGGTCCGACAACGCTTTACGGGGAGCGTGCGTGTGAGGGCGCGGGTTAGTGTGAGCGTACGGGTTAGGATTAGGGGACGGGTGAGGGTCAGGCTTCGGGGAAGTGTTAGGGTTAGGGTTCGGGCTAGGGTTAGGGTTAGTGGATGGGGATGGTTTAGGGTCCAGGTGAGGGTCCGACAACGCTTTAGGGGGAGCGTGCGTGTGAGGGCACGGGTTCGTGTGAGCGTACAGGTTAGGATTAGGGGAAGGGTGAGGGTCAGGCTTCGGGGAAGTGTTAGGGTTAGGGTTCGGGCTAGGGTTAGGGTTAGGGTACGGGGACGGTTTAGGGTCCAGGTGAGGGTCCGACAACGCTTTAGGGGGAGCGTGCGTGTGAGGGCGCGGGTTAGTGTGAGCGTACGGGTTAGGATTAGGGGACGGGTGAGGGTCAGGCTTCGGGGAAGGATTAGGGTTAGGGTTCGGGCTAGGATTAAGGTTAGGGGACGGGGACGGTTTAGGGTCCAGGTGAGGGTCCGACAACGCTTTAGGGGGAGCGTGCGTGTGAGGGCGCGGGTTAGTGTGAGCGTACGGGTTAGGATTAGGGGACGGGCGAGGGTCAGGATTCGGGGAAGGGTTAGGGTTAGGGTTCGGGCTAGGGTTAGGGTTAGGGGATGGGGACGGTTTAGGGTCCAGGTGAGGGTCCGACAACGCTTTAGGGGGAGCGTGCGTGTAAGGGCGCGGGTTAGTGTGAGCGTACGCGTTAGGATAAGGGGACGGGTGAGGGTCAGGCTTCGGGGAAGGGTTAGGGTTAGGGTTCGGGCTAGGGTTAGGGTTAGGGGACGGGGACGGTTTAGGGTCCAGGTAAGGGTCCGACAACGCTTTACGGGGAGCGTGCGTGTGAAGGCGCTGGTTATTGTTAGCGTATGGGTTAGGATTAGGGGACGGTTGAGGGTCAGGCTTCGGGGAAGGGTTAGGGTTAGGGTTCGGGCTAGGGTTAGGGTTAGGGAATGGGGACGGTTTAGGGTCCAGGTGAGGGTCGGACAACGCTTTAGGGGGAGCGTGCGTGTCAGGGCACGGGTTAGTGTGAGCGTACGGGTTAGGATTAGGGGACGGGTGAGGGTCAGGCTTCAGGGAAGGGTTAGGGTTAGGGTTCGGGCTAGGGTTAGAGTTACGGGACGGGGACGGTTTAGGGTCCAGGTGAGGGTCCGACAACGCTTTAGGGGGAGCGTGCATGTGAGGGCGCGGGTTAGTGTGAGCGTACGCGTTAGGATAAGGGGACGGGTGAGGGTCAGGCTTCGGGGAAGGGTTAGGGTTAGGGTTCGGGCTAGGGTTAGGGTTAGGGGACGGGGACGGTTTAGGGTCCAGGTGAGGGTCCGACAACGCTTTAGGGGGAGCGTGCGTGTGAGGGCGTGGGTTAGTGTGAGCGTACGGGTTAGGATTAGGGGAAGGGTGAGGGTCAGGCTTCAGGGAAGGGTTAGGGTTAGGGTTCGGGCTCGGGTTAGGGTTAGTGGACGGGGACGGTTTAGGGTCCAGGTGAGGGTCCGACAACGCTTTAGGGGGAGCGTGCATGTGAGGGCGCCGGTTAGTGTGAGCCTACGGGTTAGGATTAGGGGACGGGTGAAGGTCAGGCTTCGGGGAAGTGTTAGGGTTAGGGTTCGGGCTAGGGTTAGGGTTAGGGGATGGGGACTGTTTAGGGTCCAGGTGAGGGTCCGACAACGCTTTAGGGGGAGCGTGCGTGTGAGGGCGCGGGTTAGTGTGAGCGTACGCGTTACGATTAGGGGACGGGTGAGGGTCAGGCTTCGGGGAAGGGTTAGGGTTAGGGTTCGGGCTAGGGTTAGGGTTAGGGGATGGGGACGGTTTAGGGTCCAGGTGAGGGTCCGACAACGCTTTAGGGGGAGCGTGCGTGTCAGGGCACGGGTTAGTGTGAGCGTACGGGTTAGGAATAGGGGACGGGTGAGGGTCAGGCTTCGGGGAAGGGTTAGGGTTAGGGTTCGGGCTAGGGTTAGGGTTAGGGGATGGGGACGGTTTAGGGTCCAGGTGAGGGTCCGACAACGCTTTAGGGGGAGCGTGCGTGTGAGGGCGTGGGTTAGTGTGAGCGTACGGGTTAGGATTAGGGGACGGGTGAGGGTCAGGCTTCGGGGAAGGGTTAGGGTTAGGGTTCGGGCTAGGGTTAGGGTTAGGGGACGGGGACGGTTTAGGGTCCAGGTGAGGGTCCGACAACGCTTTAGGGGGAGCGTGCGTGTGAGGGCGCCGGTTAGTGTGAGCCTACGGGTTAGGATTAGTGGACCGGTGAGGGTCAGGCTTCGGGAAAGGGTTAGGGATAGGTTTCGGGCTACGGTTAGTGTTAGGGGACGGGGACGGTTTAGGGTCCAGGTGAGGGTCCGACAACGCTTTAGGGGGAGCGTGTGCGTGAGGGCGCGGGTTAGTGTGAGCGTACGGGTTAGGATTAGGGGACAGGTGAGGGTCAGGCTTCGGGGAAGGGTTAGGGTTAGGGTTCGGGCTAGGGTTAGGGTTAGGGGACGGGGACGGTTTAGGGTCCAGGTGAGGGTCCGACAACGCTTTACGGGGAGCGTGCGTGTGAAGGCGCTGGTTATTGTTAGCGTATGGGTTAGGATTAGGGGACGGGTGAGGGTCAGGCTTCGGGGAAGGGTTAGGGTTAGGGTTCGGGCTATGGTTAGGGTTAGGTGACGGGGAAGGTTTAGGGTCCAGGTGAGGGTCTGACAACGCTTTAGGGGGAGCGTGCGTGTGAGGGCGCGAGTTAGTGTGAGCGTACGGGTTAGGATTAGGGGACGGTTGAGGGTCAGGCTTCGGGGAAGTGTTATGGTTATGGTTCGGGCTATGGTTAGGGTTAGGGGATGGGGACGGTTTAGGGTCCTCGTGAGGGTCCGACAACGCTTTAGGGGGAGCGTGCGTGTAAGGGCTCGGGTTAGTGTGAGCCTACGGGTTAGGATTAGGGGACGGGTGAGGGTCAGGCTTCGGGGAAGGGTTAGGGTTAGGGTTCGGCCTAGGGTTAGGGTTAGGGGACGGGGACGGTTTAGGGTCCAGGTGAGGGTCCGACAACGCTTTAGGGGGAGCGTGCGTGTGAGGGCGCGGGTTAGTGTGAGCCTACGGGTTAGGATTAGGGGACGGGTGAGGGTCAGGCTTCGGGGAAGTGTTATGGTTAGGGTTCGGGCTAGGGTTAGGGTTAGGGGACGGGGACGGTTTAGGGTCCTGGTGAGGGTCCGACAACGCTTTAGGGGGAGCATGCGTGTAAGGGCGTGGGTTAGTGTGAGCCTACGGGTTAGGATTAGGGGACGGGTGAGGGTCAGGCTTCGGGGAAGGGTTAGGGTTAGGGTTCGGGCTAGGGTTAGGGTTAGGGGACGGGGACCGTTTAGGATCCAGCTGAGGGTCCGACAACGCTTTAGGGGGAGCGTGCTTGTGAGGGCGCTGGTTAGTGTTAGCGTACGGGTTAGGATTAGGGGACGGGTGAGGGTCAGGCTTCGGGGAAGGGTTAGGGTTAGCGTTCGGGCTAGGGTTAGGGTTAGGGGACGGGGACGGTTTAGGGTCCAGGTGAGGGTCCGACAACGCTTTAGGGGGAGCGTGCGTGTGAGGGCGCGTGTTAGTGTTAGCGTACGACTTAGGATTAGGGGACGGGTGAGGGTCATGCTTGGGGGAAGGGTTAGGGTTAGGGTTCGGGCTAGGGTTAGGGTTAGGGGACGGGGAGGGTTTAGGGTCCTCGGGAGGGTCCGACAACGCTTTAGGGGGATCGTGCGTGTGAGGGCGCGGGTTAGTGTGAGCCTACGGGTTAGGATTAGGTGACGGGTGATGGTCAGGCTTCGGGGAAGGGTTAGATTAGGGTTCGGGCTATGGTTAGGGTTAGGGGTCGGGGACGGTTTAGGGTCCAGGTGAGGGTCCGACAACGCTTTAGGGGGAGCGTGCGTGTGAGGGCGCGGGTTAGTGTTTCCATACGGGTTAGGATTAGGGGACGGGTGAGCGTCAGGCTTCGGGGAAGGGTTAGGGTTAGGGTTCGGGCTAGGGTTAGGGTTAGGGGACGGGGACGGTTTAGGGTCCAGGTGAGGGTCCGACAACGCTTTAGGGGGAGCGTGCGTGTGAGGGCGCGGATTAGTGTGAGCCTACGGATTAGGATTAGGGAACGGGTGAGGATCAGGCTTCGGGGAAGGGTTAGGGTTAGGGTTCGGGCTAGGGTTAGGGTTAGGGGACGGGGCCGGTTTAGGGTCCAGGTGAGGGTCCGACAACGCTTTAGGGGGAGCATGCGTGTGAGGGTCCGGGTTAGTGTTAGCGTGCGGGTTAGGATTAGGGGACGGGTGAGGGTCAGGCTTCGGGGAAGGGTTAGGGTTAGGGTTCGGGCTATGGTTAGGGTTAGGTGACGGGGAAGGTTTAGGGTCCAGGTGAGGGTCTGACAACGCTTTAGGGGGAGCGTGCGTGTGAGGGTGCGAGTTAGTGTGAGCGTACGGGTTAGGATTAGGGGACGGGTGAGGGTCAGGCTTCGGGGAAGTGTTATGGTTAGGGTTCGGGCTATGGTTAGGGTTAGGGGATGGGGACGGTTTAGGGTCCTCGTGAGGGTCCGACAACGCTTTAGGGGGAGCGTGCGTGTAAGGGCTCGGGTTAGTGTGAGCCTACGGGTTAGGATTAGGGGACGGGTGAGGGTCAGGCTTCGGGGAAGGGTTAGGGTTAGGGTTCGGGCTAGGGTTAGGGTTAGGGGATGGGGACGGTTTAGGATCCAGCTGAGGGTCCGACAACACTTTAGGGGGAGTGTTCATGTGAGGGCGCGGGTTAGTGTTAGCGTAAGGGTTAGGATTAGGGGACGGGTGAGGGTCAGGTTTCGGGGAAGGGTTAGGGTTAGGGTTCGGCCTAGGGTTAGGGTTAGGGGACGGGGACGGTTTAGGGTCCAGGTGAGGGTCCGACAACGCTTTAGGGGGAGCGTGCGTGTGAGGGCGCGGGTTACTGTTAGCATACGGGTTAGGATTAGGGGACGGGTGAGGGTCAGGCTTCGGGGAAGGGTTAGGGTTAGGGTTCGGGCTAGGGTTAGGTTTAGGGGACGGGGACGGTTTAGGGTCCAGGTGAGGGTCCGACAACGCTTTAGGGGGAGCGTGCATGTGAGGGCGTGCGTTAGTGTTAGCGTACGGGTTAGGATTAGGGGACGGGTGAGGGTCAGTTTTCGGGGAAGGGTTAGGGTTAGGGTTCGGGCTAGGGGACGGGGACAGTTTAGGGTCCAGGTGAGGGTCTGACAACGCTTTAGGGGGAGCGTGCGTATGAGGGCGCGGGTTAGTGTGAGCCTACGGGTTAGGATTAGGGGACGGATGAGGGTCAGGCTTCGGGGAAGTGTTAGGGATAGGGTTCGGGCTAGGGTTAGGGTAAGGGGACGGGGACGGTTTAGGGTCCAGGTGAGGGTCCGACAACGCTTTAGGGGGAGCGTGCGTGTGAGGGCGCAGGTTAGTGTTACCGTACGGGTTAGGATTAGGGGACGGGTGAGCGTCAGGCTTCGGGGAAGAGTTAGGGTGAGGGTTCGGGCTAGGGTTAGGGTTAGGGGACGGGGACGGTTTAGGGTCCAGGTGAGGGTCCGACAACGCTTTAGGGGGAGCGTGCGTGTGAGGGCGTGGGTTAGTGTTAGCGTACGGTTTAGGAATAGGGCACGGGTGAGGGTCAGGCTTCGGGGAAGGGTTAGGGTTAGGGTTAGGGTTAGGGGACGGGGACGGTTTAGGGTCCAGGTGAGGGTCCGACAACGCTTTAGGGGGAGCGTGCGTGTGAGGGCGCGGGTTAGTGTGAGGCTACGGGTTAGGATTAGGGGACGGGTGAGGGTCAGGCTTCATTGAAGGGTTAGGGTTAGGGTTCGGGCTAGGGTTAGGGTTAGGGTACGTTGACGGTTTAGGGTCCAGGTGAGGGATCGACAACGCTTTAGGGGAGCGTGCGTGTGAGGGCGCGGGTTAGTGTGAGCCTACGGGTTAGGATTAGGGGACGGGTGAGGGTCAGGCTTCGGGGAAGTGTTACGGTTAGGGTTCGGGCTAGGGTTAGGGTTAGGGGACGGGGAAGGTTTAGGGTCCAGGTGAGGGCCGACAACGCTTTAGGGGGAGCATGCGTGTGAGGGCCCGGGTTAGTGTTAGCGTGCGGGTTAGGATTAGGGGACGGGTGAGGGTCAGGCTTCGGGGAAGGGTTAGGGTTAGGGTTCGGGCTAGGGTTAGGGTTAGGGGACGGGGACCGTTTAGGGTCCAGGTGAGGGTCCGACAACGCTTTAGGGGGAGCGTGCTTGTGAGGGCGCGGGTTAGTGTTACCGTACGGGTTAGGATTAGGGGACGGGTGAGCGTCAGGCTTCGGGGAAGTGTTAGGGTTAGGGTTCGGGCTAGGGTTAGGGTTAGGGGACGGGGACGGTTTAGGGTCCAGGTGAGGGTCCGACAACGCTTTAGGGGGAGCGTGCGTGTGAGGGCGTGGGTTAGTGTTAGCGTACGGGTTAGGATTAGGGGACGGGTGAGGGTCAGGCTTCGGGGAAGGGTTAGGGTTAGGGTTCGGGCTAGGGTTAGGGTTAGGGGACGGGGACGGTTTAGGGTCCAGGTGAGGGTCCGACAATGCTTTAGGGGGAGCGTGCGTGTGAGGGCGCGGGTTAGTGTGAGCCTACGGGTTAGGATTAGGGGACGGGTGAGGGTGAGGCTTCGTTGAAGGGTTAGGGTTAGGGTTCGGGCTAGGGTTAGGGTTAGGGGACGGGGACGGTTTAGGGTCCAGATGAGGGTCTGACAACGCTTTAGCGGGAGCGTGCGTGTGAGGGCGCGAGTTAGTGTGAGCGTACGGGTTAGGATTAGGGGACGGGTGAGGGTCAGGCTTCGGGGAAGTGTTATGGTTAGGGTTCGGGCTAGGGTTAGGGTTAGGGGACGGGGACGGTTTAGGGTCCTGGTGAGGGTCCGACAACGCTTTAGGGGGAGCATGCGTGTAAGGGCGCGGGTTAGTGTGAGCGTACGGGTTAGGATTAGGGGACGGGTGAGGGTCAGGCTTCGGGGAAAGGTTAGGGTTAGGGTTCGGGCTAGGGTTAGGGTTAGGGGACGGGGACCGTTTAGGATCCAGCTGAGGGTCCGACAACGCTTTAGGGGGAGCGTGCATGTGAGGGCGCTGGTTAGTGTTAGCGTACGGGTTAGGATTAGGGGACGGGTGAGGGTCAGGCTTCGGGGAAGGGTTAGGGTTAGCGTTCGGGCTAGGGTTAGGGTTAGGGGACGGGGACGGTTTAGGGTCCAGGTGAGGGTCCGACAACGCTTTAGGGGGAGCGTGCGTGTGAGGGCGCGGGTTAGTGTTAGCGTACGACTTAGGATTAGGGGACGGGTGAGGGTCATGCTTCGGGGAAGGGTTAGGGTTAGGGTTCGGGCTAGGGTTAGGGTTAGGGGACGGGGAGGTTTTAGGGTCCTCGGGAGGGTCCGACAACGCTTTAGGGGGATCGTGCGTGTGAGTGCGCGGGTTAGTGTGAGCCTACGGGTTAGGATTAGGTGACGGGTGATGGTCAGGCTTCGGGGAAGGGTTAGATTAGGGTTCGGGCTATGGTTAGGGTTAGGGGTCGGGGACGGTTTAGGGTCCAGGTGAGGGTCCGACAACGCTTTAGGGGGAGCGTGCGTGTGAGGGCGCGGGTTAGTGTTTCCATACGGGTTAGGATTAGGGGACGGGTGAGCGTCAGGCTTCGGGGAAGGGTTAGGGTTAGGGTTCGGGCTAGGGTTAGGGTTAGGGGACGGGGACGGTTTAGGGTCCAGGTGAGGGTCCGACAACGCTTTAGGGGGAGCGTGCGTGTGAGGGCGCGGATTAGTGTGAGCCTACGGATTAGGATTAGGGAACGGGTGAGGATCAGGCTTCGGGGAAGGGTTAGGGTTAGGGTTCGGGCTAGGGTTAGGGTTAGGGGACGGGGCCGGTTTAGGGTCCAGGTGAGGGTCCGACAACGCTTTAGGGGGAGCATGCGTGTGAGGGTCCGGGTTAGTGTTAGCGTGCGGGTTAGGATTAGGGGACGGGTGAGGGTCAGGCTTCGGGGAAGGGTTAGGGTTAGGGTTCGGGCTAGGGTTAGGGTTAGGGGACGGGGACGGCTTAGGGTCCAATTGAGGATCCGAAAAGGCTTTAGGGGGAGCGTGCGTGTGAGGGCGCGGGTTAGTGTTAGCGTACGGGTTAGGATTAGGGGACGGGTGAGGGTCAGGCTTCGGGGAAGGGTTAGGGTTAGGGTTCGGCCTAGGGTTAGGGTTAGGGGACGGGGACGGTTTAGGGTCGAGGTGAGGGTCCGACAACGCTTTAGGGGGAGCGTGCGTGTGAGGGCGTGGGTTAGTGTTAGCGTACGGTTTAGGATTAGGGGACGGGTGAGGGTCAGGCTTCGGGGAAGGGTTAGGGTTAGGGTTAGGGTTAGGGGACGGGGACGGTTTAGGGTCCAGGTGAGGGTCCGACAACGCTTTAGGGGGAGCGTGCGTGTGAGGGCTCGGGTTAGTGTGAGCCTACGGGTTAGGATTAGGGGACGGGTGAGGGTCAGGCTTCATTGAAGGGTTAGGGTTAGGGTTCGGGCTAGGGTTAGGGTTAGGGTACGGGGACGGTTTAGGGTCCAGGTGAGGGATCGACAACGCTTTAGGGGAGCGTGCGTGTGAGGGCGCGGGTTAGTGTGAGCCTACGGGTTAGGATTAGGGGACGGGTGAGGGTCAGGCTTCGGGGAAGTGTTAGGGTTAGGGTTCGGGCTAGGGTTAGGGTTAGGGGACGGGGAAGGTTTAGGGTCCAGGTGAGGGCCGACAACGCTTTAGGGGGAGCATGCGTGTGAGGGCCCGGGTAAGTGTTAGCGTGCGGGTTAGGATTAGGGGACGGGTGAGGGTCAGGCTTCGGGGAAGGGTTAGGTTTAGGGTTCGGGCTAGGGTTAGGGTTAGGGGACGGGGACCGTTTAGGGTCCAATTGAGGGTCCGAAAAGGCTTTAGGGGGAGCGTGCGTGTGAGGGCGCGGGTTAGTGTTAGCGTACGGGTTAGGATTAGGGGACGGGTGAGGGTCAGGCTTCGGGGAAGGGTTAGGGTTAGGGTTCGGCCTAGGGTTAGGGTTAGGGGACGGGGACGGTTTAGGGTCGAGGTGAGGGTCCGACAACGCTTTAGGGGGAGCGTGCGTGTGAGGGCGCGGGTTAGTGTGAGCCTACGGGTTAGGATTAGGGGACGGGTGAGGGTCAGGCTTCGGGGAAGGGTTAGGGTTAGGGTTCGGGCTAGGGTTAGGGTTAGGGGACGGGGACGGTTTAGGGTCCAGGTGAGGGTCCGACAACGCTTTAGGGGGAGCGTGCGTGTGAGGGCGCGGGTTAGTGTTAGCGTAAGGCTTAGGATTAGGGGACGGGTGAGGGTCATGCTTAGGGGAAGGGTTAGGGTTAGGGTTCTGGCTAGGGTTAGGGTTAGGGGACGGGGATGGTTTAGGGTCCAGGTGAGGGTCCGACAACGCTTTAGGGGGAGCGTGCGTGTGAGGGCGTGCGTTAGTGTTAGCGTACGGGTTAGGATTAGGGGACGGGTGAGGGTCAGTTTTCGGGGAAGGGTTAGGGTTAGGGTTCGGGCTAGGGGACGGGGACAGTTTAGGGTCCAGGTGAGGGTCCGACAACGCTTTAGGGGGAGCGTGCGTGTGAGGGTGCGGGTTAGTGTGAGCCTACGGGTTAGGATTAGGGGACGGGTGACGGTCAGTCTTCGTTGAAGGGTTAGGGTTAGGGTTCGGGCTAGGGTTAGGGTTAGGGTACGGGGACGGTTTAGGGTCGAGGTGAGGGTCTGACAATGCTTTAGGGGGAGCGTGCGTATGAGGGCGCGGGTTAGTGTGAGCCTACGGGTTAGGATTAGGGGACGGGTGAGGGTCAGGCTTCGGGGAAGTGTTAGGGTTAGGGTTCGGGCTAGGGTTAGGGGACGGGGACGGTTTAGGGTCCAGGTGAGGGTCCGACAACGCTTTAGGGGGAGCGTGCGTGTGAGGGCGTGGGTTAGTGTTAGCGTACGGTTTAGGAATAGGGCACGGGTGAGGGTCAGGCTTCGGGGAAGGGTTAGGGTTAGGGTTAGGGTTAGGGGACGGGGACGGTTTAGGGTCCAGGTGAGGGTCCGACAACGCTTTAGGGGGAGCGTGCGTGTGAGGGCGCGGGTTAGTGTGAGGCTACGGGTTAGGATTAGGGGACGGGTGAGGGTCAGGCTTCATTGAAGGGTTAGGGTTAGGGTTCGGGCTAGGGTTAGGGTTAGGGTACGGGGACGGTTTAGGGTCCAGGTGAGGGATCGACAACGCTTTAGGGGAGCGTGCGTGTGAGGGCGCGGGTTAGTGTGAGCCTACGGGTTAGGATTAGGGGACGGGTGAGGGTCAGTCTTCGGGGAAGCGTTAGGGTTAGGGTTCGGGCTAGGGTTAGGGTTAGGGGACGGGGACGGTTTAGGGTCCAGATGAGGGTCTGACAACGCTTTAGCGGGAGCGTGCGTGTGAGGGCGCGAGTTAGTGTGAGCGTACGGGTTAGGATTAGGGGACGGGTGAGGGTCAGGCTTCGGGGAAGTGTTATGGTTAGGGTTCGGGCTAGGGTTAGGGTTAGGGGACGGGGACGGTTTAGGGTCCTGGTGAGGGTCCGACAACGCTTTAGGGGGAGCATGCGTGTAAGGGCGCGGGTTAGTGTGAGCGTACGGGTTAGGATTAGGGGACGGGTGAGGGTCAGGCTTCGGGGAAAGGTTAGGGTTAGGGTTCGGGCTAGGGTTAGGGTTAGGGGACGGGGACCGTTTAGGATCCAGCTGAGGGTCCGACAACGCTTTAGGGGGAGCGTGCATGTGAGGGCGCTGGTTAGTGTTAGCGTACGGGTTAGGATTAGGGGACGGGTGAGGGTCAGGCTTCGGGGAAGGGTTAGGGTTAGCGTTCGGGCTAGGGTTAGGGTTAGGGGACGGGGACGGTTTAGGGTCCAGGTGAGGGTCCGACAACGCTTTAGGGGGAGCGTGCGTGTGAGGGCGCGGGTTAGTGTTAGCGTACGACTTAGGATTAGGGGACGGGTGAGGGTCATGCTTCGGGGAAGGGTTAGGGTTAGGGTTCGGGCTAGGGTTAGGGTTAGGGGACGGGGAGGTTTTAGGGTCCTCGGGAGGGTCCGACAACGCTTTAGGGGGATCGTGCGTGTGAGTGCGCGGGTTAGTGTGAGCCTACGGGTTAGGATTAGGTGACGGGTGATGGTCAGGCTTCGGGGAAGGGTTAGATTAGGGTTCGGGCTATGGTTAGGGTTAGGGGTCGGGGACGGTTTAGGGTCCAGGTGAGGGTCCGACAACGCTTTAGGGGGAGCGTGCGTGTGAGGGCGCGGGTTAGTGTTTCCATACGGGTTAGGATTAGGGGACGGGTGAGCGTCAGGCTTCGGGGAAGGGTTAGGGTTAGGGTTCGGGCTAGGGTTAGGGTTAGGGGACGGGGACGGTTTAGGGTCCAGGTGAGGGTCCGACAACGCTTTAGGGGGAGCGTGCGTGTGAGGGCGCGGATTAGTGTGAGCCTACGGATTAGGATTAGGGAACGGGTGAGGATCAGGCTTCGGGGAAGGGTTAGGGTTAGGGTTCGGGCTAGGGTTAGGGTTAGGGGACGGGGCCGGTTTAGGGTCCAGGTGAGGGTCCGACAACGCTTTAGGGGGAGCATGCGTGTGAGGGTCCGGGTTAGTGTTAGCGTGCGGGTTAGGATTAGGGGACGGGTGAGGGTCAGGCTTCGGGGAAGGGTTAGGGTTAGGGTTCGGGCTAGGGTTAGGGTTAGGGGACGGGGACGGCTTAGGGTCCAATTGAGGGTCCGAAAAGGCTTTAGGGGGAGCGTGCGTGTGAGGGCGCGGGTTAGTGTTAGCGTACGGGTTAGGATTAGGGGACGGGTGAGGGTCAGGCTTCGGGGAAGGGTTAGGGTTAGGGTTCGGCCTAGGGTTAGGGTTAGGGGACGGGGACGGTTTAGGGTCGAGGTGAGGGTCCGACAACGCTTTAGGCGGAGCGTGCGTGTGAGGGCGTGGGTTAGTGTTAGCGTACGGTTTAGGATTAGGGGACGGGTGAGGGTCAGGCTTCGGGGAAGGGTTAGGGTTAGGGTTAGGGTTAGGGGACGGGGACGGTTTAGGGTCCAGGTGAGGGTCCGACAACGCTTTAGGGGGAGCGTGCGTGTGAGGGCTCGGGTTAGTGTGAGCCTACGGGTTAGGATTAGGGGACGGGTGAGGGTCAGGCTTCATTGAAGGGTTAGGGTTAGGGTTCGGGCTAGGGTTAGGGTTAGGGTACGGGGACGGTTTAGGGTCCAGGTGAGGGATCGACAACGCTTTAGGGGAGCGTGCGTGTGAGGGCGCGGGTTAGTGTGAGCCTACGGGTTAGGATTAGGGGACGGGTGAGGGTCAGGCTTCGGGGAAGTGTTAGGGTTAGGGTTCGGGCTAGGGTTAGGGTTAGGGGACGGGGAAGGTTTAGGGTCCAGGTGAGGGCCGACAACGCTTTAGGGGGAGCATGCGTGTGAGGGCCCGGGTAAGTGTTAGCGTGCGGGTTAGGATTAGGGGACGGGTGAGGGTCAGGCTTCGGGGAAGGGTTAGGTTTAGGGTTCGGGCTAGGGTTAGGGTTAGGGGACGGGGACCGTTTAGGGTCCAATTGAGGGTCCGAAAAGGCTTTAGGGGGAGCGTGCGTGTGAGGGCGCGGGTTAGTGTTAGCGTACGGGTTAGGATTAGGGGACGGGTGAGGGTCAGGCTTCGGGGAAGGGTTAGGGTTAGGGTTCGGCCTAGGGTTAGGGTTAGGGGACGGGGACGGTTTAGGGTCGAGGTGAGGGTCCGACAACGCTTTAGGGGGAGCGTGCGTGTGAGGGCGCGGGTTAGTGTGAGCCTACGGGTTAGGATTAGGGGACGGGTGAGGGTCAGGCTTCGGGGAAGGGTTAGGGTTAGGGTTCGGGCTAGGGTTAGGGTTAGGGGACGGGGACGGTTTAGGGTCCAGGTGAGGGTCCGACAACGCTTTAGGGGGAGCGTGCGTGTGAGGGCGCGGGTTAGTGTTAGCGTAAGGCTTAGGATTAGGGGACGGGTGAGGGTCATGCTTAGGGGAAGGGTTAGGGTTAGGGTTCTGGCTAGGGTTAGGGTTAGGGGACGGGGATGGTTTAGGGTCCAGGTGAGGGTCCGACAACGCTTTAGGGGGAGCGTGCGTGTGAGGGCGTGCGTTAGTGTTAGCGTACGGGTTAGGATTAGGGGACGGGTGAGGGTCAGTTTTCGGGGAAGGGTTAGGGTTAGGGTTCGGGCTAGGGGACGGGGACAGTTTAGGGTCCAGGTGAGGGTCCGACAACGCTTTAGGGGGAGCGTGCGTGTGAGGGTGCGGGTTAGTGTGAGCCTACGGGTTAGGATTAGGGGACGGGTGACGGTCAGTCTTCGTTGAAGGGTTAGGGTTAGGGTTCGGGCTAGGGTTAGGGTTAGGGTACGGGGACGGTTTAGGGTCGAGGTGAGGGTCTGACAATGCTTTAGGGGGAGCGTGCGTATGAGGGCGCGGGTTAGTGTGAGCCTACGGGTTAGGATTAGGGGACGGGTGAGGGTCAGGCTTCGGGGAAGTGTTAGGGTTAGGGTTCGGGCTAGGGTTAGGGGACGGGGACGGTTTAGGGTCCAGGTGAGGGTCCGACAACGCTTTAGGGGGAGCGTGCGTGTGAGGGCGTGGGTTAGTGTTAGCGTACGGTTTAGGAATAGGGCACGGGTGAGGGTCAGGCTTCGGGGAAGGGTTAGGGTTAGGGTTAGGGTTAGGGGACGGGGACGGTTTAGGGTCCAGGTGAGGGTCCGACAACGCTTTAGGGGGAGCGTGCGTGTGAGGGCGCGGGTTAGTGTGAGGCTACGGGTTAGGATTAGGGGACGGGTGAGGGTCAGGCTTCATTGAAGGGTTAGGGTTAGGGTTCGGGCTAGGGTTAGGGTTAGGGTACGGGGACGGTTTAGGGTCCAGGTGAGGGATCGACAACGCTTTAGGGGAGCGTGCGTGTGAGGGCGCGGGTTAGTGTGAGCCTACGGGTTAGGATTAGGGGACGGGTGAGGGTCAGTCTTCGGGGAAGCGTTAGGGTTAGGGTTCGGGCTAGGGTTAGGGTTAGGGGACGGGGAAGGTTTAGGGTCCAGGTGAGGGCCGACAACGCTTTAGGGGGAGCATGCGTGTGAGGGCCCGGGTTAGTGTTAGCGTGCGGGTTAGGATTAGGGGACGGGTGAGGGTCAGGCTTCGGGGAAGGGTTAGGGTTAGGGTTCGGGCTAGGGTTAGGGTTAGGGGACGGGGACCGTTTAGGGTCCAGGTGAGGGTCCGACAACGCTTTAGGGGGAGCGTGCGTGTGAGGGCGCGGGTTAGTGTTACCGTACGGGTTAGGATTAGGGGACGGGTGAGCGTCAGGCTTCGGGGAAGTGTTAGGGTTAGGGTTCGGGCTAGGGTTAGGGTTAGGGGACGGGGACGGTTTAGGGTCCAGGTGAGGGTCCGACAACGCTTTAGGGGGAGCGTGCGTGTGAGGGCGTGGGTTAGTGTTAGCGTACGGGTTAGGATTAGGGGACGGGTGAGGGTCAGGCTTCGGGGAAGGGTTAGGGTTAGGGTTCGGGCTAGGGTTAGGGTTAGGGGACGGGGACGGTTTAGGGTCCAGGTGAGGGTCCGACAACGCTTTAGGGGGAGCGTGCGTGTGAGGGCGCGGGTTAGTGTGAGCCTACGGGTTAGGATTAGGGGACGGGTGAGGGTGAGGCTTCGTTGAAGTGTTAGGGTTAGGGTTCGGGCTAGGGTTAGGGTTAGGGGACGGGGACGGTTTAGGGTCCAGATGAGGGTCTGACAACGCTTTAGCGGGAGCGTGCGTGTGAGGGCGCGAGTTAGTGTGAGCGTACGGGTTAGGATTAGGGGACGGGTGAGGGTCAGGCTTCGGGGAAGTGTTATGGTTAGGGTTCGGGCTAGGGTTAGGGTTAGGGGACGGGGACGGTTTAGGGTCCTGGTGAGGGTCCGACAACGCTTTAGGGGGAGCATGCGTGTAAGGGCGCGGGTTAGTGTGAGCCTACGGGTTAGGATTAGGGGACGGGTGAGGGTCAGGCTTCGGGGAAGGGTTAGGGTTAGGGTTCGGGCTAGGGTTAGGGTTAGGGGACGGGGACCGTTTAGGATCCAGCTGAGGGTCCGACAACGCTTTAGGGGGAGCGTGCATGTGAGGGCGCTGGTTAGTGTTAGCGTACGGGTTAGGATTAGGGGACGGGTGAGGGTCAGGCTTCGGGGAAGGGTTAGGGTTAGCGTTCGGGCTAGGGTTAGGGTTAGGGGACGGGGACGGTTTAGGGTCCAGGTGAGGGTCCGACAACGCTTTAGGGGGAGCGTGCGTGTGAGGGCGCGGGTTAGTGTTAGCGTACGACTTAGGATTAGGGGACGGGTGAGGGTCATGCTTCGGGGAAGGGTTAGGGTTAGGGTTCGGGCTAGGGTTAGGGTTAGGGGACGGGGAGGGTTTAGGGTCCTCGGGAGGGTCCGACAACGCTTTAGGGGGATCGTGCGTGTGAGGGCGCGGGTTAGTGTGAGCCTACGGGTTAGGATTAGGTGACGGGTGATGGTCAGGCTTCGGGGAAGGGTTAGATTAGGGTTCGGGCTATGGTTAGGGTTAGGGGTCGGGGACGGTTTAGGGTCCAGGTGAGGGTCCGACAACGCTTTAGGGGGAGCGTGCGTGTGAGGGCGCGGGTTAGTGTTTCCATACGTGTTAGGATTAGGGGACGGGTGAGCGTCAGGCTTCGGGGAAGGGTTAGGGTTAGGGTTCGGGCTAGGGTTAGGGTTAGGGGACGGGGACGGTTTAGGGTCCAGGTGAGGGTCCGACAACGCTTTAGGGGGAGCGTGCGTGTGAGGGCGCGGATTAGTGTGAGCCTACGGATTAGGATTAGGGAACGGGTGAGGATCAGGCTTCGGGGAAGGGTTAGGGTTAGGGTTCGGGCTAGGGTTAGGGTTAGGGGACGGGGCCGGTTTAGGGTCCAGGTGAGGGTCCGACAACGCTTTAGGGGGAGCATGCGTGTGAGGGTCCGGGTTAGTGTTAGCGTGCGGGTTAGGATTAGGGGACGGGTGAGGGTCAGGCTTCGGGGAAGGGTTAGGGTTAGGGTTCGGGCTAGGGTTAGGGTTAGGGGACGGGGACGGCTTAGGGTCCAATTGAGGGTCCGAAAATGCTTTAGGGGGAGCGTGCGTGTGAGGGCGCGGGTTAGTGTTAGCGTACGGGTTAGGATTAGGGGACGGGTGAGGGTCAGGCTTCGGGGAAGGGTTAGGGTTAGGGTTCGGCCTAGGGTTAGGGTTAGGGGACGGGGACGGTTTAGGGTCGAGGTGAGGGTCCGACAACGCTTTAGGGGGAGCGTGCGTGTGAGGGCGTGGGTTAGTGTTAGCGTACGGTTTAGGATTAGGGGACGGGTGAGGGTCAGGCTTCGGGGAAGGGTTAGGGTTAGGGTTAGGGTTAGGGGACGGGGACGGTTTAGGGTCCAGGTGAGGGTCCGACAACGCTTTAGGGGGAGCGTGCGTGTCAGGGCTCGGGTTAGTGTGAGCCTACGGGTTAGGATTAGGGGACGGGTGAGGGTCAGGCTTCATTGAAGGGTTAGGGTTAGGGTTCGGGCTAGGGTTAGGGTTAGGGTACGGGGACGGTTTAGGGTCCAGGTGAGGGATCGACAACGCTTTAGGGGAGCGTGCGTGTGAGGGCGCGGGTTAGTGTGAGCCTACGGGTTAGGATTAGGGGACGGGTGAGGGTCAGGCTTCGGGGAAGTGTTAGGGTTAGGGTTCGGGCTAGGGTTAGGGTTAGGGGACGGGGAAGGTTTAGGGTCCAGGTGAGGGCCGACAACGCTTTAGGGGGAGCATGCGTGTGAGGGCCCGGGTTAGTGTTAGCGTGCGGGTTAGGATTAGGGGACAGGTGAGGGTCAGGCTTCGGGGAAGGGTTAGGGTTAGGGTTCGGGCTAGGGTTAGGGTTAGGGGACGGGGACCGTTTAGGGTCCAGGTGAGGGTCCGACAACGCTTTAGGGGGAGCGTGCTTGTGAGGGCGCGGGTTAGTGTTACCGTACGGGTTAGGATTAGGGGACGGGTGAGCGTCAGGCTTCGGGGAAGTGTTAGGGTTAGGGTTCGGGCTAGGGTTAGGGTTAGGGGACGGGGACGGTTTAGGGTCGAGGTGAGGGTCCGACAACGCTTTAGGGGGAGCGTGCGTGTGAGGGCGTGGGTTAGTGTTAGCGTACGGGTTAGGATTAGGGGACGGGTGAGGGTCAGGCTTCGGGGAAGGGTTAGGGTTAGGGTTCGGGCTAGGGTTAGGGTTAGGGGACGGGGACGGTTTAGGGTCCAGGTGAGGGTCCGACAACGCTTTAGGGGGAGCGTGCGTGTGAGGGCGCGGGTTAGTGTGAGCCTACGGGTTAGGATTAGGGGACGGGTGAGGGTCAGTCTTCGTTGAAGGGTTAGGGTTAGGGTTCGGGCTAGGGTTAGGGTTAGGGGACGGGGACGGTTTAGGGTCCAGATGAGGGTCTGACAATGCTTTAGCGGGAGCGTGCGTGTGAGGGCGCGAGTTAGTGTGAGCGTACGGGTTAGGATTAGGGGACGGGTGAGGGTCAGGCTTCGGGGAAGTGTTAGGGTTAGGGTTCGGGCTAGGGTTAGGTTTAGGGGACGGGGATGGTTTAGGGTCGAGGTTAGGGTCCGACAACGCTTTAGGGGGAGCGTGCGTGTGAGGGCGCGGGTTAGTGTTAGCCTACGGGTTAGGATTAGGGGACGGGTGAGGGTCAGGCTTCGGGGAAGGGTTAGGGTTAGCGTTCGGGCTAGGGTTAGGATTAGGGGACGGGGACGGTTTAGGGTCCAGGTGAGGGTCCGACAACGCTTTAGGGGGAGCGTGCGTGTGAGGGCGCGGGTTAGTGTTAGCGTACGACTTAGGATTAGGGGACGGGTGAGGGTCATGCTTCGGGGAAGGGTTAGGGTTAGGGTTCGGGCTAGGGTTAGGGTTAGGGGACGGGGAGGGTTTAGGGTCCTCGGGAGGGTCCGACAACGCTTTAGGGGGATCGTGCGTGTGAGGGCGCGGGTTAGTGTGAGCCTACGGGTTAGGATTAGGTGACGGGTGATGGTCAGGCTTCGGGGAAGGGTTAGATTAGGGTTCGGGCTATGGTTAGGGTTAGGGGTCGGGGACGGTTTAGGGTCCAGGTGAGGGTCCGACAACGCTTTAGGGGGAGCGTGCGTGTGAGGGCGCGGGTTAGTGTTTCCGTACGGGTTAGGATTAGGGGACGGGTGAGCGTCAGGCTTCGGGGAAGGGTTAGGGTTAGGGTTCGGGCTAGGGTTAGGGTTAGGGGACGGGGACGGTTTAGGGTCCAGGTGAGGGTCCGACAACGCTTTAGGGGGAGCGTGCGTGTGAGGGCGCGGATTAGTGTGAGCCTACGGATTAGGATTAGGGAACGGGTGAGGATCAGGCTTCGGGGAAGGGTTAGGGTTAGGGTTCGGGCTAGGGTTAGGGTTAGGGGACGGGGCCGGTTTAGGGTCCAGGTGAGGGTCCGACAACGCTTTAGGGGGAGCATGCGTGTGAGGGTCCGGGTTAGTGTTAGCGTGCGGGTTAGGATTAGGGGACGGGTGAGGGTCAGGCTTCGGGGAAGGGTTAGGGTTAGGGTTCGGGCTAGGGTTAGGGTTAGGGGACGGGGACGGCTTAGGGTCCAATTGAGGGTCCGAAAAGGCTTTAGGGGGAGCGTGCGTGTGAGGGCGCGGGTTAGTGTTAGCGTACGGGTTAGGATTAGGGGACGGGTGAGGGTCAGGCTTCGGGGAAGGGTTAGGGTTAGGGTTCGGCCTAGGGTTAGGGTTAGGGGACGGGGACGGTTTAGGGTCGAGGTGAGGGTCCGACAACGCTTTAGGGGGAGCGTGCGTGTGAGGGCGCGGGTTAGTGTGAAGCTACGGGTTAGGATTAGGGGACGGGTGAGGGTCAGGCTTCGGGGAAGGGTTAGGGTTAGGGTTAGGGGACGGGGACGGTTTAGGGTACAGGTGAGGGTCCGACAACGCTTTAGGGGGAGCGTGCGTGTGAGGGCGCGGGTTAGTGTGAGCCTACGGGTTAGGATTAGGGGACGGGTGAGGGTCAGGCTTCGTTGAAGGGTTAGGGTTAGGGTTCGGGCTAGGGTTAGGGTTAGGGTACGGGGACGGTTTAGGGTCCAGGTGAGGTTCCGACAATGCTTTAGGGGGAGCGTGCGTGTGAGGGCGCGGGTTAGTGTGAGCCTACGGGTTATGATTAGGGGACCTGTGAGGGTCAGGCTTCGGGGAAGGGTTAGGGTTAGGGTTCGGGCTAGGGTTAGGGTTAGGGGACGGGGACGGTTTAGGGTCCAGGTGACGGTCCGACAACGCTTTAGGGGGAGCGTGCGTGTGAGGGCGCGGGTTAGTGTGAGCCTACGTGTTAGGATTAGGGGACGGGTGAGGGTCAGGCTTCGGGGAAGTGTTAGGGTTAGGGTTCGGGCTAGGGTTTGGGTTAGGGGACGGGGACGGTTTAGGGTCCAGGTGAGGGTCCGACAACGCTTTAGGGGGAGCGTGCGTGTGAGGGCGCGGGTTAGTGTTAGCGTACGGCTTAGGATTAGGGGACGGGTGAGGGTCATGCTTAGGGGAAGGGTTAGGGTTAGGGTTCGGGCTAGGGTTAGGGTTAGGGGACGGGGACGGTTTAGGGTCCAGGTGAGGGTCCGACAACGCTTTAGGGGGATCGTGCGTGTGAGGGCACGGGTTAGTGTGAGCCTACGGGTTAGGATTAGGTGACGGGTGAGGGTCAGGCTTCGGGGAAGGGTTAGGGTTAGGGTTCGGGCTAGGGTTAGGGTTAGGGGACGGGGACCGTTTAGGGTCCAGGTGAGGGTCCGACAACGCTTTAGGGGGAGCGTGCGTGTGAGGGCGTGGGTTAGTGTTAGCGTACGGGTTAGGATTAGGGGACGGGTGAGGGTCAGGCTTCGGGGAAGGGTTAGGGTTAGGGTTCGGGCTAGGGTTAGGGTTAGGGGACGGGGACGGTTTAGGGTCCAGGTGAGGGTCCGACAACGCTTTAGGGGGAGCGTGCGTGTGAGGGCGCGGGTTAGTGTGAGCCTACGGGTTAGGATTAGGGGACGGGTGAGGGTGAGGCTTCGTTGAAGTGTTAGGGTTAGGGTTCGGGCTAGGGTTAGGGTTAGGGGACGGGGACCGTTTAGGGTCCAGATGAGGGTCTGACAACGCTTTAGCGGGAGCGTGCGTGTGAGGGCGCGAGTTAGTGTGAGCGTACGGGTTAGGATTAGGGGACGGGTGAGGGTCAGGCTTCGGGGAAGTGTTATGGTTAGGGTTCGGGCTAGGGTTAGGGTTAGGGGACGGGGACGGTTTAGGGTCCTGGTGAGGGTCCGACAACGCTTTAGGGGGAGCATGCGTGTAAGGGCGCGGGTTAGTGTGAGCCTACGAGTTAGGATTAGGGGACGGGTGAGGGTCAGGCTTCGGGGAAGGGTTAGGGTTAGGGTTCGGGCTAGGGTTAGGGTTAGGGGACGGGGACCGTTTAGGATCCAGCTGAGGGTCCGACAACGCTTTAGGGGGAGCGTGCATGTGAGGGCGCTGGTTAGTGTTAGCGTACGGGTTAGGATTAGGGGACGGGTGAGGGTCAGGCTTCGGGGAAGGGTTAGGGTTAGCGTTCGGGCTAGGGTTAGGGTTAGGGGACGGGGACGGTTTAGGGACCAGGTGAGGGTCCGACAACGCTTTAGGGGGAGCGTGCGTGTGAGGGCGCGGGTTAGTGTTAGCGTACGACTTAGGATTAGGGGACGGGTGAGGGTCATGCTTTGGGGAAGGGTTAGGGTTAGGGTTCGGGCTAGGGTTAGGGTTAGGGGACGGGGAGGGTTTAGGGTCCTCGGGAGGGACCGACAACGCTTTAGGGGGATCGTGCGTGTGAGGGCGCGGGTTAGTGTGAGCCTACGGGTTAGGATTAGGTGACGGTTGATGGTCAGGCTTCGGGGAAGGGTTAGATTAGGGTTCGGGCTATGGTTAGGGTTAGGGGTCGGGGACGGTTTAGGGTCCAGGTGAGGGTCCGACAACGCTTTAGGGGGAGCGTGCGTGTGAGGGCGCGGGTTAGTGTGAGCCTACGGGTTAGGATTAGGGGACGGGTGAGGGTGAGGCTTCGTTGAAGTGTTAGGGTTAGGGTTCGGGCTAGGGTTAGGGTTAGGGGACGGGGACGGTTTAGGGTCCAGATGAGGGTCTGACAACGCTTTAGCGGGAGCGTGCGTGTGAGGGCGCGAGTTAGTGTGAGCGTACGGGTTAGGATTAGGGGACGGGTGAGGGTCAGGCTTCGGGGAAGTGTTATGGTTAGGGTTCGGGCTAGGGTTAGGGTTAGGGGACGGGGACGGTTTAGGGTCCTGGTGAGGGTCCGACAACGCTTTAGGGGGAGCATGCGTGTAAGGGCGCGGGTTAGTGTGAGCCTACGGGTTAGGATTAGGGGACGGGTGAGGGTCAGGCTTCGGGGAAGGGTTAGGGTTAGGGTTCGGGCTAGGGTTAGGGTTAGGGGACGGGGACCGTTTAGGATCCAGCTGAGGGTCCGACAACGCTTTAGGGGGAGCGTGCATGTGAGGGCGCTGGTTAGTGTTAGCGTACGGGTTAGGATTAGGGGACGGGTGAGGGTCAGGCTTCGGGGAAGGGTTAGGGTTAGCGTTCGGGCTAGGGTTAGGGTTAGGGGACGGGGACGGTTTAGGGTCCAGGTGAGGGTCCGACAACGCTTTAGGGGGAGCGTGCGTGTGAGGGCGCGGGTTAGTGTTAGCGTACGACTTAGGATTAGGGGACGGGTGAGGGTCATGCTTCGGGGAAGGGTTAGGGTTAGGGTTCGGGCTAGGGTTAGGGTTAGGGGACGGGGAGGGTTTAGGGTCCTCGGGAGGGTCCGACAACGCTTTAGGGGGATCGTGCGTGTGAGGGCGTGGGTTAGTGTGAGCCTACGGGTTAGGATTAGGTGACGGGTGATGGTCAGGCTTCGGGGAAGGGTTAGATTAGGGTTCGGGCTATGGTTAGGGTTAGGGGTCGGGGACGGTTTAGGGTCCAGGTGAGGGTCCGACAACGCTTTAGGGGGAGCGTGCGTGTGAGGGCGCGGGTTAGTGTTTCCATACGGGTTAGGATTAGGGGACGGGTGAGCGTCAGGCTTCGGGGAAGGGTTAGGGTTAGGGTTCGGGCTAGGGTTAGGGTTAGGGGACGGGGACGGTTTAGGGTCCAGGTGAGGGTCCGACAACGCTTTAGGGGGAGCGTGCGTGTGAGGGCGCGGATTAGTGTGAGCCTACGGATTAGGATTAGGGAACGGGTGAGGATCAGGCTTCGGGGAAGGGTTAGGGTTAGGGTTCGGGCTAGGGTTAGGGTTAGGGGACGGGGCCGGTTTAGGGTCCAGGTGAGGGTCCGACAACGCTTTAGGGGGAGCATGCGTGTGAGGGTCCGGGTTAGTGTTAGCGTGCGGGTTAGGATTAGGGGACGGGTGAGGGTCAGGCTTCGGGGAAGGGTTAGGGTTAGGGTTCGGGCTAGGGTTAGGGTTAGGGGACGGGGACGGCTTAGGGTCCAATTGAGGGTCCGAAAAGGCTTTAGGGGGAGCGTGCGTGTGAGGGCGCGGGTTAGTGTTAGCGTACGGGTTAGGATTAGGGGACGGGTGAGGGTCAGGCTTCGGGGAAGGGTTAGGGTTAGGGTTCGGCCTAGGGTTAGGGTTAGGGGACGGGGACGGTTTAGGGTCGAGGTGAGGGTCCGACAACGCTTTAGGGGGAGCGTGCGTGTGAGGGCGTGGGTTAGTGTTAGCGTACGGTTTAGGATTAGGGGACGGGTGAGGGTCAGGCTTCGGGGAAGGGTTAGGGTTAGGGTTAGGGTTAGGGGACGGGGACGGTTTAGGGTCCAGGTGAGGGTCCGACAACGCTTTAGGGGGAGCGTGCGTGTGAGGGCTCGGGTTAGTGTGAGCCTACGGGTTAGGATTAGGGGACGGGTGAGGGTCAGGCTTCATTGAAGGGTTAGGGTTAGGGTTCGGGCTAGGGTTAGGGTTAGGGTACGGGGACGGTTTAGGGTCCAGGTGAGGGATCGACAACGCTTTAGGGGAGCGTGCGTGTGAGGGCGCGGGTTAGTGTGAGCCTACGGGTTAGGATTAGGGGACGGGTGAGGGTCAGGCTTCGGGGAAGTGTTAGGGTTAGGGTTCGGGCTAGGGTTAGGGTTAGGGGACGGGGAAGGTTTAGGGTCCAGGTGAGGGCCGACAACGCTTTAGGGGGAGCATGCGTGTGAGGGCCCGGGTTAGTGTTAGCGTGCGGGTTAGGATTAGGGGACAGGTGAGGGTCAGGCTTCGGGGAAGGGTTAGGGTTAGGGTTCGGGCTAGGGTTAGGGTTAGGGGACGGGGACCGTTTAGGGTCCAGGTGAGGGTCCGACAACGCTTTAGGGGGAGCGTGCTTGTGAGGGCGCGGGTTAGTGTTACCGTACGGGTTAGGATTAGGGGACGGGTGAGCGTCAGGCTTCGGGGAAGTGTTAGGGTTAGGGTTCGGGCTAGGGTTAGGGTTAGGGGACGGGGACGGTTTAGGGTCCAGGTGAGGGTCCGACAACGCTTTAGGGGGAGCGTGCGTGTGAGGGCGTGGGTTAGTGTTAGCGTACGGGTTAGGATTAGGGGACGGGTGAGGGTCAGGCTTCGGGGAAGGGTTAGGGTTAGGGTTCGGGCTAGGGTTAGGGTTAGGGGACGGGGACGGTTTAGGGTCCAGGTGAGGGTCCGACAACGCTTTAGGGGGAGCGTGCGTGTGAGGGCGCGGGTTAGTGTGAGCCTACGGGTTAGGATTAGGGGACGGGTGAGGGTCAGGCTTCGTTGAAGGGTTAGGGTTAGGGTTCGGGCTAGGGTTAGGGTTAGGGGACGGGGACGGTTTAGGGTCCAGATGAGGGTCTGACAATGCTTTAGCGGGAGCGTGCGTGTGAGGGCGCGAGTTAGTGTGAGCGTACGGGTTAGGATTAGGGGACGGGTGAGGGTCAGGCTTCGGGGAAGTGTTAGGGTTAGGGTTCGGGCTAGGGTTAGGTTTAGGGGACGGGGATGGTTTAGGGTCGAGGTTAGGGTCCGACAACGCTTTAGGGGGAGCGTGCGTGTGAGGGCGCGGGTTAGTGTTAGCCTACGGGTTAGGATTAGGGGACGGGTGAGGGTCAGGCTTCGGGGAAGGGTTAGGGTTAGCGTTCGGGCTAGGGTTAGGGTTAAGGGACGGGGACGGTTTAGGGTCCAGGTGAGGGTCCGACAACGCTTTAGGGGGAGCGTGCGTGTGAGGGCGCGGGTTAGTGTTAGCGTACGACTTAGGATTAGGGGACGGGTGAGGGTCATGCTTCGGGGAAGGGTTAGGGTTAGGGTTCGGGCTAGGGTTAGGGTTAGGGGACGGGGCCGGTTTAGGGTCCAGGTGAGGGTCCGACAACGCTTTAGGGGGAGCATGCGTGTGAGGGTCCGGGTTAGTGTTAGCGTGCGGGTTAGGATTAGGGGACGGGTGAGGGTCAGGCTTCGGGGAAGGGTTAGGGTTAGGGTTCGGGCTAGGGTTAGGGTTAGGGGACGGGGACGGCTTAGGGTCCAATTGAGGGTCCGAAAAGGCTTTAGGGGGAGCGTGCGTGTGAGGGCGCGGGTTAGTGTTAGCGTACGGGTTAGGATTAGGGGACGGGTGAGGGTCAGGCTTCGGGGAAGGGTTAGGGTTAGGGTTCGGGCTAGGGTTAGGGTTAGGGGACGGGGACGGTTTAGGGTCGAGGTGAGGGTCCGACAACGCTTTAGGGGGAGCGTGCGTGTGAGGGCACGGGTTAGTGTGAAGCTACGGGTTAGGATTAGGGGACGGGTGAGGGTCAGGCTTCGGGGAAGGGTTAGGGTTAGGGTTAGGGTTAGGGGACGGGGACGGTTTAGGGTACAGGTGAGGGTCCGACAACGCTTTAGGGGGAGCGTGCGTGTGAGGGCGCGGGTTAGTGTGAGCCTACGGGTTAGGATTAGGGGACGGGTGAGGGTCAGGCTTCGTTGAAGGGTTAGGGTTAGGGTTCGGGCTAGGGTTAGGGTTAGGGTACGGGGACGGTTTAGGGTCCAGGTGAGGTTCCGACAATGCTTTAGGGGGAGCGTGCGTGTGAGGGCGCGGGTTAGTGTGAGCCTACGGGTTATGATTAGGGGACCTGTGAGGGTCAGGCTTCGGGGAAGGGTTAGGGTTAGGGTTCGGGCTAGGGTTAGGGTTAGGGGACGGGGACGGTTTAGGGTCCAGGTGACGGTCCGACAACGCTTTAGGGGGAGCGTGCGTGTGAGGGCGCGGGTTAGTGTGAGCCTACGTGTTAGGATTAGGGGACGGGTGAGGGTCAGGCTTCGGGGAAGTGTTAGGGTTAGGGTTCGGGCTAGGGTTTGGGTTAGGGGACGGGGACGGTTTAGGGTCCAGGTGAGGGTCCGACAACGCTTTAGGGGGAGCGTGCGTGTGAGGGCGCGGGTTAGTGTTAGCGTACGGCTTAGGATTAGGGGACGGGTGAGGGTCATGCTTAGGGGAAGGGTTAGGGTTAGGGTTCGGGCTAGGGTTAGGGTTAGGGGACGGGGACGGTTTAGGGTCCAGGTGAGGGTCCGACAACGCTTTAGGGGGATCGTGCGTGTGAGGGCACGGGTTAGTGTGAGCCTACGGGTTAGGATTAGGTGACGGGTGAGGGTCAGGCTTCGGGGAAGGGTTAGGGTTAGGGTTCGGGCTAGGGTTAGGGTTAGGGGACGGGGACCGTTTAGGGTCCAGGTGAGGGTCCGACAACGCTTTAGGGGGAGCGTGCGTGTGAGGGCGTGGGTTAGTGTTAGCGTACGGGTTAGGATTAGGGGACGGGTGAGGGTCAGGCTTCGGGGAAGGGTTAGGGTTAGGGTTCGGGCTAGGGTTAGGGTTAGGGGACGGGGACGGTTTAGGGTCCAGGTGAGGGTCCGACAACGCTTTAGGGGGAGCGTGCGTGTGAGGGCGCGGGTTAGTGTGAGCCTACGGGTTAGGATTAGGGGACGGGTGAGGGTGAGGCTTCGTTGAAGTGTTAGGGTTAGGGTTCGGGCTAGGGTTAGGGTTAGGGGACGGGGACCGTTTAGGGTCCAGATGAGGGTCTGACAACGCTTTAGCGGGAGCGTGCGTGTGAGGGCGCGAGTTAGTGTGAGCGTACGGGTTAGGATTAGGGGACGGGTGAGGGTCAGGCTTCGGGGAAGTGTTATGGTTAGGGTTCGGGCTAGGGTTAGGGTTAGGGGACGGGGACGGTTTAGGGTCCTGGTGAGGGTCCGACAACGCTTTAGGGGGAGCATGCGTGTAAGGGCGCGGGTTAGTGTGAGCCTACGAGTTAGGATTAGGGGACGGGTGAGGGTCAGGCTTCGGGGAAGGGTTAGGGTTAGGGTTCGGGCTAGGGTTAGGGTTAGGGGACGGGGACCGTTTAGGATCCAGCTGAGGGTCCGACAACGCTTTAGGGGGAGCGTGCATGTGAGGGCGCTGGTTAGTGTTAGCGTACGGGTTAGGATTAGGGGACGGGTGAGGGTCAGGCTTCGGGGAAGGGTTAGGGTTAGCGTTCGGGCTAGGGTTAGGGTTAGGGGACGGGGACGGTTTAGGGACCAGGTGAGGGTCCGACAACGCTTTAGGGGGAGCGTGCGTGTGAGGGCGCGGGTTAGTGTTAGCGTACGACTTAGGATTAGGGGACGGGTGAGGGTCATGCTTTGGGGAAGGGTTAGGGTTAGGGTTCGGGCTAGGGTTAGGGTTAGGGGAGGGGGAGGGTTTAGGGTCCTCGGGAGGGACCGACAACGCTTTAGGGGGATCGTGCGTGTGAGGGCGCGGGTTAGTGTGAGCCTACGGGTTAGGATTAGGTGACGGGTGATGGTCAGGCTTCGGGGAAGGGTTAGATTAGGGTTCGGGCTATGGTTAGGGTTAGGGGTCGGGGACGGTTTAGGGTCCAGGTGAGGGTCCGACAACGCTTTAGGGGGAGCGTGCGTGTGAGGGCGCGGGTTAGTGTGAGCCTACGGGTTAGGATTAGGGGACGGGTGAGGGTGAGGCTTCGTTGAAGTGTTAGGGTTAGGGTTCGGGCTAGGGTTAGGGTTAGGGGACGGGGACGGTTTAGGGTCCAGATGAGGGTCTGACAACGCTTTAGCGGGAGCGTGCGTGTGAGGGCGCGAGTTAGTGTGAGCGTACGGGTTAGGATTAGGGGACGGGTGAGGGTCAGGCTTCGGGGAAGTGTTATGGTTAGGGTTCGGGCTAGGGTTAGGGTTAGGGGACGGGGACGGTTTAGGGTCCTGGTGAGGGTCCGACAACGCTTTAGGGGGAGCATGCGTGTAAGGGCGCGGGTTAGTGTGAGCCTACGGGTTAGGATTAGGGGACGGGTGAGGGTCAGGCTTCGGGGAAGGGTTAGGGTTAGGGTTCGGGCTAGGGTTAGGGTTAGGGGACGGGGACCGTTTAGGATCCAGCTGAGGGTCCGACAACGCTTTAGGGGGAGCGTGCATGTGAGGGCGCTGGTTAGTGTTAGCGTACGGGTTAGGATTAGGGGACGGGTGAGGGTCAGGCTTCGGGGAAGGGTTAGGGTTAGCGTTCGGGCTAGGGTTAGGGTTAGGGGACGGGGACGGTTTAGGGTCCAGGTGAGGGTCCGACAACGCTTTAGGGGGAGCGTGCGTGTGAGGGCGCGGGTTAGTGTTAGCGTACGACTTAGGATTAGGGGACGGGTGAGGGTCATGCTTCGGGGAAGGGTTAGGGTTAGGGTTCGGGCTAGGGTTAGGGTTAGGGGACGGGGAGGGTTTAGGGTCCTCGGGAGGGTCCGACAACGCTTTAGGGGGATCGTGCGTGTGAGGGCGCGGGTTAGTGTGAGCCTACGGGTTAGGATTAGGTGACGGGTGATGGTCAGGCTTCGGGGAAGGGTTAGATTAGGGTTCGGGCTATGGTTAGGGTTAGGGGTCGGGGACGGTTTAGGGTCCAGGTGAGGGTCCGACAACGCTTTAGGGGGAGCGTGCGTGTGAGGGCGCGGGTTAGTGTTTCCATACGGGTTAGGATTAGGGGACGGGTGAGCGTCAGGCTTCGGGGAAGGGTTAGGGTTAGGGTTCGGGCTAGGGTTAGGGTTAGGGGACGGGGACGGTTTAGGGTCCAGGTGAGGGTCCGACAACGCTTTAGGGGGAGCGTGCGTGTGAGGGCGCGGATTAGTGTGAGCCTACGGATTAGGATTAGGGAACGGGTGAGGATCAGGCTTCGGGGAAGGGTTAGGGTTAGGGTTCGGGCTAGGGTTAGGGTTAGGGGACGGGGCCGGTTTAGGGTCCAGGTGAGGGTCCGACAACGCTTTAGGGGGAGCATGCGTGTGAGGGTCCGGGTTAGTGTTAGCGTGCGGGTTAGGATTAGGGGACGGGTGAGGGTCAGGCTTCGGGGAAGGGTTAGGGTTAGGGTTCGGGCTAGGGTTAGGTTTAGGGGACGGGGACGGCTTAGGGTCCAATTGAGGGTCCGAAAAGGCTTTAGGGGGAGCGTGCGTGTGAGGGCGCGGGTTAGTGTTAGCGTACGGGTTAGGATTAGGGGACGGGTGAGGGTCAGGCTTCGGGGAAGGGTTAGGGTTAGGGTTCGGCCTAGGGTTAGGGTTAGGGGACGGGGACGGTTTAGGGTCGAGGTGAGGGTCCGACAACGCTTTAGGGGGAGCGTGCGTGTGAGGGCGTGGGTTAGTGTTAGCGTACGGTTTAGGATTAGGGGACGGGTGAGGGTCAGGCTTCGGGGAAGGGTTAGGGTTAGGGTTAGGGTTAGGGGACGGGGACGGTTTAGGGTCCAGGTGAGGGTCCGACAACGCTTTAGGGGGAGCGTGCGTGTGAGGGCTCGGGTTAGTGTGAGCCTACGGGTTAGGATTAGGGGACGGGTGAGGGTCAGGCTTCATTGAAGGGTTAGGGTTAGGGTTCGGGCTAGGGTTAGGGTTAGGGTACGGGGACGGTTTAGGGTCCAGGTGAGGGATCGACAACGCTTTAGGGGAGCGTGCGTGTGAGGGCGCGGGTTAGTGTGAGCCTACGGGTTAGGATTAGGGGACGGGTGAGGGTCAGGCTTCGGGGAAGTGTTAGGGTTAGGGTTCGGGCTAGGGTTAGGGTTAGGGGACGGGGAAGGTTTAGGGTCCAGGTGAGGGCCGACAACGCTTTAGGGGGAGCATGCGTGTGAGGGCCCGGGTTAGTGTTAGCGTGCGGGTTAGGATTAGGGGACAGGTGAGGGTCAGGCTTCGGGGAAGGGTTAGGGTTAGGGTTCGGGCTAGGGTTAGGGTTAGGGGACGGGGACCGTTTAGGGTCCAGGTGAGGGTCCGACAACGCTTTAGGGGGAGCGTGCTTGTGAGGGCGCGGGTTAGTGTTACCGTACGGGTTAGGATTAGGGGACGGGTGAGCGTCAGGCTTCGGGGAAGTGTTAGGGTTAGGGTTCGGGCTAGGGTTAGGGTTAGGGGACGGGGACGGTTTAGGGTCCAGGTGAGGGTCCGACAACGCTTTAGGGGGAGCGTGCGTGTGAGGGCGTGGGTTAGTGTTAGCGTACGGGTTAGGATTAGGGGACGGGTGAGGGTCAGGCTTCCGGGAAGGGTTAGGGTTAGGGTTCGGGCTAGGGTTAGGGTTAGGGGACGGGGACGGTTTAGGGTCCAGGTGAGGGTCCGACAACGCTTTAGGGGGAGCGTGCGTGTGAGGGCGCGGGTTAGTGTGAGCCTACGGGTTAGGATTAGGTGACGGGTGAGGGTCAGGCTTCGTTGAAGGGTTAGGGTTAGGGTTCGGGCTAGGGTTAGGGTTAGGGGACGGGGACGGTTTAGGGTCCAGATGAGGGTCTGACAATGCTTTAGCGGGAGCGTGCGTGTGAGGGCGCGAGTTAGTGTGAGCGTACGGGTTAGGATTAGGGGACGGGTGAGGGTCAGGCTTCGGGGAAGTGTTAGGGTTAGGGTTCGGGCTAGGGTTAGGGTTAGGGGACGGGGATGGTTTAGGGTCGAGGTTAGGGTCCGACAACGCTTTAGGGGGAGCGTGCGTGTGAGGGCGCGGGTTAGTGTTAGCCTACGGGTTAGGATTAGGGGACGGGTGAGGGTCAGGCTTCGGGGAAGGGTTAGGGTTAGCGTTCGGGCTAGGGTTAGGGTTAGGGGACGGGGACGGTTTAGGGTCCAGGTGAGGGTCCGACAACGCTTTAGGGGGAGCGTGCGTGTGAGGGCGCGGGTTAGTGTTAGCGTACGACTTAGGATTAGGGGACGGGTGAGGGTCATGCTTCGGGGAAGGGTTAGGGTTAGGGTTCGGGCTAGGGTTAGGGTTAGGGGACGGGGAGGGTTTAGGGTCCTCGGGAGGGTCCGACAACGCTTTAGGGGGATCGTGCGTGTGAGGGCGCGGGTTAGTGTGAGCCTACGGGTTAGGATTAGGTGACGGGTGATGGTCAGGCTTCGGGGAAGGGTTAGATTAGGGTTCGGGGTATGGTTAGGGTTAGGGGTCGGGGACGGTTTAGGGTCCAGGTGAGGGTCCGACAACGCTTTAGGGGGAGCGTGCGTGTGAGGGCGCGGGTTAGTGTTTCCGTACGGGTTAGGATTAGGGGACGGGTGAGCGTCAGGCTTCGGGGAAGGGTTAGGGTTAGGGTTCGGGCTAGGGTTAGGGTTAGGGGACGGGGACGGTTTAGGGTCCAGGTGAGGGTCCGACAACGCTTTAGGGGGAGCGTGCGTGTGAGGGCGCGGATTAGTGTGAGCCTACAGATTAGGATTAGGGAACGGGTGAGGATCAGGCTTCGGGGAAGGGTTAGGGTTAGGGTTCGGGCTAGGGTTAGGGTTAGGGGACGGGGCCGGTTTAGGGTCCAGGTGAGGGTCCGACAACGCTTAAGGGGGAGCATGCGTGTGAGGGTCCGGGTTAGTGTTAGCGTGCGGGTTAGGATTAGGGGACGGGTGAGGGTCAGGCTTCGGGGAAGGGTTAGGGTTAGGGTTCGGGCTAGGGTTAGGGTTAGGGGACGGGGACGGCTTAGGGTCCAATTGAGGGTCCGAAAAGGCTTTAGGGGGAGCGTGCGTGTGAGGGCGCGGGTTAGTGTTAGCGTACGGGTTAGGATTAGGGGACGGGTGAGGGTCAGGCTTCGGGGAAGGGTTAGGGTTAGGGTTCGGCCTAGGGTTAGGGTTAGGGGACGGGGACGGTTTAGGGTCGAGGTGAGGGTCCGACAACGCTTTAGGGGGAGCGTGCGTGTGAGGGCGCGGGTTAGTGTGAAGCTACGGGTTAGGATTAGGGGACGGGTGAGGGTCAGGCTTCGGGGAAGGGTTAGGGTTAGGGTTAGGGTTAGGGGACGGGGACGGTTTAGGGTCCTGGTGAGGGTCCGACAACGCTTTAGGGGGAGCATGCGTGTAAGGGCGCGGGTTAGTGTGAGCCTACGAGTTAGGATTAGGGGACGGGTGAGGGTCAGGCTTCGGGGAAGGGTTAGGGTTGGGTTAGGGTTCGGGCTAGGGTTAGGGTTAGGGGACGGGGACCGTTTAGGATCCAGCTGAGGGTCCGACAACGCTTTAGGGGGAGCGTGCATGTGAGGGCGCTGGTTAGTGTTAGCGTACGGGTTAGGATTAGGGGACGGGTGAGGGTCAGGCTTCGGGGAAGGGTTAGGGTTAGCGTTCGGGCTAGGGTTAGGGTTAGGGGACGGGGACGGTTTAGGGTCCAGGTGAGGGTCCGACAACGCTTTAGGGGGAGCGTGCGTGTGAGGGCGCGGGTTAGTGTTAGCGTACGACTTAGGATTAGGGGACGGGTGAGGGTCATGCTTTGGGGAAGGGTTAGGGTTAGGGTTCGGGCTAGGGTTAGGGTTAGGGGACGGGGAGGGTTTAGGGTCCTCGGGAGGGACCGACAACGCTTTAGGGGGATCGTGCGTGTGAGGGCGCGGGTTAGTGTGAGCCTACGGGTTAGGATTAGGTGACGGGTGATGGTCAGGCTTCGGGGAAGGGTTAGATTAGGGTTCGGGCTATGGTTAGGGTTAGGGGTCGGGGACGGTTTAGGGTCCAGGTGAGGGTCCGACAACGCTTTAGGGGGAGCGTGCGTGTGAGGGCGCGGGTTAGTGTTTCCATACGGGTTAGGATTAGGGGACGGGTGAGCGTCAGGCTTCGGGGAAGGGTTAGGGTTAGGGTTCGGGCTAGGGTTAGGGTTAGGGGACGGGGACGGTTTAGGGTCCAGGTGAGGGTCCGACAACGCTTTAGGGGGAGCGTGCGTGTGAGGGCGCGGATTAGTGTGAGCCTACGGATTAGGATTAGGGAACGGGTGAGGATCAGGCTTCGGGGAAGGGTTAGGGTTAGGGTTCGGGCTAGGGTTAGGGTTAGGGGACGGGGCCGGTTTAGGGTCCAGGTGAGGGTCCGACAACGCTTTAGGGGGAGCATGCGTGTGAGGGTCCGGGTTAGTGTTAGCGTGCGGGTTAGGATTAGGGGACGGGTGAGGGTCAGGCTTCGGGGAAGGGTTAGGTTTAGGGTTCGGGCTAGGGTTAGGGTTAGGGGACGGGGACGGCTTAGGGTCCAATTGAGGGTCCGAAAAGGCTTTAGGGGGAGCGTGCGTGTGAGGGCGCGGGTTAGTGTTAGCGTACGGGTTAGGATTAGGGGACGGGTGAGGGTCAGGCTTCGGGGAAGGGTTACTGTTAGGGTTCGGGCTAGGGTTAGGGTTAGGGGACGGGGACGGTTTAGGGTCGAGGTGAGGGTCCGACAACGCTTTAGGGGGAGCGTGCGTGTGAGGGCGCGGGTTAGTGTGAGCCTACGGGTTAGGATTAGGGGACGGGTGAGGGTGAGGCTTCGGGGAAGGGTTAGGGTTAGGGTTCGGGCTAGGGTTAGGGTTAGGGGACGGGGACGGTTTAGGGTCCAGGTGAGGGTCCGACAACGCTTTAGGGGGAGCGTGCGTGTGAGGGCGCGGGTTAGTGTTAGCGTAAGGCTTAGGATTAGGGGACGGGTGAGGGTCATGCTTAGGGGAAGGGTTAGGGTTAGGGTTCTGGCTAGGGTTAGGGTTAGGGGACGGGGATGGTTTAGGGTCCAGGTGAGGGTCCGACAACGCTTTAGGGGGATCGTGCGTGTGAGGGCACGGGTTAGTGTGAGCCTACGGGTTAGGATTAGGTGACGGGTGAGGGTCAGGCTTCGGGGAAGGGTTAGGGTTAGGGTTCGGGCTAGGGTTAGGGTTAGGGGACGGGGACCGTTTAGGGTCCAGGTGAGGGTCCGACAACGCTTTAGGGGGAGCGTGCTTGTGAGGGCGCGGGTTAGTGTTACCGTACGGGTTAGGATTAGGGGACGGGTGAGCGTCAGGCTTCGTGGAAGTGTTAGGGTTAGGGTTCGGGCTAGGGTTAGGGTTAGGGGACGGGGACCGTTTAGGGTCCAATTGAGGGTCCGAAAAGGCTTTAGGGGGAGCGTGCGTGTGAGGGCGCGGGTTAGTGTTAGCGTACGGGTTAGGATTAGGGGACGGGTGAGGGTCAGGCTTCGGGGAAGGGTTAGGGTTAGGGTTCGGCCTAGGGTTAGGGTTAGGGGACGGGGACGGTTTAGGGTCGAGGTGAGGGTCCGACAACGCTTTAGGGGGAGCGTGCGTGTGAGGGCGCGGGTTAGTGTGAGCCTACGGGTTAGGATTAGGGGACGGGTGAGGGTCAGGCTTCGGGGAAGGGTTAGGGTTAGGGTTCGGGCTAGGGTTAGGGTTAGGGGACGGGGACGGTTTAGGGTCCAGGTGAGGGTCCGACAACGCTTTAGGGGGAGCGTGCGTGTGAGGGCGCGGGTTAGTGTGAGCCTACGGGTTAGGATTAGGGAACGGGTGAGGGTGAGGCTTCGTTGAAGGGTTAGGGTTAGGGTTCGGGCTAGGGTTAGGGTTAGGGGACGGGGACGGTTTAGGGTCCAGATGAGGGTCTGACAATGCTTTAGCGGGAGCGTGCGTGTGAGGGCGTGAGTTAGTGTGAGCGTACGGGTTAGGATTAGGGGACGGGTGAGGGTCAGGCTTCGGGGAAGTGTTATGGTTAGGGTTCGGGCTAGGGTTAGGGTTAGGGGACGGGGACGGTTTAGGGTCCTGGTGAGGGTCCGACAACGCTTTAGGGGGAGCATGCGTGTAAGGGCGCGGGTTAGTGTGAGCCTACGGGTTAGGATTAGGGGACGGGTGAGGGTCAGGCTTCGGGGAAGGGTTAGGGTTAGGGTTCGGGCTAGGGTTAGGGTTAGGGGACGGGGACCGTTTAGGATCCAGCTGAGGGTCCGACAACGCTTTAGAGGGAGCGTGCATGTGAGGGCGCTGGTTAGTGTTAGCGTACGGGTTAGGATTATGGGACGGGTGAGGGTCAGGCTTCGGGGAAGTGTTAGGGTTAGGGTTCGGGCTAGGGTTAGGTTTAGGGGACGGGGATGGTTTAGGGTCGAGGTTAGGGTCCGACAACGCTTTAGGGGGAGCGTGCGTGTGAGGGCGCGGGTTAGTGTTAGCCTACGGGTTAGGATTAGGGGACGGGTGAGGGTCAGGCTTCGGGGAAGGGTTAGGGTTAGCGTTCGGGCTAGGGTTAGGGTTAGGGGACGGGGACGGTTTAGGGTCCAGGTGAGGGTCCGACAACGCTTTAGGGGGAGCGTGTGTGTGAGGGCGCGGGTTAGTGTTAGCGTACGACTTAGGATTAGGGGACGGGTGAGGGTCATGCTTCGGGGAAGGGTTAGGGTTAGGGTTCGGGCTAGGGTTAGGGTTAGGGGACGGGGAGGGTTTAGGGTCCTCGGGAGGGTCCGACAACGCTTTAGGGGGATCGTGCGTGTGAGGGCGCGGGTTAGTGTGAGCCTACGGGTTAGGATTAGGTGACGGGTGATGGTCAGGCTTCGGGGAAGGGTTAGATTAGGGTTCGGGCTATGGTTAGGGTTAGGGGTCGGGGACGGTTTATGGTCCAGGTGAGGGTCCGACAACGCTTTAGGGGGAGCGTGCGTGTGAGGGCGCGGGTTAGTGTTTCCGTACGGGTTAGGATTAGGGGACGGGTGAGCGTCAGGCTTCGGGGAAGGGTTAGGGTTAGGGTTCGGGCTAGGGTTAGGGTTAGGGGACGGGGACGGTTTAGGGTCCAGGTGAGGGTCCGACAACGCTTTAGGGGGAGCGTGCGTGTGAGGGCGCGGATTAGTGTGAGCCTACGGATTAGGATTAGGGAACGGGTGAGGATCAGGCTTCGGGGAAGGGTTAGGGTTAGGGTTCGGGCTAGGGTTAGGGTTAGGGGACGGGGCCGGTTTAGGGTCCAGGTGAGGGTCCGACAACGCTTTAGGGGGAGCATGCGTGTGAGGGTCCGGGTTAGTGTTAGCGTGCGGGTTAGGATTAGGGGACGGGTGAGGGTCATGCTTCGGGGAAGGGTTAGGGTTAGGGTTCGGGCTAGGGTTAGGGTTAGGGGACGGGGACGGTTTAGGGTCCAGGTGAGGGTCCGACAACGCTTTAGGGGGAGCGTGCGTGTGAGGGCGTGGGTTAGTGTTAGCGTACGGGTTAGGATTAGGGGACGGGTGAGGGTCAGGCTTCCGGGAAGGGTTAGGGTTAGGGTTCGGGCTAGGGTTAGGGTTAGGGGACGGGGACGGTTTAGGGTCCAGGTGAGGGTCCGACAACGCTTTAGGGGGAGCGTGCGTGTGAGGGCGCGGGTTAGTGTGAGCCTACGGGTTAGGATTAGGGGACGGGTGAGGGTCAGGCTTCGTTGAAGGGTTAGGGTTAGGGTTCGGGCTAGGGTTAGGGTTAGGGGACGGGGACGGTTTAGGGTCCAGATGAGGGTCTGACAATGCTTTAGCGGGAGCGTGCGTGTGAGGGCGCGAGTTAGTGTGAGCGTACGGGTTAGGATTAGGGGACGGGTGAGGGTCAGGCTTCGGGGAAGTGTTAGGGTTAGGGTTCGGGCTAGGGTTAGGGTTAGGGGACGGGGATGGTTTAGGGTCGAGGTTAGGGTCCGACAACGCTTTAGGGGGAGCGTGCGTGTGAGGGCGCGGGTTAGTGTTAGCCTACGGGTTAGGATTAGGGGACGGGTGAGGGTCAGGCTTCGGGGAAGGGTTAGGGTTAGCGTTCGGGCTAGGGTTAGGGTTAGGGGACGGGGACGGTTTAGGGTCCAGGTGAGGGTCCGACAACGCTTTAGGGGGAGCGTGCGTGTGAGGGCGCGGGTTAGTGTTAGCGTACGACTTAGGATTAGGGGACGGGTGAGGGTCATGCTTCGGGGAAGGGTTAGGGTTAGGGTTCGGGCTAGGGTTAGGGTTAGGGGACGGGGAGGGTTTAGGGTCCTCGGGAGGGTCCGACAACGCTTTAGGGGGATCGTGCGTGTGAGGGCGCGGGTTAGTGTGAGCCTACGGGTTAGGATTAGGTGACGGGTGATGGTCAGGCTTCGGGGAAGGGTTAGATTAGGGTTCGGGCTATGGTTAGGGTTAGGGGTCGGGGACGGTTTAGGGTCCAGGTGAGGGTCCGACAACGCTTTAGGGGGAGCGTGCGTGTGAGGGCGCGGGTTAGTGTTTCCGTACGGGTTAGGATTAGGGGACGGGTGAGCGTCAGGCTTCGGGGAAGGGTTAGGGTTAGGGTTCGGGCTAGGGTTAGGGTTAGGGGACGGGGACGGTTTAGGGTCCAGGTGAGGGTCCGACAACGCTTTAGGGGGAGCGTGCGTGTGAGGGCGCGGATTAGTGTGAGCCTACAGATTAGGATTAGGGAACGGGTGAGGATCAGGCTTCGGGGAAGGGTTAGGGTTAGGGTTCGGGCTAGGGTTAGGGTTAGGGGACGGGGCCGGTTTAGGGTCCAGGTGAGGGTCCGACAACGCTTAAGGGGGAGCATGCGTGTGAGGGTCCGGGTTAGTGTTAGCGTGCGGGTTAGGATTAGGGGACGGGTGAGGGTCAGGCTTCGGGGAAGGGTTAGGGTTAGGGTTCGGGCTAGGGTTAGGGTTAGGGGACGGGGACGGCTTAGGGTCCAATTGAGGGTCCGAAAAGGCTTTAGGGGGAGCGTGCGTGTGAGGGCGCAGGTTAGTGTTAGCGTACGGGTTAGGATTAGGGGACGGGTGAGGGTCAGGCTTCGGGGAAGGGTTAGGGTTAGGGTTCGGCCTAGGGTTAGGGTTAGGGGACGGGGACGGTTTAGGGTCGAGGTGAGGGTCCGACAACGCTTTAGGGGGAGCGTGCGTGTGAGGGCGCGGGTTAGTGTGAAGCTACGGGTTAGGATTAGGGGACGGGTGAGGGTCAGGCTTCGGGGAAGGGTTAGGGTTAGGGTTAGGGTTAGGGGACGGGGACGGTTTAGGGTACAGGTGAGGGTCCGACAACGCTTTAGGGGGAGCGTGCGTGTGAGGGCGCGGGTTAGTGTGAGCCTACGGGTTAGGATTAGGGGACGGGTGAGGGTCAGGCTTCGTTGAAGGGTTAGGGTTAGGGTTCGGGCTAGGGTTAGGGTTAGGGTACGGGGACGGTTTAGGGTCCAGGTGAGGTTCCGACAATGCTTTAGGGGGAGCGTGCGTGTGAGGGCGCGGGTTAGTGTGAGCCTACGGGTTATGATTAGGGGACCTGTGAGGGTCAGGCTTCGGGGAAGGGTTAGGGTTAGGGTTCGGGCTAGGGTTAGGGTTAGGGGACGGGGACGGTTTAGGGTCCAGGTGACGGTCCGACAACGCTTTAGGGGGAGCGTGCGTGTGAGGGCGCGGGTTAGTGTGAGCCTACGTGTTAGGATTAGGGGACGGGTGAGGGTCAGGCTTCGGGGAAGTGTTAGGGTTAGGGTTCGGGCTAGGGTTTGGGTTAGGGGACGGGGACGGTTTAGGGTCCAGGTGAGGGTCCGACAACGCTTTAGGGGGAGCGTGCGTGTGAGGGCGCGGGTTAGTGTTAGCGTACGGCTTAGGATTAGGGGACGGGTGAGGGTCATGCTTAGGGGAAGGGTTAGGGTTAGGGTTCGGGCTAGGGTTAGGGTTAGGGGACGGGGACGGTTTAGGGTCCAGGTGAGGGTCCGACAACGCTTTAGGGGGATCGTGCGTGTGAGGGCACGGGTTAGTGTGAGCCTACGGGTTAGGATTAGGTGACGAGTGAGGGTCAGGCTTCGGGGAAGGGTTAGGGTTAGGGTTCGGGCTAGGGTTAGGGTTAGGGGACGGGGACCGTTTAGGGTCCAGGTGAGGGTCCGACAACGCTTTAGGGGGAGCGTGCGTGTGAGGGCGTGGGTTAGTGTTAGCGTACGGGTTAGGATTAGGGGACGGGTGAGGGTCAGGCTTCGGGGAAGGGTTAGGGTTAGGGTTCGGGCTAGGGTTAGGGTTAGGGGACGGGGACGGTTTAGGGTCCAGGTGAGGGTCCGACAACGCTTTAGGGGGAGCGTGCGTGTGAGGGCGCGGGTTAGTGTGAGCCTACGGGTTAGGATTAGGGGACGGGTGAGGGTGAGGCTTCGTTGAAGTGTTAGGGTTAGGGTTCGGGCTAGGGTTAGGGTTAGGGGACGGGGACCGTTTAGGGTCCAGATGAGGGTCTGACAACGCTTTAGCGGGAGCGTGCGTGTGAGGGCGCGAGTTAGTGTGAGCGTACGGGTTAGGATTAGGGGACGGGTGAGGGTCAGGCTTCGGGGAAGTGTTATGGTTAGGGTTCGGGCTAGGGTTAGGGTTAGGGGACGGGGACGGTTTAGGGTCCTGGTGAGGGTCCGACAACGCTTTAGGGGGAGCATGCGTGTAAGGGCGCGGGTTAGTGTGAGCCTACGAGTTAGGATTAGGGGACGGGTGAGGGTCAGGCTTCGGGGAAGGGTTAGGGTTAGGGTTCGGGCTAGGGTTAGGGTTAGGGGACGGGGACCGTTTAGGATCCAGCTGAGGGTCCGACAACGCTTTAGGGGGAGCGTGCATGTGAGGGCGTGGGTTAGTGTTAGCGTACGGGTTAGGATTAGGGGACGGGTGAGGGTCAGGCTTCGGGGAAGGGTTAGGGTTAGCGTTCGGGCTAGGGTTAGGGTTAGGGGACGGGGACGGTTTAGGGTCCAGGTGAGGGTCCGACAACGCTTTAGGGGGAGCGTGCGTGTGAGGGCGCGGGTTAGTGTTAGCGTACGACTTAGGATTAGGGGACGGGTGAGGGTCATGCTTTGGGGAAGGGTTAGGGTTAGGGTTCGGGCTAGGGTTAGGGTTAGGGGACGGGGAGGGTTTAGGGTCCTCGGGAGGGACCGACAACGCTTTAGGGGGATCGTGCGTGTGAGGGCGCGGGTTAGTGTGAGCCTACGGGTTAGGATTAGGTGACGGGTGATGGTCAGGCTTCGGGGAAGGGTTAGATTAGGGTTCGGGCTATGGTTAGGGTTAGGGGTCGGGGACGGTTTAGGGTCCAGGTGAGGGTCCGACAACGCTTTAGGGGGAGCGTGCGTGTGAGGGCGCGGGTTAGTGTTTCCATACGGGTTAGGATTAGGGGACGGGTGAGCGTCAGGCTTCGGGGAAGGGTTAGGGTTAGGGTTCGGGCTAGGGTTAGGGTTAGGGGACGGGGACGGTTTAGGGTCCAGGTGAGGGTCCGACAACGCTTTAGGGGGAGCGTGCGTGTGAGGGCGCGGATTAGTGTGAGCCTACGGATTAGGATTAGGGAACGGGTGAGGATCAGGCTTCGGGGAAGGGTTAGGGTTAGGGTTCGGGCTAGGGTTAGGGTTAGGGGACGGGGCCGGTTTAGGGTCCAGGTGAGGGTCCGACAACGCTTTAGGGGGAGCATGCGTGTGAGGGTCCGGGTTAGTGTTAGCGTGCGGGTTAGGATTAGGGGACGGGTGAGGGTCAGGCTTCGGGGAAGGGTTAGGTTTAGGGTTCGGGCTAGGGTTAGGGTTAGGGGACGGGGACGGCTTAGGGTCCAATTGAGGGTCCGAAAAGGCTTTAGGGGGAGCGTGCGTGTGAGGGCGCGGGTTAGTGTTAGCGTACGGGTTAGGATTAGGGGACGGGTGAGGGTCAGGCTTCGGGGAAGGGTTAGGGTTAGGGTTCGGCCTAGGGTTAGGGTTAGGGGACGGGGACGGTTTAGGGTCGAGGTGAGGGTCCGACAACGCTTTAGGGGGAGCGTGCGTGTGAGGGCGCGGGTTAGTGTGAGCCTACGGGTTAGGATTAGGGGACGGGTGAGGGTGAGGCTTCGGGGAAGGGTTAGGGTTAGGGTTCGGGCTAGGGTTAGGGTTAGGGGACGGGGACGGTTTAGGGTCCAGGTGAGGGTCCGACAACGCTTTAGGGGGAGCGTGCGTGTGAGGGCGCGGGTTAGTGTTAGCGTAAGGCTTAGGATTAGGGGACGGGTGAGGGTCATGCTTAGGGGAAGGGTTAGGGTTAGGGTTCTGGCTAGGGTTAGGGTTAGGGGACGGGGATGGTTTAGGGTCCAGGTGAGGGTCCGACAACGCTTTAGGGGGATCGTGCGTGTGAGGGCACGGGTTAGTGTGAGCCTACGGGTTAGGATTAGGTGACGGGTGAGGGTCAGGCTTCGGGGAAGGGTTAGGGTTAGGGTTCGGGCTAGGGTTAGGGTTAGGGGACGGGGACCGTTTAGGGTCCAGGTGAGGGTCCGACAACGCTTTAGGGGGAGCGTGCTTGTGAGGGCGCGGGTTAGTGTTACCGTACGGGTTAGGATTAGGGGACGGGTGAGCGTCAGGCTTCGTGGAAGTGTTAGGGTTAGGGTTCGGGCTAGGGTTAGGGTTAGGGGACGGGGACCGTTTAGGGTCCAATTGAGGGTCCGAAAAGGCTTTAGGGGGAGCGTGCGTGTGAGGGCGCGGGATAGTGTGAGCCTACGGGTTAGGATTAGGGGACGGGTGAGGGTCAGGCTTCGGGGAAGGGTTAGGGTTAGGGTTCGGCCTAGGGTTAGGGTTAGGGGACGGGGACGGTTTAGGGTCGAGGTGAGGGTCCGACAACGCTTTAGGGGGAGCGTGCGTGTGAGGGCGCGGGTTAGTGTGAGCCTACGGGTTAGGATTAGGGGACGGGTGAGGGTCAGGCTTCGGGGAAGGGTTAGGGTTAGGGTTCGGGCTAGGGTTAGGGTTAGGGGACGGGGACGGTTTAGGGTCCAGGTGAGGGTCCGACAACGCTTTAGGGGGAGCGTGCGTGTGAGGGCGCGGGTTAGTGTGAGCCTACGGGTTAGGATTAGGGAACGGGTGAGGGTGAGGCTTCGTTGAAGGGTTAGGGTTAGGGTTCGGGCTATGGTTAGGGTTAGGGGTCGGGGACGGTTTATGGTCCAGGTGAGGGTCCGACAACGCTTTAGGGGGAGCGTGCGTGTGAGGGCGCGGGTTAGTGTTTCCGTACGGGTTAGGATTAGGGGACGGGTGAGCGTCAGGCTTCGGGGAAGGGTTAGGGTTAGGGTTCGGGCTAGGGTTAGGGTTAGGGGACGGGGACGGTTTAGGGTCCAGGTGAGGGTCCGACAACGCTTTAGGGGGAGCGTGCGTGTGAGGGCGCGGATTAGTGTGAGCCTACGGATTAGGATTAGGGAACGGGTGAGGATCAGGCTTCGGGGAAGGGTTAGGGTTAGGGTTCGGGCTAGGGTTAGGGTTAGGGGACGGGGCCGGTTTAGGGTCCAGGTGAGGGTCCGACAACGCTTTAGGGGGAGCATGCGTGTGAGGGTCCGGGTTAGTGTTAGCGTGCGGGTTAGGATTAGGGGACGGGTGAGGGTCAGGCTTCGGGGAAGGGTTAGGGTTAGGGTTCGGGCTAGGGTTAGGGTTAGGGGACGGGGACGGCTTAGGGTCCAATTGAGGGTCCGAAAAGGCTTTAGGGGGAGCGTGCGTGTGAGGGCGCGGGTTAGTGTTAGCGTACGGGTTAGGATTAGGGGACGGGTGAGGGTCAGGCTTCGGGGAAGGGTTAGGGTTAGGGTTCGGCCTAGGGTTAGGGTTAGGGGACGGGGACGGTTTAGGGTCGAGGTGAGGGTCCGACAACGCTTTAGGGGGAGCGTGCGTGTGAGGGCGCGGGTTAGTGTGAACCTACGGGTTAGGATTAGGGGACGGGTGAGGGTCAGGCTTCGGGGAAGGGTTAGGGTTAGGGTTAGGGTTAGGGGACGGGGACGGTTTAGGGTACAGGTGAGGGTCCGACAACGCTTTAGGGGGAGCGTGCGTGTGAGGGCGCGGGTTAGTGTGAGCCTACGGGTTAGGATTAGGGGACGGGTGAGGGTCAGGCTTCGTTGAAGGGTTAGGGTTAGGGTTCGGGCTAGGGTTAGGGTTAGGGTACGGGGACGGTTTAGGGTCCAGGTGAGGTTCCGACAATGCTTTAGGGGGAGCGTGCGTGTGAGGGCGCGGGTTAGTGTGAGCCTACGGGTTATGATTAGGGGACCTGTGAGGGTCAGGCTTCGGGGAAGGGTTAGGGTTAGGGTTCGGGCTAGGGTTAGGGTTAGGGGACGGGGACGGTTTAGGGTCCAGGTGACGGTCCGACAACGCTTTAGGGGGAGCGTGCGTGTGAGGGCGCGGGTTAGTGTGAGCCTACGTGTTAGGATTAGGGGACGGGTGAGGGTCAGGCTTCGGGGAAGTGTTAGGGTTAGGGTTCGGGCTAGGGTTTGGGTTAGGGGACGGGGACGGTTTAGGGTCCAGGTGAGGGTCCGACAACGCTTTAGGGGGAGCGTGCGTGTGAGGGCGCGGGTTAGTGTTAGCGTACGGCTTAGGATTAGGGGACGGGTGAGGGTCATGCTTAGGGGAAGGGTTAGGGTTAGGGTTCGGGCTAGGGTTAGGGTTAGGGGACGGGGACGGTTTAGGGTCCAGGTGAGGGTCCGACAACGCTTTAGGGGGATCGTGCGTGTGAGGGCACGGGTTAGTGTGAGCCTACGGGTTAGGATTAGGGGACGGGTGAGGGTCAGGCTTCGGGGAAGGGTTAGGGTTAGGGTTCGGGCTAGGGTTAGGGTTAGGGGACGGGGACCGTTTAGGGTCCAGGTGAGGGTCCGACAACGCTTTAGGGGGAGCGTGCGTGTGAGGGCGTGGGTTAGTGTTAGCGTACGGGTTAGGATTAGGGGACAGGTGAGGGTCAGGCTTCGGGGAAGGGTTAGGGTTAGGGTTCGGGCTAGGGTTAGGGTTAGGGGACGGGGACGGTTTAGGGTCCAGGTGAGGGTCCGACAACGCTTTAGGGGGAGCGTGCGTGTGAGGGCGCGGGTTAGTGTGAGCCTACGGGTTAGGATTAGGGGACGGGTGAGGGTGAGGCTTCGTTGAAGTGTTAGGGTTAGGGTTCGGGCTAGGGTTAGGGTTAGCGGACGGGGACCGTTTAGGGTCCAGATGAGGGTCTGACAACGCTTTAGCGGGAGCGTGCGTGTGAGGGCACGAGTTAGTGTGAGCGTACGGGTTAGGATTAGGGGACGGGTGAGGGTCAGGCTTCGGGGAAGTGTTATGGTTAGGGTTCGGGCTAGGGTTAGGGTTAGGGGACGGGGACGGTTTAGGGTCCTGGTGAGGGTCCGACAACGCTTTAGGGGGAGCATGCGTGTAAGGGCGCGGGTTAGTGTGAGCCTACGAGTTAGGATTAGGGGACGGGTGAGGGTCAGGCTTCGGGGAAGGGTTAGGGTTAGGGTTCGGGCTAGGGTTAGGGTTAGGGGACGGGGACCGTTTAGGATCCAGCTGAGGGTCCGACAACGCTTTAGGGGGAGCGTGCGTGTGAGGGCGCGGGTTAGTGTTAGCCTACGGGTTAGGATTAGGGGACGGGTGAGGGTCAGGCTTCGGGGAAGGGTTAGGGTTAGCGTTCGGGCTAGGGTTAGGGTTAGGGGACGGGGACGGTTTAGGGTCCAGGTGAGGGTCCGACAACGCTTTAGGGGGAGCGTGCGTGTGAGGGCGCGGGTTAGTGTTAGCGTACGACTTAGGATTAGGGGACGGGTGAGGGTCATGCTTCGGGGAAGGGTTAGGGTTAGGGTTCGGGCTAGGGTTAGGGTTAGGGGACGGGGAGGGTTTAGGGTCCTCGTGAGGGTCCGACAACGCTTTAGGGGGATCGTGCGTGTGAGGGCGCGGGTTAGTGTGAGCCTACGGGTTAGGATTAGGTGACGGGTGATAGTCAGGCTTCGGGGAAGGGTTAGATTAGAGTTCGGGCTATGGTTAGGGTTAGGGGTCGGGGACGGTTTAGGGTCCAGGTGAGGGTCCAACAACGCTTTAGGGGGACGTGCGTGTGAGGGCGCGGGTTAGTGTTTCCGTACTGGTTAGGATTAGGGGACGGGTGAGCGTCAGGCTTCGGGGAAGGGTTAGGGTTAGGGTTCGGGCTAGGGTTAGGGTTAGGGGACGGGGACGGTTTAGGGTCCAGGTGAGGGTCCGACAACGCTTTAGGGGGAGCGTGCGTGTGAGGGCGCGGATTAGTGTGAGCCTACGGATTAGGATTAGGGAACGGGTGAGGATCAGGCTTCGGGGAAGGGTTAGGGTTAGGGTTCGGTCTAGGGTTAGGGTTAGGGGACGGGGCCGGTTTAGGGTCCAGGTGAGGGTCCGACAACGCTTTAGGGGGAGCATGCGTGTGAGGGTCCGGGTTAGTGTTAGCGTGCGGGTTAGGATTAGGGGACGGGTGAGGGTCAGGCTTCGGGGAAGGGTTAGGGTTAGGGTTCGGCCTAGGGTTAGGGTTAGGGGACGGGGACGGTTTAGGGTCGAGGTGAGGGTCCGACAACGCTTTAGGGGGAGCGTGCGTGTGAGGGCGCGGGTTAGTGTGAGCCTACGGGTTAGGATTAGGGGACGGGTGAGGGTCAGGCTTCGGGGAAGGGTTAGGGTTAGGGTTAGGGTTAGGGGACGGGGACGGTTTAGGGTCCAGGTGAGGGTCCGACAACGCTTTAGGGGGAGCGTGCGTGTGAGGGCGCGGGTTAGTGTGAGCCTACGGGTTAGGATTAGGGGACGGGTGAGGGTCAGGCTTCGTTGAAGGGTTAGGGTTAGGGTTTGGGCTAGGGTTAGGGTTAGGGTACGGGGACGGTTTAGGGTCCAGGTGAGGGTCCGACAACGCTTCAGGGGGAGCGTGCGTGTGAGGGCGCGGGTTAGTGTGAGCCTACGGGTTAGGATTAGGGGACGGGTGAGGGTCAGGCTTCGGGGAAGTGTTAGGGTTAGGGTTCGGGCTAGGGTTAGGGTTAGGGGACGGGGAAGGTTTAGGGTCCAGGTGAGGGTCCGACAACGCTTTAGGGGGAGCATGCGTGTGAGGGCCCGGGTTAGTGTTAGCGTGCGGGTTAGGATTCGGGGACGGGTGAGGGTCAGGCTTCGGGGAAGGGTTAGGGTTAGGGTTCGGGCTAGAGTTAGGGTTAGGGGACGGGGACGGTTTAGGGTCCAGGTGAGGGTCCGACAACGCTTTAGGGGGAGTGTGTGTGTGAGGGCGCGGGTTAGTGTTAGCGTACGGGTTAGGATTAGGGGACGGGTGAGGGTCAGGCTTCGGGGAAGGGTTAGGGTTAGGGTTCGGGCTAGGGTTAGGGTTAGGGGACGGGGACGGTTTAGGGTCCAGGTGAGGGTCCGACAACGCATTAGGGGGAGCGTGCGTGTGAGGGCGTGGGTTAGTGTTAGCGTACGGGTTAGGATTAGGGGACGGGTGAGGGTCAGGCTTCGGGGAAGGGTTAGGGTTAGGGTTCGGGCTAGGGTTAGGGTTAGGGGACGGGGACGGTTTAGGGTCCAGGTGAGGGTCCGACAACGCTTTAGGGGGAGCGTGCGTGTGAGGGCGCGGGTTAGTGTGAGCCTACGGTTTAGGATTAGGGGACGGGTGTGGGTCAGGCTTCGTTGAAGGGTTAGGGTTAGGGTTCTGGCAAGGGTTAGGGTTAGGGTACGGGGACGGTTTAGGGTCCAGGTGAGGGTCCGACAACGCTTTAAGGGGAGCGTGCATGTGAGGGCGCGGGTTAGTGTGAGCCTATGGGTTAGGATTAGGGGACGGGTGAGGGTCAGGCTTCGGGGAAGGGTTAGGGTTAGGGTTCGGGCTAGGGTTAGGGTTAGGGGACGGGGATGGTTTAGGATCCAGGTGAGGGTCCGACAACGCTTTAGGGGGAGCGTGCGTGTGAGGGCACGGGTTAGTGTGAGCCTACGGGTTAGGATTAGGGGACGGGTGAGGGTCAGGCTTCGTTGAAGTGTTAGGGTTAGGGTTCGGGCTAGGGTTAGGGTTAGGGGACGGGGACGGTTTAGGGTCCAGGTGAGGGTCCGACAACGCTTTAGGGGGAGCATGCGTGTGAGGGCGCGGGTTAGTGTGAGCCTACGGTTTAGGATTAGGGGACGGGTGAGGGTCAGGCTTCGGGGAAGGGTTAGGGTTAGGGTTCGGGCTAGGGTTAGGGTTAGGGGACGGGGACGGTTTAGGGTCCAGGTGAGGGTCCGACAACGCTTTAGGGGGAGCGTGCGTGTGAGGGCTCGGGTTAGTGTGAGCCTACGGGTTAGGATTAGGGGACGGGTGAGGGTCAGGCTTCGGGGAAGGGTTAGGGTTAGGGTTCGGGCTAGGGTTAGGGTTAGGGTTAGGGGACGGTTTAGGGTCCAGGTGAGGGTCGGACAACGCTTTAGGGGGAGCGTGCGTGTGAGGGTGCGAGTTAGTGTGAGCGTACGGGTTAGGATTAGGGGACGGGTGAGGGTCAGGCTTCGGGGAAGAGTTATGGTTAGGGTTCGGGCTAGGGTTAGGGTTAGGGGACGGGGACGGTTTAGGGTCCAGGTGAGGGTCCGACAACGCTTTAGGCGGAGCGTGCGTGTAAGGGCGCGGGTTAGTGTGAGCCTACGGGTTAGGATTAGGGGACTGGTGAGGGTCAGGCTTCGGGGAAGGGTTAGGGTTAGGGTTCGGGCTAGGGTTAGGGTTAGGGGACGGGGATGGTTTAGGATCCAGCTGAGGGTCCGACAACGCTTTAGGGGGAGTTTGCATGTGAGGGCGCGGGTTAGTGTTAGCGTACGGGTTAGGATTAGGGGACGGGTGAGGGTCAGGCTTCGGGGAAGGGTTAGGCTTAGGGTTCGGGCTAGGGTTAGGGTTAGGGGACGGGGACGGTTTAGGGTCGAGGTGAGGGTCCGACAACGCTTTAGGGGGAGCGTGCCTGTGAGGGAGCGAGTTAGTGTGAGCCTACGGGTTAGGATAAGGGGACGGGTGAGGGTCAGGCTTCGGGGAAGTGTTAGGGTTAGGGTTCGGGCTAGGGTTAGGGTTAGGGGACGGGGACGGTTTAGGGTCCAGGTGAGGGTCCGACCACGCTTTAGGGGGAGCGTGCGTGTGAGGGCGCGGGTTAGTGTTAGCGTACGGGTTAGGATTAGGGGACGGGTGAGGGTCAGGCTTCGGGGAAGGGTTAGGGTTAGGGTTCGGGCTAGGGTTAGGGTTAGGGGACGGGGACGGTTTAGGGTCGAGGTGAGGGTCCGACAACGCTTTAGGGGGAGCGTGCGTGTGAGGGCGCGGGTTAGTGTTAGCGTACGGCTTAGGATTAGGGGACGGGTGAGGGTCAGGCTTCGGGGAAGGGTTAGGGTTCGGGCTAGGGTTAGGGTTAGGGGACGGGGACCGTTTAGGGTCCAGGTGAGGGTCCGACAACGCTTTAGGGGGAGCGTGCTTGTGAGGGCGCGGGTTAGTGTTACCGTACGGGTTAGGATTAGGGGACGGGTGAGTGTCAGGCTTCGGGGAAGGGTTATGGTTAGCGTTCGGGCTAGGGTTAGGGTTAGGGGACGGAGACGGTTTAGGGTCCAGGTGAGGGTCCGACAACGCTTTAGGGGGAGCGTGCGTGTGAGGGCGCGGGTTAGTGTGAGCCTACGGGTTAGGATTAGGCGAAGGGTGAGGGTGAGGCTTCGTTGAAGTGTTAGGGTTAGGGATCCGGCTAGGGTTAGGGTTAGGGTACGGGGACGTTTTAGGGTCCAGGTGAGGGTCCGACAACGCTTTAGGGGGAGTGTGCGTGTGAGGGCGCGGGTTAGTGTTAGCGTACGGGTTAGGATTAGGGGACGGGTGAGGGTCAGGCTTCGGGGAAGGGTTAGGGTTAGGGTTCGGGCTAGGGTTAGGGTTAGGGGACGGGGACGGTTTAGGGTCCAGGTGAGGGTCCGACAACGCATTAGGGGGAGTGTGCGTGTGAGGGCGTGGGTTAGTGTTAGCGTACGGGTTAGGATTAGGGGACGGGAGAGGGTCAGGCTTCGGGGAAGGGTTAGGGTTAGGGTTCGGGCTAGGTTTAGGGTTAGGGGACGGGGACGGTTTAGGGTCCAGGTGAGGGTCCGACAACGCTTTAGGGGGAGCGTGCGTGTGAGGGCGCGGGTTAGTGTGAGCCTACGGTTTAGGATTAGGGGACGGGTGAGGGTCAGGCTTCGTTGAAGGGTTAGGGTTAGGGTTCGGGCTAGGGTTAGGGTTAGGGTACGGGGACGGTTTAGGGTCCAGGTGAGGGTCCGACAACGCTTTAAGGGGAGCGTGCGTGTGAGGGCGCGGGTTAGTGTGAGCCTACGGGTTAGGATTAGGGGACGGGTGAGGGTCAGGCTTCGGGGAAGGGTTAGGGTTAGGGTTCGGGCTAGGGTTAGGGTTAGGGGACGGGGACGGTTTAGGGTCCAGGTGAGGGTCCGACAACGCTTTAGGGGGAGCGTGCGTGTGAGGGCACGGGTTAGTGTGAGCCAACGGGTTAGGATTAGGGGACGGGTGAGGGTCAGGCTTCGTTGAAGTGTTAGGGTTAGGGTTCGGGCTAGGGTAAGGGTTAGGGTACGGGGACGGTTTAGGGTCCAGGTGAGGGTCCGACAACGCTTTAGGGGGAGCGTGCGTGTGAGGGCGCGGGTTAGTGTGAGCGTACGGGTTAGGATTAGGGGACGGGTGAGGGTCAGGCTTCGGGGAAGTGTTAGGGTTAGGGTTCGGGCTAGGGTTAGGGTTAGGGGACGGGGACGGTTTAGGGTCCAGGTGAGGGTCCGACAACGCTTTAGGGGGAGCGTGCGTGTGAGGGCGCAGGTTAGTGTGAGCCTACGTGTTAGGATTAGGGGACGGGTGAGGGTCAGGCTTCGGGGAAGGGTTAGGGTTAGGGTTCGGGCTAGGGTTAGGGTTAGGGTTAGGGGACGGTTTAGGGTCCAGGTGAGGATCGGACAACGCTTTAGGGGGAGCGTGCGTGTGAGGGTGCGAGTTAGTGTGAGCGTACGGGTTAGGATTAGGGGACGGGTGAGGGTCAGGCTTCGGGGAAGTGTTATGGTTAGGGTTCGGGATAGGGTTAGGGATAGGGGACGGGGACGGTTTAGGGTCCAGGTGAGGGTCCGACAACGCTTTAGGGAGAGCGTGCGTGTAAGGGCGCGGGTTAGTGTGAGCCTACGGGTTAGGATTAGGGGACTGGTGAGGGTCAGGCTTCGGGGAAGGGTTAGGGTTAGGGTTCGGGCTAGGGTTAGGGTTAGGGGACGGGGATGGTTTAGGATCCAGCTGAGGGTCCGACAACGCTTTAGGGGGAGTGTGCATGTGAGGGCGCGGGTTAGTGTTAGCGTACGGGTTAGGATTAGGGGACGGGTGAGGGTCAGGCTTCGGGGAAGGGTTAGGGTTAGGGTTCGGGCTAGGGTTAGGGTTAGGGGACGGGGACGGTTTAGGGTCGAGGTGAGGGTCCGACAACGCTTTAGGGGGAGCGTGCCTGTGAGGGAGCGAGTTAGTGTGAGCCTACGGGTTAGGATAAGGGGACGGGTGAGGGTCAGGCTTCGGTGAAGTGTTAGGGTTAGGGTTCGGGCTAGGGTTAGGGTTAGGGGACGGGGACGGTTTAGGGTCCAGGTGAGGGTCCGACCACGCTTTAGGGGGAGCGTGCGTGTGAGGGCGCGGGTTAGTTTTAGCGTACGGGTTAGGATTAGGGGACGGGTGAGGGTCAGGCTTCGGGGAAGGGTTAGGGTTAGGGTTCGGGCTAGGGTTAGGGTTAGGGGACGGGGATGGTTTAGGGTCCAGGTGAGGGTCCGACAACGCTTTAGGGGGAGCGTGCGTGTGAGGGCGCGGGTTAGTGTTAGCGTACGGCTTAGGATTAGGGGACGGGTGAGGGTCAGGCTTCGGGGAAGGGTTAGGGTTAGGGTTCGGGCTAGGGTTAGGGTTAGGGGACGGGGACCGTTTAGGGTCCAGGTGAGGGTCCGACAACGCTTTATGGGGAGCGTGCTTGTGAGGGTGCGGGTTAGTGTTACCGTACGGGTTAGGATTAGGGGACGGGTGAGTGTCAGGCTTCGGGGAAGGGTTAGGGTTAGGGTTCGGGCTAGGGTTAGGGTTAGGGGACGGAGACGGTTTAGGGTCCAGGTGAGGGTCCGACAACGCTTTAGGGGGAGCGTGCGTGTGAGGGCGCGGGTTAGTGTGAGCCTACGGGTTAGGATTAGGCGACGGGTGAGGGTGAGGCTTCGTTGAAGTGTTAGGGTTAGGGTTCGGGCTAGGGTTAGGGTTAGGGTACGGGGACGGTTTAGGGTCCAGGTGAGGGTCCGACAACGCTTTAGGGGGAGCGTGCGTGTGAGGGCGCGGGTTAGTGTGAGCCTACGGGTTAGGATTAGGGGACGGGTGAGGGTCAGGCTTTGGGGAAGTTTTAGGGTTAGGGTTCGGGCTAGGGTTAGGGTTAGGGGACGGGGAAGGTTTAGGGTCCAGGTGAGGGTCCGACAACGCTTTAGGGGGAGCATGCGTGTGAGGGCCCGCGTTAGTGTTAGCGTGTGGGTTAGGATTAGGGGACGGGTGAGGGTCAGGCTTCGGGGAAGGGTTAACGTTAGGGTTCGGGCTAGGGTTAGGGTTAGGGGACGGGGACGGTTTAGGGTCCAGGTGAGGGTCTGACAACGCTTTAGGGGGAGCGTGCGTGTGAGGGCGCAGGTTAGTGTGAGCGTACGGGTTAGGATTAGGGGACGGGTGAGGGTCAGGCTTCGGGGAAGTGTTATGGTTAGGGTTCGGGCTAGGGTTAGGGTTAGGGGACGGGGACGGCTTAGGGTCCTGGTGAGGGTCCGACAACGCTTTAGGGGGAGCGTGCGTGTAAGGGCGCGGGTTAGTGTGAGCCTACGGGTTAGGATTAGGGGACGGGTGAGGGTCAGGCTTCGGGGAAGAGTTAGGGTTAGGGTTCGGGCTAGGGTTAGGGTTAGGGGACGGGGATGGTTTAGGGTCCAGGTGAGGGTCTGACAACGCTTTAGGGGGAGCGTGCGTGTGAGGGCGCGAGTTTGTGTGAGCGTACGGGTTAGGATTAGGGGACGGGTGAGGGTCAGGCTTCGGGGAAGTGTTATGGTTAGGGTTCGGGCTAGGGTTAGGGTTAGGGGACGGGGACGGCTTAGGGTCCTGGTGAGGGTCCGACAACGCTTTAGGGGGAGCGTGCGTGTAAGGGCGCGGGTTAGTGTGAGCCTACGGGTTAGGATTAGGGGACGGGTGAGGGTCAGGCTTCGGGGAAGGGTTAGGGTTAGGGTTCGGGCTAGGGTTAGGGTTAGGGGACGGGGACGGTTTAGGATCCAGGTGAGGGTCCGACAACGCTTTAGGGGGAGCGTGCCTGTGAGAGCGCGGGTTAGTGTTAGCGTACGGGTTAGGATTAGGGGACGGGTGAGGGTCAGGCTTCGGGGAAGGGTTAGGGTTATGGTTCGGGCTAGGGTTAGGGTTAGGGGACGGGGACGGTTTAGGGTCGAGATGAGGGTCCGACAACGCTTTAGGGGGAGCGTGCGTGTGAGGGCGCGGGTTAGTGTGAGCCTACGGGTTAGGATTAGGGGACGGGTGAGGGTCAGGCTTCGGGGAAGGGTTAGGGTTAGGGTTCGGGCTAGGGTTAGGGTTAGGGGACGGGGACGGTTTAGGGTCCAGGTGAGGGTCCGACAACGCTTTAGGGGGAGCGTGCGTGTGAGGGCGCGGGTTAGTGTTAGCGTACGAGTTAGGATTAGGGGACGGGTGAGGGTCAGGCTTCGGCTAAGGGTTAGGGTTAGGGTTCGGGCTAGGGTTAGGGTTAGCGGACGGGGACGGTTTAGGGTCCAGGTGAGGGTCCGACAACGCTTTAGGGGGAGCGTGCGTGTGAGGGTGCGGGTAAGTGTTAGCGTACGGCTTAGGATTAGGGGACGGGTGAGGGTCATGCTTCGGCGAAGGGTTAGGGTTAGGGTTCGGGCTACGGTTAGGGTTAGGGGACGGGGACGGTTTAGAGTCCAGGTGAGGGTCCGACAACGCTTTAGGGGGATCGTGCGTGTGAGGGCGCGGGTTAGTGTGAGCCTACGGGTTACGATTATGTGACGGGTGAGGGTCAGGCTTCGGGGAAGTGTTAGGGTTAGGGTTCGGGCTAGGGTTAGGGTTAGGGTACGGGGACGGTTTAGGGTCCAGGTGAGGGTCCGACAACGCTTTAGGGGGAGCGTGCGTGTGAGGGCGCGGGTTAGTGTGAGCCTACGGTTTAGGATTAGGGGACGGATGAGGGTCAGGCTACGGGGAAGTGTTAGGGTTAGGGTTCGGGCTAGGGTTAGGGTTAGGGGACGGGGACGGTTTAGGGTCCAGGTGAGGGTCCGACAACGCTTTAGGGGGAGCATGCGTGTGAGGTCCCGGGTTAGTGTTAGCGTGCGGGTTAGGATTAGGGGACGGGTGAGGGTCAGGCTTCGGGGAAGGGTTAGGGTTAGGGTTCGGGCTAGGGTTAGGGTTAGGGGACGGGGACGGTTTAGGGCCCAGGTGAGGGTCCGACAACGCTTTAGGGGGAGCGTGCGTGTGAGGGCGCGGGTTAGTGTGAGCCTACGGGTTAGGATTAGGGGACGGGTGAGGGTGAGGCTTCGTTGAAGTGTTAGGGTTAGGGTTCGGGCTAGGGTTAGGGTTAGGGTACGGGGACGGTTCAGGGTCCAGGTGAGGGTCCGACAACGCTTTAGGGGGAGCGTGTGTGTGAGGGCGCGGGTTAGTGTGAGCCTACGTGTTAGGATTAGGGGACGGGTGAGGGTCAGGCTTCGGGGAAGTGTTAGGGTTAGGGTTCGGGCTAGGGTTAGGGTTAGGGGACGGGGACGATTTAGGGTCCAGATGAGGGTCCGACAACGCTTTAGAGGGAGCATGCATGTGAGGTCCCGGGTTAGTGTTAGCGTGCGGGTTAGGATTAGGGTACAGGTGAGGGTCAGGCTTCGGGGAAGGGTTAGGGTTAGGGTTCGGGCTAGGGTTAGGGTTAGGGGACGGGGACGGTTTAGGGTCCAGGTGAGGGTCCGACAACGCTTTAGGGGGAGCGTGCGTGTGAGGGCGCGGGTAAATGTTACCATACGGGTTAGGATTAGGGGACGGGTGAGCGTCAGGTTTCGGGGAAGGGTTAGGGTTAGGGTTTGGGCTAGGGTTAGGGTTAGGGGACGGGGACGGTTTAGGGTCCAGGTGAGGGTCCGACAACGCTTTAGGGGGAGCGTGCGTGTGAGGGCGTGCGTTAGTGTTAGCGTACGGGTTAGGATTAGGGGACGGGTGAGGGTCAGGCTTCGGGGAAGGGTTAGGGTTAGGGTTAGGGTTAGGGGACGGGGACGGTTTAGGGTCCAGGTGAGGGTCCGACAACGCTTTAGGGGGAGCGTGCGTGTGAGGGTGCGGGTTAGTGTGAGCCTACGGGTTAGGATTAGGGGACGGGTGACGGTCAGTCTTCGTTGAAGGGTTAGGGTTATGGTTCGGGCTAGGGTTAGGGTTAGGGTACGGGGACGGTTTAGGGTCGAGGTGAGGGTCTGACAACGCTTTAGGGGGAGCGTGCGTATGAGGGCGCGGGTTAGTGTGAGCCTACGGGTTAGGATTAGGGGACGGGTGAGGGTCAGGCTTCGGGGAAGTGTTAGGGTTAGGGTTCGGGCTAGGGTTAGCGTAAGGGGACGGGGACGGTTTAGTGTCCAGGTGAGGGTCCGACAACGCTTTAGGGGGAGCGTGCGTGTGAGGGCGCGGGTTAGTGTTACCGTACGGGTTAGGATTAGAGGACGGGTGAGCGTCAGGTTTCGTGGAAGAGTTAGGGTTAGGGTTCGGGCTAGGGTTAGGGGACGGGGACGGTTTAGGGTCCAGGTGAGGGTCCGACAACGCTTTAGGGGGAGCGTGCGTGTGAGGGCGTGTGTTAGTCTTAGCGTACGATTTAGGATTAGGGGACGGGTGAGGGTCAGGCTTCGGGGAAGGGTTAGGGTTAGGGTTAGGGTTAGGGGACGGGGACGGTTTAGGGTACAGGTGAGGGTCCGACAACGCTTTAGGGGGAGCGTGCGTGTGAGGGCGCGTGTTAGTGTGAGCCTACGGGTTAGGATTAGGGGACGGGTGAGGGTCAGGCTTCATTGAAGGGTTAGGGTTATGGTTCGGGCTAGGGTTTGGTTTAGGGTACGGGGACGGTTTAGGGTCCAGGTGAGGGTCCGACAACGCTTTAGGGGGAGCGTGCGTGTGAGGGCGCGGGTTAGTGTGAGCCTACGGGTTAGGATTAGGGGACGGGTGAGGGTCAGGCTTTGGGGAAGTGTTAGGGTTAGGGTTCGGGCTAGGGTTAGGGTTAGGGGACGGGGAAGGTTTAGGGGCCAGGTGAGGGTCCGACAACGCTTTAGGGGGAGCATGCGTGTGAGGGCCCGGGTTAGTGTTAGCGTGCGGTTTAGGATTAGGGGACGGGTGATGGTCAGGCTTCGGGGAAGGGTTAGATTAGGGTTCGGGCTATGGTTAGGGTTAGGGGTCGGGGACGGTTTAGGGTCCAGGTTAGGGTCCGACAACGCTTTAGGGGGAGCGTGCGTGTGAGGGCGTGGGTTAGTGTAGGCGTACTGGTTAGGATTAGGGGACGGGTGAGGGTCAGGCTTCGGGGAAGGGTAAGGTTTAGGGTTCGGGCTAGGGTTAGGGTTAGGGGACGGGGACGGTTTAGGGTCCAGGTGAGGGTCCGACAACGCTTTAGGGGGAGCGTGCGTGTGAGGACGCGGGTTAGTGTGAGCCTACGGTTTAGGATTAGGGGACGGGTGAGTGTCAGGCTTCGTTGAAGGGTTAGGGTTAGGGTTCGGGCTAGGGTTAGGGTTAGGGGACGGGGACGGTTTAGGGTCCTGGTGAGAGTCCGACAACGCTTTAGGGGGAGCGTGCGTGTAAGGGCGCGGGTTAGTGTGAGCCTACGGGTTAGGATTAGGGGACGGGTGAGGGTCAGGCTTCGGGGAAGTGTTAGGGTTAGGGTTCGGGCTAGGGTTAGGGTTAGGGGACGGGGACGGTTTAGGATCCAGCTGAGGGTCCGACAACGCTTTAGGGGGAGCGTGCATGTGAGGGCGCGCGTTAGTGTTAGCGTACGGGTTAGGATTAGGGGACGGGTGAGCGTCAGGCTTCGGGGAAGGGTTAGGGTTAGGGTTCGGGCTAGGGTTAGGGTTAGGGGACGGGGACGGTTTAGGGTCCAGGTGAGGGTCCGACAACGCTTTAGGGGGAGCGTGCGTGTGAGGGCGCGGGTTAGTGTGAGCCTACGGGTTAGGATTAGGGGACGGGTGAGGGTCAGGCTTCGGGGAAGGGTTAGGGTTAGGGTTCGGGCTAGGGTTAGGGTTAGGGTACGGGGACGGCTTAGGGTCCAGGTGAGGGTCCGACAACGCTTTAGGGGGAGCGTGCGTGTGAGGGCGCGGGTTAGTGTGAGCCTACGTGTTAGGATTAGGGGACGGGTGAGGGTCAGGCTTCGGGGAAGGGTTAGGGTTAGGGTTCGGGCTAGGGTTAGGGTTAGGGGACGGGGAAGGTTTAGGGTCCAGGTGAGGGTCCGACAACGCTTTAGGGGGAGCATGCGTGTGAGGGCCCGGGTTAGTGTTAGCGTGCGGGTTAGGATTAGGGGATGGGTGAGGGTCAGGCTTCGGGGAAGGGTTAGGGTTAGGGTTCGGGCTAGGGTTAGAGTTAGGGGACGGGGACGGTTTAGGGTCCAATTGATGGTCCGACAACGCTTTAGGGGGAGCGTGCGTGTGAGGGCGCGGGTTAGTGTTAGCGTACGGGTTAGGATTAGGGGACGGGTGAGGGTCAGGCTTCGGGGAAGGGTTAGGGTTAGGGTTCGGGCTAGGGTTAGGGTTAGGGGATGGGGACAGTTTAGGGTCCAGATGAGGGTCTGACAACGCTTTAGCGGGAGCGTGCGTGTGAGGGCGCGATTTAGTGTGAGCGTACGGGTTAGGATTAGGGGACGGGTGAGGGTCAGGCTTCGGGGAAGTGTTATGGTTAGGGTTCGGGCTAGGGTTAGGGTTAGGGGACAGGGACGGTTTAGGGTCCTGGTGAGGGTCCGACAACGCTTTAGGGGGAGCGTGCGTGTAAGGGCGCGGGTTAGTGTGAGCCTACGGGTTAGGATTAGGGGACGGGTGAGGGTCAGGCTTCGGGGAAGTGTTAGGGTTAGGGTTCGGGCTAGGGTTAGGGTTAGGGGACGGGGACGGTTTAGGATCCAGCTGAGGGTCCGACAACGCTTTAGGGGGAGCGTGCATGTGAGGGCGCGCGTTAGTGTTAGCGTACGGGTTAGGATTAGGGGACGGGTGAGTGTCAGGCTTCGGGGAAGGGTTAGGGTTAGGGTTCGGGCTAGGGTTACGGTTAGGGGACGGGGATGGTTTAGGGTCCAGGTGAGGGTCCGACAACGCTTTAGGGGGAGCGTGCGTGTGAGGGCGTGAGTTAGTGTGAGCCTACGGGTTAGGATTAGGGGACGGGTGAGGGTCAGGCTCGGGGAAGGGTTAGGGTTAGGGTTCGGGCTAGGGTTAGGGTTAGGGTACGGGGACGGCTTAGGGTCCAGGTGAGGGTCCGACAACGATTTAGGGGGAGCGTGCGTGTGAGGGCGCGGGTTAGTGTGAGCCTACGTGTTAGGATTAGGGGACGGGTGAGGGTCAGGCTTCGGGGAAGGGTTAGGGTTAGGGTTCGGGCTAGGGTTAGGGTTAGGGGACGGGGAAGGTTTAGGGTCCAGGTGAGGGTCCGACAACGCTTTAGGGGGAGCATGCGTGTGAGGGCCCGGGTTAGTGTTAGCGTGCGGGTTAGGATTAGGGGATGGGTGAGGGTCAGGCTTCGGGGAAGGGTTAGGGTTAGGGTTCGGGCTAGGGTTAGAGTTAGGGGACGGGGACGGTTTAGGGTCCAGGTGAGGGTCCGACAACGCTTTAGGGGGAGCGTGCGTGTGAGGGCGCGGGTTAGTGTTAGCGTACGGGTTAGGATTAGGGGACGGGTGAGGTTCAGGCTTCGGGGAAGGGTTAGGGTTAGGGTTCGGGCTAGGGTTAGGGTTAGGGGATGGGGACGGTTTAGGGTCCAGATGAGGGTCTGACAACGGTTTAGCGGGAGCGTGCGTGTGAGGGCGCGAGTTAGTGTGAGCGTACGGGTTAGGATTAGGGGACGGGTGAGGGTCAGGCTTCGGGGAAGTGTTATGGTTAGGGTTCGGGCTAGGGTTAGGGTTAGGGGACGGGGACGGTTTAGGGTCCTGGTGAGGGTCCGACAACACTTTAGGGGGAGCATGGGTGTAAGGGCGCGGGTTAGTGTGAGCCTACGGGTTAGGATTAGGGGACGTGTGAGTGTCAGGCTTCGGGGAAGGGTTAGGGTTAGGGTTCGGGCTAGGGTTAGGGTTAGGGGACGGGACCGTTTAGGATCCAGGTGAGGGTCCGACAACGCTTTAGGGGGAGCGTGCATGTGAGGGCGCGGGTTAGTGTTAGCGTACGGGTTAGGATTAGGGGACGGGTGAGGGTCAGGCTTCGGGGAAGGGTTAGATTAGGGTTCGGGCTATGGTTAGGGTTAGGGGTCGGGGACGGTTTAGGGTCCAGGTGAGGGTCCGACAACGCTTTAGGGGGAGCGTGCGTGTGAGGGCGCGGGTTAGTGTTACCGTACGGTTTAGGATTAGGGGACGGGTGAGGGTCAGGCTTCGGGGAAGGGTTACGGTTAGGGTTCGGGCTAGGGTTAGGGTTAGGGGACGGGGACGGTTTAGGGTCCAGGTGAGGGTCCGACAACGCTTTAGGGGGAGCGTGCGTGTGAGGGCGTGGGTTAGTGTTAGCGTACGGGTTAGGATTAGGGGACGGGTGAGGGTCATGCTTCGGGGAAGGGTTAGGGTTAGAGTTCGGGCTAGGGTTAGGGTTAGGGGACGGGGACGGTTTAGGGTCCAGGTGAGGGTCCGACAACGCTTTAGGGGGAGCGTGCGTGTGAGGGCGCGGGTTAGTGTGAGCCTACGGTTTAGGATTAGGGAACGGGTGAGTGTCAGGCTTCGTTGAAGGGTTAGGGTTAGGGTTCGGGCTAGGGTTAGGATTAGGGTACGGGGACGGTTTAGGGTCCAGGTGAGGGTCCGACAACACTTTAGGGGTAGCGTGCATGTGAGGGCGCGGGTTAGTGTTAGCGTACGGGTTAGGATTAGGGGACGGGTGAGGGTCAGGCTTCGGGGAAGGGTTAGGGTTCGGGCTAGGGTTAGGGTTAGGGGACGGGGATGGTTTAGGGTCCAGGTGAGGGTCTGACAACACTTTAGGGGGAGCGTGCATGTGAGGGCGCGAGTTAGTGTGAGCCTATGGGTTAGGATTAGGGGACGGGTGAGGGTCAGGCTTCGGGGAAGGGTTAGGGTTAGGGTTCGGGCTAGGGTTAGGGTTAGGGGACGGGGACGGTTTAGGGTCCAGGTGAGGGTCCGAAAACGCTTTAGGGGGAGTGTGCGTGTGAGGGCGCCTGTTAGTGTTAGCGTACGGGTTAGGATTAGGGGACGGGTGAAGGTCAGGCTTCGCGGAAGGGTTAGGGTTAGGGTTCGGGCTAGGGATAGGGTTAGGGGATGGGGACGGTTTAGGGTCCAGGTGAGGGTCCGACAACGCTTTAAGGGGAGCGTGCGTATGAGGGCGCGGATTAGTGTGAGCCTACGGATTAGGATTAGGGAACGGGTGAGGATCAGGCTTCGGGGAAGGGTTAGGGTTAGGGTTCGGGCTAGGGTTAGGGTTAGGGGACGGGGCCGGTTTAGGGTCCAGGTGAGGGTCCGACAACGCTTTAGGGGGAGCATGCGAGTGAGGGCCCGGGTTAGTGTTAGCGTGCGGGTTAGGATTAGGGGACGGGTGAGGGTCAGGCTTCGGGGAAGGGTTAGGGTTAGGGTTCGGGCTAGGGTTAGGGTTAGGGGACGGGGACGGCTTAGGTTCCAATTGAGGGTCCGAAAACGCTTTAGGGGGAGCGTGCGTGTGAGGGCGCAGGTTAGTGTTAGCGTACGGGTTAGGATTAGGGGACGGGTGAGGGTCAGGCTTCGGGGAAGGGTTAGGGTTAGGGTTCGGCCTAGGGTTAGGGTTAGGGGACGGGGACGGTTTAGGGTCCAGGTGAGGGTCCGACAACGCTTTAGGGGGAGCGTGCGTGTGAGGGCGCGGGTTAGTGTGAGCCTACGGTTTAGGATTAGGGGACGGGTGAGGGTGAGGCTTCGGGGAAGGGTTAGGGTTAGGGTTCGGGCTAGGGTTAGGGTTAGGGGACGGGGACGGTTTA